>NW_026607223.1:0-470659 GCF_029890125.1 Rhinichthys klamathensis goyatoka | reverse complement strand
TGAAGTTACGTTTTTTTGATTTCCTCTCTATGTTTGCCATGATTTCACAATCGATGAATATTAACTTATGGGCGTTTCACGGACTATTTATGGGCAACTATGGGCGTGACATGAAGCCGCAAAAGCTGCGCTACATTTATAATTGATTGTGATTTGTTAAGGGAAAAATGCGTAGGATGTGCGTGCGCACGGTTTTATAAATCCGAATATTTCTGTGCGTACGCACGTCCTATGTTTCATCCGTACGCCACTTCTGACGCAAATCCTACGCAAAGTTTTATAAATGAGGCCCCTGGTCTCCTGAGCTTCTAACTTTTCTGCAAGGAAAAAGTTCACAACAGCTGTCAGTACCAGAAAGAGGAATGATTAGTTCATTTTCTTCGAGTCTTCGGGTTTGAGTCCTTCGTTTCATGTGCCTGGAAAGATGTTTATGGGGGTAACCAAGAGGCCATACAAAATGGGCTGTTAAAAAATGCAGGGAAAGGTGAAGATCCTGAATATACCTCTAAATTTGGTCATGGTGATCCCCAGATGATTTATAAAATGAAATTGAGGAACTAATTGAAAATCATAATGTAAAATTGAAGGTCACTGACTACAGGGAACTGGGGAGATGGTGACTGGGGAGGTACATATTTCTGTGAATGGTGGACTTCAGGGAAAGGTACATATGGCCCATTTACCATAACAATGCTTGAGCAATCTGAAAGTGGAGGGGAACTTGACTCACTGATGAATGAAAAAAGCGTAGATGAAGAAGAACAACAATGGTTAGAACACCGATTTGAACTAAGCTATGAAGATAGGACCGTTTTGCATGCTAGAACACAATGTGAGGGTAACAAAGCGTGTATGCTGAGTGTTTTGCAGAGACAAGCGCTGGAGATAACAGAATTGTGTTGGTGGTGTTTGCAGATGGATAGGACTTGGAAAGCACAGCCATTAAAGAGCCAACACCTAAACGAATTAAAGGGGTTAATTACGTGTGGAATGTGGGAGACGTTGAGACTGACAAAGGTAGTGAGGATTGAAAGTAGTGAAGGAAAAGATGCCGGCTGTACAAATCCGATGGAGCATTACACAGGTGGGAAAAAGAATGTATGGGCAGTAAAGCCGCGGGTTGGAGATCTATGTATGTGTAGAAAAGTAGGGAAAGAAGTAGACAGGAAAAGACTGATAAAGATTGGACGATCTTATTGTCATACGGAAGTAGATTTGACTGTTAAAGAGCAATCAATGCTAGGGCTGTCACTTTTTATTCGATATTCGAATATGCATTCGAACATGACGTGAAATATCCGTAATCGAACTATAAATAAACTAACCGGTTTTTAAAGTGCCATGTTTAGCGCGTTTGTTTTTTATTTTATTGTTTGCCATCTCATCCAGTAGCGGGCACTCTAAACGTATTGTAGCGTAAGCTCATGACCAAATCAAGCGAATAATAGCCAATAGCCACCCTGTTTTGAAAATGGAAGATAACGCACAGAACGGCCAGCCTGAGCGGATAATTTCTACCCCAACTCATCTAAAAAGTAGTGTCTGGAAATGGACAATCCGATTGATGAATCCGAACACGGTGTTTACATGAACGATACATAAAGTAATGTGGTTATATGTCACAAGATTCAAATCGGAATTGATTTTTTGACATGCGCACACTGCACGAATATGCCGCTGTTCGCGCATAACTTTTCTCCACTATTGGTTCTTTATTTGTTTTAAACAGCAGACTTAATATTTATCCGTTTCTGGTCATGATTTGGAGACGATGAGCATGATTTGCCGTGCTGCTTATATTGATCACGGAGTAAAACCCCACGCCCAAAACCAGTCGTCTGTGGATGAGAATCTGAAACAAGCACTGGTGGGACGTTGTTTTGCTTCACTTCACAGACGCTGAGTGAAATGAGATTTTTTCAATAACGGAACACTCATTTATATGACACTTTATTCAACAGGAAGAACAGCTCGCTCCGTGCGTAATACGTCATTGCACATGCGCAGTCCTTTTAGTTTCGGTTTTCAATCTGATCAAGTGTTTACATGTTCTCTCGATCGGATTACAAAAGGAGTAAACCATCGGATCGATTAAAGTAACAACAGGTAACTTTTCAGCCTTCATAATATATTTCCAAGTTTCTTGTGATTGTACATCGACTTACAATAGGTTGAATGACACGTCTGCCATAGCCTGACGGGGTCTGTAGCGTTTTTAATCGTACTTTTAAACTTCGGGTTTCGGGTAGTAACCGGCGAACAAAGAGAACTACAAAATTCGACTGCTTTACGGCATATACGTCACTTCCACCACCACCCCCACTTCCTTAAAATCGGACTTGCGAGCCAAATGTTATAGTCATGGCCGAAGCAGCACAGAAAAACAAGAAAGCAAAGGTTTTATCGGAGCAAAGCAAAAAGAGAAAAAGAGAAAGTGATCGCGTTAAAGGCAGAACGAGGATCAACATTGCAGAGCTGCCAACTCTCACGCATTGGCCGTGAGACACCCGCATTTAATTGGTTTCACACGCTCACACGCCACACCCCCGGTTTCTCACGCTAAATTGTCAACCCGGTCGGTCAAATGCCTGAAAGATGAGTTTATCTATAGATCTCTACCTGTTGAGCCACTCGTGATCGACAAGTTATACCGCAAATTAGTTCAAATCTCCCGGAATCTAGAGCGAGCGCGCACGCGAGACAGAGACTGTGCTCCAACGCGCGCGGACGGCAGAGCGAGAAAGCGAGCGAGAGACCTTGCGTGTGCAGGGAGCATCGAACCCCCCCATCGAAAAAAGAATGCCTCTCTCTAACCTCTCTAATTCGCTAGAGTAGTGGCGAATTATCAATCTGGTAGCTAGTAAACGATATTCTAGTTTTTGATGGTTAGCTATCGCTAGTATTCTCGTTCTGATTTGAACTTTGCAATCGATGAAATGCAAATAGCAAATGTTTGACCTAAAAAGTGTAGCCTACTCAACATGTACAAAGAAAGGAGGGAGATTATTAATAAAATCATATTTTAGGATACCTAACATGTCTGTGATATTTGTTTATTTGTCTTGCCTCAAGCTATAATGCAAATCGATTTGTAAAATTTGCAGATTCATTTATGGTAGCTTGATATTATAATATTGACGATATATGGTTATTATCAACCACTCAAACATTGCATTGAAGTATTATATAGATTCAGTAAAACGGTAACCAATAGACTAGGCTACTATAATGACGCTGGCTTGTAAACGCGATCATTTGTCGTTATAAAAAAAATAAAACACATGAAATTATATTCATATGACATGCTGAAATATATGCCACTGTACCTGGGATGAAGACATTTCACACACGCGGGAACACCTGCATGTGACTCCTACAGTGTTCAGGGCTATCATGGTTGTCAACAAATGCACGTGCATGTAGGATGACAGTTTACGACAGTAGTAGAGGACAATACTGTTTCCCAACTGTAGGGGGAGCCCGAGAGCAAAAAACAACCTGTTGTTACTTTAAGGTGTTTACATGAAGGTTTTTTAGTCCGATTGAGCCGTCAATCCGATTATAAGGGTTCATGTAAAGCCGCGCAAATACCTGTGTGTGCCAGGCACGTGTGCGCGCTCCGAGCGCGTGTTCT
Organism: Rhinichthys klamathensis goyatoka; assembly: GCF_029890125.1. NCBI lineage: Eukaryota > Metazoa > Chordata > Actinopteri > Cypriniformes > Leuciscidae > Rhinichthys > Rhinichthys klamathensis. Next base: position 467,025 of record NW_026607223.1, on the reverse strand, counting down.
CCACCGCGGGGAACATCGTCAATAAAAAGAGAGCCGCACTTGATCCAGATCAAGTTTATAAATTGGTGTTTCTAGCAAACAATATTAAGAAATGAATTAGGCTAGGCTATATAGGCCTTACTCCTGCTGCTGTTTAAGTTGTCACGTTATTGTTTGTGCCGTGCTGTTCCGCTTCAGTTTTTTCCCATATGTAGCCTAATTTTGTGATTGGCTATGCATAGTGGCACTTCATATAGATTAAGTTGATAACTTGCTGTTTAAAACATTAAGTAAAAAAAAAAAAAGTTCAGACAGGCCTGAGTCCTGTTTATGACTGTCAGACTGTTAATAAATGTGTGATCTCCGTTACGGTGTTTTTTTTTGGGGGGGGGTTTTGGTGGGGGTGGGGGGCGCTCGTAGATATTCGAATATATTCGAATACATTGCTTGATATTCGATATCCGTTCGAATTAGATTTTTCTCAAAAGTGACAGCCCTAATCAATGCTTTTTCCTTCTATTTCACATCCTTTATCAAAGAATTGATTTAATGACAGCACAGCTGTTTCAGTGTGGGTATGTAGACAAACTGCATATCACTCTTTACCCCAAAATTGGATTGGATGCTGTTATCCAGCTCTTCTAGATGTAGGTACCAGTGTATACTGGACAACCGGATTGACCTAGACAATTATGTTACTGAAGTTTCAAATAGTGTGGGGTTTTCTTTCACTTATCTCTTTTCCTTATTTTTAACTTATTTTATTCTTAGGTCTGGAAAAGTACAAGCTCTTGTACGAAGATAAGAAAGGGAGGGGTATGTTTTGGAGGATGTTCTTTTGTATATAAGCTGTGAAAAATAAGAAGACTTTTGCCCTTCTCATATCAGACTCTGTCTCTTTATGAACTGCCTTTCTTGCAAGAAATAAATACTAATACTTTATAACTTTCGAGATCTTCATTTGTTCTTCAACTGTTATTTAAGGTGTAGAAAAAGAATTTCCACGACAGAGGGCCAGTTGACAGATGAATATAGAGCGCAGTGGTGTGTATTGAAAGGAGCATTTATGGCAAACCTGATAGCGGAATGGTAAAGAGTGTCAAGAGTTGATAGAGTGGACTTGCAAGCAACCCTGTATATAGTGGGCCCAATTTTAACGATCTGAAACGCAAGTATCAAGCACGAAGCGCAAGTAACTTTGTGGGCGGGTCTTGGGCACTGTTGCTATTTAACCGGCGGGATAAATGACTCTTGCGCCCGACGCAAGTTTAAAAGGGGTTGGTCTGAAATAGCTTCATTATTCATAGGTGTGGTTTGGGCGTAACGTGAAATGAACCAATCAGAGCGTCATCCAACATACCCTTTAAGAGCAGGTGCGCATGTTGCATGGCGGATTGCTATTATAACGGCGGATTTACCAAGCGCGCGCCAGGAGCGGTTCACAGCCGAGGAGACCGACGTTCTTGTCAGGACCGTAAAAGACAGAGAAGTGACGTTGTATGGGGATGGGAGAAACCCACCCAAATCAGCGTCGGTTAAACAGGCGTGGGAGGAAAAAAAACTACAATTTTTTTACATCTTCATGGACACCACAATGATTTCCCTCATGTGTTAGGTTCCTTGTTATAATGTATGATTTGCAAAAATAAAAACTGCTGCATCTGTGTTGATGAGAGAATCAAAGTGTATGCGCGTTGTGCACCCGCTACATTATGGCCAAGCATGCGCGCGTAAAATAGCATTATGAACAACGCGCAACGCACCACTGACTTTAGACTAGGTTTTTTTCTGGTCAGTGGTGGAATTGTTTTCTGGAACTGCAAAATAGCACTAGGGAATGTTTGAGCCGAAACACGCCTCCTTTTTGCGCCGCCCCGCCCCGGGGAGCGCAAGTTCATTTCCTAGTTTACCGACGTGCGTCTGTGGAGGGAAAAGCCCGCTTTGCGCCGGTGCAAAATAGGAATGATACATGCGTCAGTGTACAAAGTCATTTGCGCCGGGTGCAAGATAGGGCCCAGTGTCTCCATAGTCTAACATGGGTAGAATGGTCATTTGAATAAGAGTAAGTTTGGCAGAAGTGGTGAAGGAAGAGCGGTTTCTGTAAAGGAAACCAAGCTTGGCCTTCACCTTAGATTGCAGCTTTGATATGTGGATGGAGAAAGAAAGTGAAGTTTCCAACCAGATGCCCAAGTATTTATATGCAGTGACTTGTTCTAGAATAGCCCCCTTACAAATGGTGATTTTTAGGGCTGGAGGAGGCACATGGTTTTTGTTTTGAAGGTATTAAGCAAGTAAATATGAACTGCATGATTTAAATGTAAACTACTGAAAACTGCTTCCTAGAGGACGCTGTGCATATGCGGCAGCCTGTTGCAGCAGCTCTGTTTAATCCATGCCTAGTTTTTATATTTCTGTGCTTTGTTTTAAAGGGATGGTTCGGAGTAATTTCAACCTAGTATTGTGAACTTATTCCTTCTAAAGAGTAGGAAACTCAGAAGCGAAGACCAGGAGACTTGGTTGTATCTTCAGCAGGATTCTTTATTGAGAACGCGAGCTGTTGGTAGCTGCAATCATCGTCAAGTCTGACTAAGGGAACGTTCCCTTGCAATCTATATACATTTAGGGGCGGGGAATTACATTGTGATGAGACACCATTGAACAATGCATGTAAATGAAGTATACAGGTTTAGAAACCTGCCCTAGACTGAGAGTGATACCAGTCCTGTCACAGTGCATCAATCCGGGTGTTCGTTCTGTGTCTCTGTTGGTGTGTTTTGTAGGCGTGGGTTTGTGGGTGTGTTCTACCTGTTTGTTGTTAGTGTCAGGGTATTGTAAATTACCTATCTTAGTTATGGTGTTATATCCAGCCCACTAGGGGGACTCACAGGAGTAATACAGGTCAGAGTAATAGGAGAGTAAGAGAGTTGATTCTGATGTAAACAAGCTGAGTGCAGTTGTTCCATGTGGCTCTTCAATAAACAGACAAAATACGATTAATGCCTCCTTGCAAATGCATACAAGACATGGTGTCAGAAGTATAAAGACAAGAGAAGAGCAATATGTCGAAATTTCATCCACCAGAAAGTTTTAACTTTGATCGTCCAACGGAATGGCCAACGTGGCGGCAGAGGTTCGCGCGCTACAGGACCGCAACAAAACTGAGCAAAGAAGATAAAGAGGTACAGATAAGCACTTTAATATATGCCATGGGCATTGAAGCTGAGAACATTTTCAAATCGTTCACATTTGGAGAAGAGGAAAGTGCTGAGGAGTACGAAACGGTGCTTGGAAAATTTGACGAGTATTTCTTGCCGAAAAAGAACGTGATACACGAGCGGGCGTGTTTTCACCAGAGAGTGCAGAGGCCCGGGGAAAAAGCGGAGTGCTATATCAGAGCCCTCTACGAACTCAGTGAGAACTGTGAATTCGGTGCAAGTCGAAACGAACATATAAGAGACAGACTTGTAGTTGGAATTCATGATAAGGAGCTTTCTAGGAGGATGCAGCTAATGACAGCACTTACCCTGGAAACTGCGGTGCAGATGACGCGGCAAGCCGAGGATGTCGCGCTGCAGATTAGTCAGCAGGAGGGTCAGTCGACAAGCAGCGTGCACGAGGTAGCCTCCAGGCGTTCATCAAAGGCAGCAAATCGGCCCTGGACGAAAGAGAAATATAAAAGAGCTGGTGAGAAAACAGAAAACGAATGTAGCAGGTGTGGTAAGACAGGACACAAAGACATCAGAAAATGCCCAGCAGCAGATACTGAATGCAGAAAATGCAAAAGAAAAGGACACTGGGCGAGAATGTGCAAGTCGAAAACGGTGAGACAAGTGACGGCGAATGAAGTGAATGAAGACAGCTTTTATCTGGGCGCAGTGAGTAACAAAAATGAGTCAGAAGAAGCTAAATGGAGTGTGTTACTTAAGATAGGTGATACCCCAGTTAGTTTTAAGATCGATACGGGAGCGGATGTTACCATAATGAACACTGTGACATATGAAAAGCTTCACCCAAAGGCTCAGCTCCTTCATTCGAACATAGCACTAGACAGCCCAGGTGGATCACTGAATTGCATCGGACAGTTCACTGCAGCAGTGGAGCTTAAAGGTAGAAAATATGCCATTACCGTGTATGTGGTTGATGGAAGAACTGTCAGTAATCTTCTAAGCCGACAGACAGCAGCTGAAATGGGGCTAGTCAAAAGAATAGAGCAGATAACCACAGTTTTTGAGGGAAGTGGTATAATGAAAACTGAGCCGGTAAAAATACACCTGAAAGAAGGTGCGGAGCCATACGCAGTACATACTGCACGGAGAGTCCCATTACCACTGCTTTCTAAAGTAACAGCAGAACTGCAGAGAATGGAGGAACAAGGTGTTGTGGAAAAAGTCACACAGCCTACAGATTGGTGTGCACCCATGGTTCCGGTCATGAAGCCCAATGGCACCATCAGAATTTGTGTTGGGTTAAATAAACTAAACGACAACATAAAAAGAGAGAGATACATGCTTCCCACAACAGACGAAATTCTAGCTAAATTAGCTGGAGCAAGCGTCTTTACATCATTAGATGCAGCGTCAGGATTCTGGCAGATTCCGCTATGTGATGAGAGCAGCTTGCTGACGACATTCATCACTCCGGTGGGACGCTATTGCTTTAAGAGGCTTCCTTTCGGAATCAGCATAGCCCCGGAAATCTTCCAAAGAAAAATGAATGGACTTCGTGCAGGGACATGGAAGGAGTCGCGGTGTACATGGATGATGTGATCGTGTACGGGAAGGATCGGGCCGAGCACGACAAATACCTGGGGAAAGTGCTGAAAAGGATGGAAAGTGTGGGGCTCAAATTGAATAAAGAAAAGTGCGTTTTCAGGAAAGCAGAGTTGAGTTTCCTGGGTCATGTCGTGGATGCACAAGGTGTCAGAGCAGACCCAGAAAAGGTACGTGCAATAAGTGACTTGCAAGAACCGAACAATGTAAATGAGTTGAGAAGGGCTCTAGGCCTCATAAACTACATGGGTAAATACATTCCGGACTTGGCAACGAAGGGAGGTCCTTTGTATGAGCTGCTTAGGAACGGACGTGCATGGACATGGGACCAACCGCAGAAAAGCGCATTCAACATTCTGAAAAGCTCGCTCACAAAAGCTCCAGTCCTGGCACACTATGATCTGGAAAAAGAAACAGTAGTATCAGCAGATGCTAGCAGTTATGGTATCGGCGGCGTTTTAATGCAAAAACATGAGGACAGCTGGAAACCGGTCGCGTACTGTTCTAGAAGACTGACGGATTCTGAAACAAGATACGCCCAGATTGAGAAGGAATGCCTTGCAGGCGTGTGGGCGTGTGAAAGGTTCCAGAAATACTTAGTGGGCTTGGACACATTCAAATTGATCACTGATCACAAGCCATTAGTACCACTGATTAATAGTAAAGATTTGGACACAGTGCCAGTAAGATGTCAGAGACTTTTGATGAGACTCATGCGGTTTAATGCAAAAGCGGAGTACGCACCTGGCAAAACCTTGGTTGTTGCAGATGCACTATCGCGTAGCCCATTGAACACCACTGAAGACTTCATGACAGCAGATGTGAGTTGTCACGTGAATGCGATCATCAGTTGCCTGCCTGTGTCACAGCGTAAGCTAACAGAAATAAAAACTGAGACACAAAAGGATGAGCAGCTACAAACCGTAGAGAAGTTTGTAACAGAAGGGTGGCCAGAATATGCTAAAAGCGTTCCTGATAGTGTACAGAGCTTTTACAAATGGAAAGACTCTTTGTCAGTGAGTGAGGGATTGATTGTGCTGGGGAATCGCATAGTAATTCCAAAAGTGATGAGACAGGAGATGCTTAGCAGAATTCATGACGGACACCAAGGTTTGTCGAAATGCAGGGCACGCGCTCAAGAGACTGTGTGGTGGCCCGGAATTTCTGAGGATCTTAGACGTAAGATCGAGACGTGTAAGTTTTGCATTGAGAATAAACGTGCACAGCACAAAGAACCTTTACAGTCAACACCACTGCCGGAAAGGCCATGGCAACGAATAGCCATAGACTTGTGTATGCACAGAGCGCAACAATATCTGGTAGTATCTGACTATTATTCACGCTACTTGGAAATTCTTCTGCTACAAGTCACAACATCTGAACATGTTATTCAGAGACTCAAAGTGTTGTTTGCGAGATTCGGCATACCAGAACAAATTGTTAGCGACAACGGACCGCAGTTCTCCAGTGAAGCGTGGAGGAGCTTTTGTGTTATGTACGATATTCAACACATTACATCGAGTCCGCATAATCCACAAGGTAACGGACATGCCGAACGAGCAGTTCAGACAGCGAAGCGCATTCTGAAACAGGACGACCCGTTGATGGCACTCATGTGTTTCAGAGCCACACCCACCACCTCTACAGGAGTAAGTCCAGCGGAATTGCTTATGGGAAGAAAACTCCGTACGACTCTACCCACTTTACCGAGAAATCTGAGACCAAAGTGGCCAAACAAGTCAAGTGTGAAAGAGAAAGACAAACAAGCGAAAGAAAAGCAAGCATTCTACTTTAACAGACGACATGGTGTAAAGGACTTACCTCTCCTTAGACCAGGGGATTCAGTCTTGTTAAAGCTGGACAAGGAATCTAAATGGAAAGGGCCTGCGACGGTGCTGAGAGAAAGCACAACTCCACGGTCATATGAAGTTTCCAATGACGAAGGGGGAGAGAAACGGAGAAATCGAAGGCATCTTCAGTTGCTTCCTGATGGAGATCCAGGAACTACGTTAAAGACAATTGTGGGTTCAGAGAAATCACCCCAGAGAGCTCAACTTCATAGAGACTCTGATTTATTTGCAGAGACAATTGCAACAAAACATACTATCACCAGATCAGGAAGAGTAAGTAAGCCGGCTGAGCGGTTGGACTTATGAAAGAGCCTGATAATATGTTGCCAGAAACAGTGCCACTTAACAATTTAAGTGTGTTAAATGGCCAGGTTTGGTTATTCCTGAACATAATAATTAATATTATTTTGTTTGAGGTGAAAATATGTTCTGGTAGTGAGTTCAAGAGGGTTAAATACATAGTCATCTGTGTTATGTTAGGTTACTTAGTTTTAGCCACAAGGTAGACAGAATTGTGCCCTGGAGTATTATACTAAAAGAGGGAGGTGTCAGGGTATTGTAAATTACCTATCTTAGTTATGGTGTTATATCCAGCCCACTAGGGGGACTCACAGGAGTAATACAGGTCAGAGTAATAGGAGAGTAAGAGAGTTGATTCTGATGTAAACAAGCTGAGTGCAGTTGTTCCATGTGGCTCTTCAATAAACAGACAAAATACGATTAATGCCTCCTTGCAAATGCATACAAGACAGTTAGCACCAGCTGGTTCTTATCAGCCTTCAGCTGCAGCTTATCATTAGGCTTGTTAGCTGCCTTAGTGTCGGTTCGTCACTCTTGTTTGTGTCTCTCACACAGTTCCTGTGCCCTAGTCTCCGTGCGGAGTTTTGTCTGTGTTTCCTAAGCATCCAGCCGTTTGGGAGATCGCCTGAGTCTATTCACCTTACTATAAGTTTACCTTCACTGGAGATTTCCCCGTCGGACTCCTTCCAGGTCGCCCGCCTGTTAAACGTGGTGTTTTGAGTATCTCCTGTCGAGTGTGTACATCAGGGGTGCCCAATCCTGCTCCTGGCGATCGACTGTCCTGCACAGTTCATCTCCAACCCTAATCAAACACACCTGAAGCAACCAATTAAGATCTTCAGAGCACGTCAGGATAACTTGAAAATTAAAGGCAGGTGTGTTTGATTAGGGTTGGAGATGAACTGTTCAGGACAGTCGATCGCCAGGAGCAGGATTGGGCACCCCTGGTGTACATCCTCGTCTGACGTCTTCCAGTCGGAGTGTTGTCTTCCAGGTCTCCCGCCTGGTAAACGTGGTGTTTTGAGTATCTCCTGTGCTGTGTCTACAATAAACTGTTTTACTTGCATTTGGATCTACGACTCCTCATTGTGACAAGTCCTAATCCAATCAACATAACTATTCAAACTGAGCCAGGGGCTCCCAGAGCCATTAAAGACAAAGAGTCTCAGTAATCTGATTCATTTAACCCTCTGGGGACAGCAAATGCACCGGTGCGTTTTGGCAGATTTTTTTTCACATAGCAGAAAAATAGACTTAAACTTAAACAGACATATTAAAAAATAAACTGTTAAATGTCTACTTTTTTATGTGCCCACCTACAATCGAAATAAAATATTGTGCTTTTGTAAAATAGAGAAAATAAACAGGGTGTGCGTTCTGCCTCTCAGTGTCCGTGAACTTTTTTTCTGGAGCACGTCTCTAAACTTAAACAAAACTCAGCAAATACTATTCACCCAGGCATGAGCTATACACTCACCGGCGACTTTATTAGGTACCCCATGCTAGTAACGGGTTGGACCCCCTTTTGCCTTCAGAACTGCCTCAATTCTTCGTGGCATAGATTCAACAAGGTGCTGGAAGCATTCCTCAGGGAGGTTGGTCCATATTGACATGATGGCATCACACAGTTGCCGCAGATTTGTCGGCTGCACATCCATGATGCGAATCTCCCGTTCCACCACATCCCAAAGATGCTCTTTTGGGTTGAGATCTGGTGACTGTGGAGGCCATTTTAGTACAGTGAACTCATTGTCATGTTCAAGAAACCAATTTGAAATGATTAGAGCTTTGTGACATGGTGGAAGTAGCCATCAGAGGATGGGTACATGGTGGCCATAAAGGGATGGACATGGTCAGAAACAATGCTCAGGTAGGCCGTGGCATTTAAACGATGCCCAATTGGCACTAAGGGGCCTAAAGTGTGCCAGGAAAACATCCCCCACACCATTACACCACCACCACCAGCCTGCACAGTGGTAACAAGGCATGATGGTTCCATGTTCTCATTCTGTTTACGCCAAATTCTGACTCTAACATCTGAATGTCTCAACAGAAATCGAGACTCATCAGACCAGGCAACATTTTTCCAGTCTTCAACTGTTCAATTTTGGTGAGCTCTTGCAAATTGTAGCCTCTTTTTCCTATTTGTAGTGGAGATGAGTGGTACCCGGTGGAGTCTTCTGCTGTTGTAGCCCATCCGCCTCAAGGTTGTGCGTGCTGTGGCTTCACAAATGCTTTGCTGCATACCTCGGTTGTAACGAGTGGTTATTTCAGTCACTGTTGCCCTTCTATCAGCTCGAACCAGTCTGGCCATTCTCCTCTGACCTCTGGCATCAACAAGGCATTTCCGCCCACAGAACTGCCGCTCACTGGATGTTTTTTCTTTTTCGGACCATTCTCTGTAAACCCTAGAGATGGTTGTGCGTGAAAATCCCAGTAGATTAGCAGTTTCTGAAATACTCAGACCAGCCCTTCTGGCACCAACAATCATGCCACGTTCAAAGTCACTCAAATCAACTTTCTTCCCCATACTGATGCTCGGTTTGAACTGCAGGAGATTGTCTTGACCATGTCTACATGCCTAAATGCACTGAGTTGCCGCCATGTGATTGGCTGCTTAGAAATTAAGTGTTAACGAGCAGTTGGACAGGTGTACCTAATAAAGTGGCCGGTGAGTGTATATCTTTATAATCATTTAAGTGTGTACTTTTAAATTATCTTACTCAAAACTAAAATAAATATTCTCTGTTTATGTAATCTATATAAAATAGAGAGATGTCAGCCGTACTCATTATCGTTCTCGCATCTCATTATTCCGCTAATGTGACACGCCAACAGAGAGCGCGCGCGCTATTCAATCGCTAATGATCTGAAGCAACACATTGAGACGTGTAAACGCCCACATAAACTCGGTAAACACACTATATTTAGTCAGATTAATGTACTGTCGTCTTGCGCGGCTGTGAGGAATAATCCTGGGACATTTACCTACCTCAGAACAAGTGCTGGTTTATTTTCACTTCGAGGAGCGAGCTGGGCTGTAAGTGTTTTATTCTTGTGCTTTGTTCTAATCGTGATATATAATAACGTTAGTGTCTGTAAACGCAAAAATAGCATACTGTTTAAATTTGAATCATGTTTCTGTGTGTGTGTGTGTGTGTGTGTGTGACTAGTTTTAGATAGATTATACAGTTTTAATAGACATCTAAAATAGTTCTCAATTCTAAAATAGACATCAAATAAGCTTTTGTTAGCAGTTTCTGCTCATATGTTAAATATATAGTATGTTTTGTCAATAAACTAATCAACTAAGAATAGTGTTTGTTCCAATGTATAGTGTTTTGAATAGTGTTTTGTTCTATATCAAAATAATGAATCCTTAACTTTCCAACTCTAACTTTGAACCAATTCTGTAGAATGGCCCATATAACCTATTTGAACAGGATTTGTTTCCAGGTATGACTAAAAATGTGCTTTTGACTTTCATTTATATTTTGATATATATATATATATATATATATATATATATATATATATATATATATATATATATATATATATATATATATATATATATATATATATATATGTATGTATGTGTGTGTGTGTATTGTCCTTGCATTCTTTCTTGTGCGATACACCTGAATGAAAGGCTCATTAATATGCGGGGTCTTTGTCTTCTCAACCACCTAATTATTCACAATGGGGTTTGGCCGTTCACACCCATTCGCATATTGCCTTCGCTAACAAAACATGTTTTTCACAATTTAAAAGAATCTATTGTGTTATGTGAATGATTAGAAAGGATGATTTTCAGATCATTTTGAAGCAAAAACTCTAGGCCACAACTTCCATTAGTCAAAAGTCTTGTGGACACATATTTAGTATGTGTTTTGTGGCTTTATTTCAGAAACTTAAATTTTTAGTTTTTTCAATAACCATCCATAAACAATATTCTCTCAAAAATACAAACATGTACATACATGTTGATAACATATTATGGTAGCCCTGTTTGTGCTAAATAGAGTGTAATTTCACCTGTGCCATTAATATGTTTATAAGCAACTGAAAAAAGCACAAATGTCAGGGCATGTCAAAACATCTCAAGGACCCCAAAAACACCTTGGTCCCCAGAGGGTTAACTTACAATAGAGAGACCAGGACTGGCAGAATCTCTTGCTGGAAACTCTGATATAATCATCATTTATACCTCAAATGCTAAATTCAGTCTACTTAACTTTCTCAGTTTACATATATCCAAGGTTGTATCTCGTAAATTACCCCACTAATAATGGCCAGAATGGTACCAAAATTCTACAATACTACAAATAGGTTCTGTACTCATAAAACAAGTCATTGGAAAGTTTGTAAGTACATCAGGAGTTTATTTAAATAAAACTTGCCTGATGGCTTATGCTACCGCTAACCCGGACGTCGAGGTCACTGTGATTTGGGAAAAGCCCGTAAAAGTCCTGGCAGAAAGCGATGTATAAGGATGTAGTGTAACAACGCCCAGTTCCAGGGTTGTCAGGAGTCGGACGTGTTTCGCCAAGGCCTGGAGAAGTCCGAGGCATGCTGTCTTACAGCAATGGATGACTTTCTGGCACTAATAAACCCTGCTGTGGGAGGTGAGTATATTGTTTCGGCCCATCTTCCTCTGGTCTGGGAAGGATAGCCATAACCCCTTGTGCCCTTGCAGGCAGGTCCAGTGTATTTTTAATTGGCTACCATTTTTGGGTCAACTTCCTCTTAAACATTATGCTCGATTCATTCACTATCAACTTTCTCTCTGACCATCCATTCTTTGAGCCATGGCTGGATGTAGAGGCTGAGCCTGATGGGCTGGATGGGGAGATGTTACTTGGTGGCTTGTAGCTGTCGTCCTTAGGGTCATCCTTAGGGTCATCTAATCGCCATTGTAGCGATTCTTAGCTCAAATAAAGGGAATATAATTTTAATGACTGGTCATGAATATGTCCAGTAATCACATACATAGATTAAAATTACCTGTGAAGGGAATAAGGTCGCGTCGCGGTCGGTATGGACAACTGAATACAATGAATCATAGTCCGTTCTCCATACAGGTAGGTAAAATTAGATCAATTGTATATATCAATAATCAATCACTTTTTTCCCATGGTCAAAAAAGGTAAAATAGACATCAAGTTTGTATTTGTATCTCATCTGGCTCAAAAGCTATAGCCGAATCCCTTTCAGGCGGCGGCCATGTTGGATTTAGCCGCCATCTTGGTCTCAGGGACCGTTGGCTCGGGCGCCCTGGCTAAAACATTTTAGTATGCCCTCAGCTACATCTGTGCCAAATTCGGTGCTTGTAGATAAGTTTGCACAAACAATGGGGTGTAAGGCCCCATAGCCATACTACAGCCCAAACAGCTTTTTGGGACAGTGGCCATATTGGAATTGGAGGATCAAGGGGTCCAGATATACTGGGTCACAAATATAAACATTCCTATGTGTTTCCCATGATCAATTAAGCTGTAAAACATATCAAGTTTGTATTTGTAACTCAAAATGTGGTTCAAAAGTTATAGCGGGAACCCTTTTCGGGCAGCAGCCATATTGGATTTGGCCGCCATCTTGGCCCGAGGGTCGCTGGCTCCGGCACCCTAGCTAAATCATTTCCGTATGACCTGTGCTACATCTGTGCCAAATTTGGCGCTTTTAGATGAATTTGCGCGAAATCACCTATGTGCTTAAAGGGACACTTCACCCATTTACATTAAGCTTTGTATTGTTAGAAACCCCGTCATATATTATAATTATCGTGGATTTTTCCTTTATTTTTCCCTGAGATGGGAGAAATAAGGATATAAGTGTTTTACTTCCTGCTTATTATGACGTAAAAATCATCATTTTGCGTCATAATAAGCAGGAAGTCACATTTCATTGAAAAGTGTAGAGACTACAAACACTAGCTCATCATTTATTCAGGGTGTGGGACACACTTACGCTACAGACCTATTACAGATCAGTGGGTGGGACTTCACTTGCAAATACTGAAATCAATATCAGCCATCTTGTTTGGAAGCTAAGCTAACAAGCGCTGTGGAGATAGGAAGCTACGACAATGACGGAAGAAACTAAACATGATATGGAAGAAGAGGATTTTGAAATTCTGCTGCTCGAATCTGATGTTCGTGGCTATCTTTACGAGCCGCAATATAGTGAAGAGCAGCTGAGGCTGATAAAGGAACAGGAGGCGGCTGCCTGTCGCGGACGAGGAGCCCGGACTGGCTCGAGCTGGGCGGACTGCTGGTGCCTGTGCTCTCGCTGTACGGACACAGATAGAGTCCGTCTGCTGCAGAGAATTTCAACGATGGCAATTTCTCCTGGACGAAATCTCTGAATCAGACGAGCACACGGACGTTTGTGTTGTGATGTGAACCATCCTAGTTTCGCACCATATATGTTCTGACTGAACATCCCGGTATCATGCAATAATTTACCATATAGAAAGAAATACAAACGAGGAGTAATTCACTAATGAGTTTGCCAATGTAACAGGGTTCGTTGTTGTGGGAAGGAGGCGGAAACCGGCGAACATTTAAACATTTTAATAGTAAAATAAACAAATACAAAACAAAAGTATAAGCCAGCAGCTAGGGGTGTAACGATTCATTCGTTTTCTCGATGCATCGATTACAAATCCTGACGATGCATATGCATCGATCTTGAAACATGTATTTCGAATTGTGAATCGTTTATTTCGGTCAATATTCGATTTAAAATGCTAAGAATCGAATAATTTGCGATTCTATATCGATTCAGTGCTTTAAAACATAAAAACAGTCATTAAATGACTACATGCGCAAATTAATGAGGCGTTGTGCGGCGTCATTTCGCGTCCTCACAGCTCTCACATACTCGCTGCACTCTTACCATCTTTCACTGGATTTCGCTCGCGCTCGGTCCCATAGCTCTCATCTGCAGATTTTTGAGCAGTCCGTGTTTGAGCTCTCCTCAGGACAGCCATTGGTGTTCACATGAGCAGATGACAGCTCTCTATCGAGAAAGCAAGCCATTGATAAAGCTGCCATATCATTGCGCGGTCACTGCTCTGAAACAACGCGTTTGCTGCGTGGAAACGTCACCGTTATTTTCTTTAAGATAAGATACTGAAGTTTTACGGAAATGGGTCATACCCGTCCTGAGCAGTTAAAGTAAAACCCCACTTATTCAAGGGTGCGCATTTATTACATGGAAAGAGAAAACGTATAATAGGTGTCTAAAATGTACACCGATTAATCATGAATGATGAATGAAATGTAACTTAATGTCGTTAAACTGAACTGATTAAATAACTACAACATTAATTACACTGAAATAAGAGCGCGTGGTTTATCCATCAATCAGATGCGCATTAAAGTTGCATTCATAATCGTTAATAGCACAAGTAGACAGCTGGCGCGTTTTCTTTCAGAATCACAAGGAAAATGTTCAGTCGGATAAAGAGAAAACAAAGAGTATAGCTATTCCATGAGGAAACGTTAGTTAAGGTTTTAGTTGGGAAAGTTCATGGTATTTTTAGTCTCACAATGGAAGGATGTTTAATGTAGGAACACTTTAAGGTTGTGTATCCATTCCTACAAAATAGTTAGCATGATGAACTATACTTTTAAAGCCTTTTTAAATCTTGGTTTACATTTTTACAAATGCTAATTTATAGGCTTTGGAACTATTTTTTATAAGAATAGATTCATTAAAAACTAACATGAACTAACGTTAACAATAGACAAAATGTCGTTGTTTTTTTTTTCTTTCTTTTTGTTCCCACTCTCTGACCCCCGAAGGCAGCTGTATAATTCACACCCTGACTAAGACCCATTGGGAAGCATTTAAATAATCCTATGAATGCATATAAAAAATTAAGAATCGAATCGAATTAATCGAATCGCATCGAATTTTAATGTGAATCGCATCGAATCGAATCTTTCTGAATTTGCAAAAATCGTTCTTGAATCGAATCGAAAACCTATGAATCGTGAATCGAATCGATTCGCTGCCTACCCAAAGATTCACAGCCCTACCAGCAGCCCCTCGCGGACGACTGCTGGCCACACACAACAGAAACAAAACACGCATAAAATCAGGCCTGTTCCTCTCTCGATCTGCCCTGTCGTCGCTCCTTCTTTTATGCTTCCGCTCCTCTGTGAGAGATACGAGACCGGTGACTCTCACAGGTGTCGTTCATTATCACTCACGCCACCGGCCTCGCGACCGTCCTTTCACGTCCCTCGTCCTTGTCCTGCTCGCCATAGCCAACTAACTAGAACTTTTGTGTGAAATGAATTTCTAACTCTGGTGGCAGCTAGCGTTAGCCTTGTAGACGAAAGAGTGATTTCTCTGATGTTTGAGCTGTTCTGGATTAGTGGGAGTGGCTTGCGGAGCTGTGCAATGTGGTCCATTGTGGGAGTGTTTGTCTTACATACAAATGCGCCCTAAAGTTATTTTCTGTCTTTTCTCGGTCAAGAGGGCACCAAATTAAAAAATTATTTTACATTTCGAATATGACCCACTTTCAATAAAGATTAACCCTCTGGGGTCTAAGGTGTTTTTGGGTTCCTTGAGATGTTTTGACATACTCTGACATTTGTGCTTTTTTCAGTTGCTTATAAACAAATTACTGGCAAAGGTGTAATTACACTCTATTTAGCACAAACAGGGCTACCATAATATGTTATCAACATGTATGTACATGTTTGTATTTTTGAGAGAATATTGTTTATGCGTGGTTATTGAAAAAACGAAAACTTAAAGTTTCTGAAATAAGGCCACAAAACACATACTAAATATGTGTCCACAAGACTTTTGACTAATGGATGTTGTCGCCTAGAGTTTTTTCTTCAAAATGATCTGAAAATCATCCTGCCTAATCATTCACATAAAACAATAGATTGGTTTAAATTTAAAAATGACACTTTTTGTTTGGAAAGGCAATATGCGCAGGGGTGTGACCTGCTGTTATTCACACCTGAGAAGACAATGGGCCCGCATAATGAGCGCATAATGGGGCTGCATACTAATGACCCTTTCATTCAGGTGTGTCACTGAGCCACAAGAATGCAATGACAATATATATATATATATATATATAGGCCTATATAATACAAAATTGGTTCACAGTTCCAATTATTTATTTATTTTTCAAATTGTGCTTGCAAATTCTATAATATCAAATGTAAACATTTCTAGTAATTGTGCAGTTAATTCTCATACTGTTTTTACAGAAAGTTTGGGAATATATCCCAAATGTGTCACTAATAAAACACAATACAAATAATTTAAAGAGGAGGCTTATATTGAGCTTTTAAGATTTACCTAAGATTTATTTATATGTAGCCTACATATATTTTTGCTATTTTAATAAAAAAGTTACAATTACAACAACAATTAAAATTTTAACTATATTTCAAATGTAATCTTTCTTTGTATATACTAAAGTATACATTTTATCATACATATTTCACAGTTACGGATTAATTAGTTTGAATATAGCCTACAATCGAACAAACACTATAATAACATCTTAGCAAACAAGCTTATTTGATGTGGCAGTATTTTACAGTAAAAAATCTTGTCTTTCATATGTAACATATCGTTTTTATGATTAGGACATACATTTTTAATTTGCAGTTTAATACGTTATTTATACAAAAATATTTTATTTCAACATATTTCAGTCGATTTTTACTCATCTCAGTATTGGAATATAGTTAGGTAAAAGCTGTTCATTCATTCACATACAAAAATGCGATTCATATTCAAACAGTCTTTTTGTTTACAGACACTATTTCATATCGCGATTAGAACAAAGCACTTGAGAATAAAGAATGTACCTATTCCTCAGCTGGATCCGTTGCTCCTCCAAATGAAACTACCTGCACTTCTGAGGTAATTTTTTCCAGGATTATTATTAAGATAGTATTATTCCTCACAGCGTTGTTAATATGAGTCTCTTTCGGTGGGTTATCCAGCTGATGTGGGCGTGGATCACCTCAGAGCATTTGTGTTTGAATAGAGCGCGCGCTCCGTGGGCGTGGTCAAATTAACTTTAATGACCTGAGACGAGAACGACTATCATCTCTCTCTTTTCGTACAGATTACATAAATTGAGAAAATTTGTTTTTTATATAAATTACTTCATTTAAAAGAAGATAATTCAGGCTTCATGCCTGTGTGCCTGTATACCTGTTTGACTGAGTATTTGCAGAGTTACAGATGATTTTTCGGACGCGTTTCAGAATGGACTTCACTGACAGAGAGAACGCAGAACGCGCATCATGTTTATTTTTCTTTATTAGGCGAAAAGCACAACACTTTGTTTTTATTATGAGGTTCCACAAAAAAAATACAAACTTAACAGGATCGAATGATGTACAACACTTATATGTAAGATCAAAATCAACAGAGTAATTTGAGTCTCTTTTGCACTGATAAGGAAAAAAGTGAGCTGGTATCGCCGGCGAGACCGCCGACCCCAGAGGGTTAATGTTGAAATGGGTGAAGTGCTCCTTTAAGGCCCCCAACTACTAGTATCTTTGAGAGAAATGACAACTTTGAAATAGGTCTATAATTATCTAACTCATTTGAGTTCAACTTAGTATTTTTAATTAAAGGCTTTATCACAGCATGTTTAAAAATGGCAGGCACAGACCCTGATACAAGGCAGCTATTTATTATGTTTAAAACACTAGGCCCAACTGTATCAAAAGCCTGTTTGATTAACTTTGATGAAACACCTTAGACCCCAGAGGGTTAAATAGCACAATCTATGCAGAAACAGCAGCCCTTCTGGCTCTCGGTGTCCGAATTCACTAACTCACTTTCATCAACTCCTTCAGTGGACTATATAATAATAATAATAAACTTTATTATCTATAGCGCCTTTAAAAGTAGCATCTTAAAGCGCTTCACAAGAATAGAAACCAGATAAAACATACAATAATAAAAACAATGCCTTAATGAAAGAAAAAGCAAATGAAAATAAAATACCAAATAAAACATACTATCAAAATTCCAATAAAATAAAATATTAAGAATATGACAATTATAAACAATCATGTAAAAGCTACCCTAAACAAATAAGTTTTAAGGGACGATTTAAAAACACTAATGCCTGGCTTACACTACAGGAGTTTTAGGCCGATTTATGCCCGAGAATCTGAGAAAAAATCCTGTGTATCTTGGGGAGAAGAGCTGGTAGAAGCTTGATGTTCATACATCTGCCAGTTTAACTCCCGATCTAAATTTATAGTAGCATTTTGCTTACAATACTGTACTGTAAGTACTGTACTTGATTTTCTTTATTTAGCTAACCTAACTCTTTTTCTTACTTTTAGAATCGATTTCTTTCAGAAAATGGACAATCTTGGAGAACAAGAATACAGCGATGAAGAACTGGATGACCTGTATTGGTACCACTTCAGTGGTTCACCTGAAGAAAACACAAAATTTGCTGGATGCCTTGTATTCACACCATTTTGTCAACGACTTCCTGCTGGATTAAGACATAGACATTCCACTTTTCCCGACCACAGTTCTAGAAGCCAAACGTGCCCTACGGTGTGCGTATGACTTTGATGGCATTGTCATCCACATCAAAGATATGTCTGCAATCAAAATTCAACTGCACTACCTGTTTGTGGGGAAACTTTTGATGCCAAATCTTCAAAACCACTGGTATATTTTGAAGAAACACCTCAAACTAGACATACAGAGGTGCTGGGTTCTCCACTCTACAAAAAACCTATGGCACTGTGTTGGCCTTCGTGGATGGAGGACATTTTCTAAATTTGAGCGTCTTGTCCGCTGAACACACCCACCCTGGCGTAGTTTTTCAGTCAGAAAATGCCGTCCGTGCCAATGCCATCGTGGTGATCAACACAGTCTTTAATGTGTTCTCCGAGAAGATCAAGAATCTGCCACCAGAGCAGGAACAAAGAGAAACAATAATGAAAAACAACAGCTACAACCTCGGTCGAATGCACATCTTGAAAGAGGACCAACCCTTTGTGCTAAAACTCTTGATGGACGCAATAAGTGAAGTCGACACAAATCCTGAGCAATCGATTGTTGTCACTCTAACAAAATTTGGACAAAAGGAACATGAGCCCATCAAGCTGGCTGAAATGATCGACCTAAGAGCAATTGAAGATATATCTGTCCACGCAGCCTGCACCATCCGTCCGGCAGACTACAGAATGGAATTGATGTGGTCACGGCATGGACTGCAACAGGTGGTTGGACACAGGGGGTCCTTATTAACTGCTTATGGGGTACCTGAGGCAAGCAACTACCAATCCAACCTTGACCAGCATCCCCATACCCTTGACAACAATCTGAAAATGGTGTTCAGTGGCATGGAACCTAACGCAGAATTGAACTTTGTCCAACTATACTCAACAACACCACACTGTCATGTTGGAAAAGTAGCAAAACATCCTGTCAGTAGGGTAATAACAACTTGCGGTCTTCATAATCCGCAACACAGCCAATCCCTGCTGAAGCCGGCTAAGGATTACATTGACTGCATGTGGGACCTTGCTGGCAAAACAAATTGCAGTGTATACGCAAGAATGGAGGCAGTCTTTCTGCTAAAGGAGAACCTTCCTGAAATTTTGGAACCACGTAATTTCTATGACGAAGCAGACCTCTACAACCTTCTCGAAGACTATCCTATGGTCCTTGTCTTCAAAGACAATCCAAAGAAATTGGGACTGCGGCATGTCATCAACCCTGTCACGGAATGCCTCACTCAAAGCCTGTACAATCTCTTGACAGAATGCAAAGGACAGGGAGGTTACACCAACAGTTGGACTGCCTTCCAGCTCGAGTTAGCTCTAGAAGAGCTTTTCTTTGGGAAACCTAACAGCAGAACTTCAGTGCAGTTCTCTGTTAGTTTGGGAACAAATGGAACTAACCCTAACAGCCTGACCAAAAGAAGAGGCTTTCTGGGATTGTCTCCAGCGGGGAGTGCAAGCGTGGGAGAATATCCACCACCACTCAGCACATGGTTCAATGACCAACTACAACAAATGAGAGTGATGAGGATATTCCCACTTACAGATTCCCTGAAGGCCCCACCACTCGTCGTTGGAGAATCGCTCGTGCAAGTCCTTCTGAGTGACTTGCACGAACGAAATGATCAAATACCAACACATTCGCTTAAGGACAAGACCCCGCCTTTGTTTGGGAAGTTGATCGGGTACAGGACAGTAACCGACTTCAGCAAAGACCTAGTGGAGCGGGATGCTTTTAAGTACCCGCACACCTTTAAAAGGGCTCTCCAACTTGTTGAGGCGGCGGGTCAGGACGTCAAGCTGTGCCTGCAGCTGGCCCTTTCAACATTTAAGTTCTTTCCGGCAATTGTGTTCTGGGATGAGAACCGACACCCAAAGGCCAAATGGAACAAAAAGGATTACGTCGAGCTGTATGGTGAAACTGAGATGCCATCGTCTTTGGCTCAGGCAGCAACCCTAATGGGGGAAATCTGTGCAGGTATGGAAAGAGGCAATCTCACCTATGGCAAAAACCTGCAAACTCACAAGGAGAGGGGCATGCCATGGCTACATCCATGCCTGCAAAGACTTCCAAAAAATCTGACAACGGATCAAAAAATCTCAATCCTAACTTTTTTAAGTTCAATCGCACTCATTCAGAATGGGGATTTTGTTTTATTTTCATCATTTGGGTCCCTCATGAGGCAGCTCCCAATGAGCCAGCTGCAGCAGGCACACCTGCTATCTCCACTAATTCTCCTACACTCTCCACGTGTGAACCGGCTCCATGAATCGGTCCCATACAAGGTCCCCAAAATTCAGGCCAATACAAATAAGCGTCCCCCAACGGTTCAAAACCCCCCCAAAACACAAGAAGAACCAGAAGAAAAAGAAAGTCAAGCAGAAGAAGAGGAAGAGCAACTGGTTGAAAGGGTGGATACCACAACTATTCCTGCAAACATCCTTGGGAGGTGGACAGCTGAAGAGGTGGAACTAGTGATGGCTCACCCCGAATTGACACATGCTGAGGCTTACAGAACATACCTCAACACATGTAAAGAAATGGCCCACCCAGTGAGAACCTTTCAAGCATTCAAAAAGAAGAGACAAAGACAACAATAGGTAAAACATTTTTGTTCCACTTTATTTCATATCATTTAATTCAAGCAAAAAGCACTATTTTTTTTTCTTATCCACAACTTCCCTTGTTATTCAGAATCATGGACCACCTGGTAACTGGATGACCACATCTCCAGAGGAAGTCGAAAAGTTCTTTTTTTTGTTCCTGTTCGACGTTCAACGATTTTTTGGTTCAACATTCATTTAATCAAGCACCAGCACTTTAGATTTTTTTTTTCTTACAATTTTAATTTTGTTAAATAAATAAAGTTACTCAACATTTATCTAATCAAGCACCAGCACTTAAGATTATTTTATTTTTGTACAATTTCAATTCTGTTCAATAAATAATGTTACTTAATCGTACCTCTTGTGTGATGTCAAATTATTTTCAATACACCCACAAAAAACACAAGTCCCACCCAAATAAAACACAAGTCCCACCCACAACAACACAAATCCTACCAAACCAAAAAAATACAAGTCCCACCCAACCAAAAGACACAAATCCCACCAAAAAAAATAAAAGTCCCACCCACCCAAGTCCCACCCACAACAAA
Organism: Rhinichthys klamathensis goyatoka; assembly: GCF_029890125.1. Taxonomy (NCBI): domain Eukaryota; kingdom Metazoa; phylum Chordata; class Actinopteri; order Cypriniformes; family Leuciscidae; genus Rhinichthys; species Rhinichthys klamathensis. Next base: position 445,429 of record NW_026607223.1, on the reverse strand, counting down.
ACAAATCCCACCCACCCGTTTAGATTTACATGCAAATATCAAAAGATAAACAACATTATATTAGGATTCACGCAACAATTACGCATCAACGGAGCACAACAGAATAAAATTTAAAGAAACAATCAGGCAGTGACGCAAAATGTTTTACTTAAATGAGCAGATCAACAAAATGAATGAATAAAACTGGCTATTTGCTGAGTATATATTCTAATTTTTGCACGCGCTGCTTCACAGAAAGTTGTTTATATTGTGAGAGTAAAAATATATTTTTTAAAAATGTATTATTTGTAATAATTTCTTAATCTGTATGGTCAGTATTTTAGTGTAGTTTTTTTTCTGCTGTTAAAAGGGAAAACATCTTTATGATCTAACATTTAAAAGCTAACTTTAAAATGATTGTTAAAAAAAAACACAACCACATAATGTAATAAAAAACCTCTTCGTAATTGTAGAAGTTGTAGAGATGTCTCCGAAGAATCCAGTAACAGGAACAATAGTTTAATCCCGCTTGTCTCAGGTAGAAGTAGTTTAGTCCTTGCTGTTTTACACCAATACGTAGTATGGTGCAGGAAAAGTCTTGGAGCCTGTTGTATGCGAAAATGACGTGTCGTGGTGTGGGCGGTCCTTTCAGCTCAATGCATGTGATTCAACAAGGTCCTGTACCCAACCTTGAGGCGGGGTCTCGCATTGGCTCGACCTTGTTTAGGGTGGTGCTGAAGGTGCCGGCGCAGTTTTATCACAGACTGAGTTAACCAGGTCAAAGATCGGAGCAACTGAATTCTTTTATTGCCTCAAAGACTGAAAGGTAAGCTTTCATTTTCTTATAGTCAAGTCAAGTCATCTTCATTTATATAGCGCTTTTAACAATGAATTGTTTCAAAGCAGCTTTACAGAGATAAACATATAATTTAAGGTAACAGATTGTTTTGGCGTTATAGCGGTTCTTGAATAATGTTACTTCCAGCTAAAGTTAACTTTGATTGATTCACCTCCGTCGAAATGATCAGACTTTAAACGCGAACCTGTGATTAACGCTGACGGCGTTCACATGAACGCCGCATATAGGCTGCATAGAATCAAAATTGCTTGCAACCAAACTGTAACCCATGTTTTAGTGAAGTTTGTCTCTTCCACTATGATTCTTATTTATCGCTGGCCCCAAGTAGGCTGCTATAAAAAAAATAAAAAAGTAAAAAACCCTTTATTAACAACTCGCCTACATTATTATTTTCCATATCCAATGTCGTAGTCTTGGCTTCTCTGCTGTCCTATTTTTTCAATTATGCTAGTATTGGCCGAGTCAATTTTCGGATGTTTTGCTACACTTTTCAATTCGATTAAAAATTCACCTTGATCAAATAAACACACCACGTTGTACGGTAAATATAGTGTATTCGTTATGTGTAGATGTATTCGTTGTGATTACTTTTTAGTGAGTTGTGTTTTATTGAATTATGTGTTTTATGTTGTTGCAGGAAAAATGGACTTCAACAGTCCCACGAAAATACCGCACGCGGAAGGAGAACAGTTAAAAAAAATTAGAAACCAGTTTTGTTTGTTAGCTGTAAGTATGGGTTTTGAATATGTCTATGTGGTTTAAATAGTACTTTATGCGTATATTTTTTGGAATTATTACTTAGTTATTTTTGTGTGTGTTGTTTTTGTGTAGTATTCTGTGTTGGATGAGGCGGTGGGCAGAAATGTACTGCAGCAGGAGCTGACGGAGTTGGGGGTCATGGTAATGCGTGGGGTCATGGTAATGCGGAAAGTCGCTGCAATGGAAGCAGAAAATCAATTTTTATGGAAGGAGTTGGCGGACACACAGAGCAGGTTGGAGAAAACAGAAAAAAGCTGGAAATTTCAAGGGCAGCCTTGGATTTCGCAAGAGATGGTGTGTAATTATATGCTGTTGCAAATGGCAATGTTTTGTTGTTGGACTCTTTGATTATGCACTGTACATATTGTTTTTAAAAATTTATGTCAGTTTTTATAAAATGTGTGTTTCTAAACTACAGATATTTTGGAACAAGAAGGAGAAAGTGCAGACATGGCCCCAGTGGAAGAAGATGTAGCTGAATAGAAACATCAGTGTACATTTTAATAATTGTATATATTTTCTTGTGTTGTTTGTTGTGTGTGAAATGTGTATGTATAAAAATTTGTTTAAATAAAATAATCTTTATTGTGTGTGTTTTGTGTTTTTTTTTATATTATGCAGCATACATTCATATATATATAATTTTGATGAATAAAAGTAGTAACAAACACAAATCTGGTGTCATTTTTAATTACAAAAGATAATTTGTGATCATTTAGAATATCTCAATGTTTTGTAGTATATTGCTAACAGTTATTTGGTTGAATTGAGCATAACTGGTTACTTGAGACAGTGAAGATAATAAATAAAGTCTTAAAAAGAGAACACTAAGTCACAAACATAGTTCTGTATTTCTTTAATCAGTTGTAATTCTTTAATCGGTTGTAAATAAACTATTATATTAGTTGATTTATAAACTATAATATTAGACTGTACTTTTGAAAAGAAAAGTAAGCTAATAATAGTGTGTGTAACATTTAGATGCATATTTTGTATAGCCTTTATACACGGAACATTTTAATATAATTTGATTTGTTTTTGTAATTGACTTTTTTCTTTGATTTGTCTGCAAGATAAGAACAAGCTGTCATATTTGAAAGTGTTGTCATTAGTAGTTTGATGAATGTAATCACTATTAATGTTGCTTCTATAATAATTTACAGGTATGAATTCAGATATATAAAAAGCAAATAGTGTTTACTTGTGTTTAAAATGTGCTCTATTACAGGACATTCAAGTTTGTTACCTGTTGCTACTGTTGTGTAAATCTACAAAATGCCTCAAATAAATTAATGCATATTTACATCTGTTTTTCTTTGCTTGAATACTGATAACAAGCGACTATTTATATTAAAGAAAACTGATAGACCACCGACTAGGAGCTTTGGAAAAGCTATTAATGAGAATAAAAAGTCAAGCTTAGACAACATTTTATGCATTGTTGGTTACGGTACTCTTTTTATTTTATTATCTGTCAAGTGTATTTAAAAATAGTTGAAATACTATTTTAAAAATTATTGTTTACATGGTTGATTGTTGTTGTAGAAGAAATGCGTTTTTTAAGGATTTGTTGTGTGTCTCCACCAATACACAGCTACTAGAGTCAACTGCCGGTGGCAGACAGTGATTAAGCTCATTCTTTTGTCTCTATACAAAAGGAGACATTTGCAGATATAGCTATGCGAACATTATTGCCTAACATGGTCAATGCCGCAGATCCACCTGGTCACACTAAATGCATCATAGCACGCGTGATTCGTGTTTGTTCTGTTATCTTTTTTCTATAAAAAAAATAAATTAAATGGATTTAAAATAATCGTTGCACATTTTCGAGCCAGTTCTGGCCGACCAGGCAACATCTACTATCAGATCCATCTACTATAATTATAAACCTATAGTAAACTAATAATAAAATTTTCTTGTAAACTTCAGAGAAGATCCAGGTATAGCTTATTCACAGATGGTATTTTAAGATGGTAAAAGGTCATTTAAAAGCTTATTTAAATAAGATTTGTATACTTAAAAATCAAGAGGACAACATGTCTGATATCAACAATCAATAAATTAAATGTTTTGAAAAGAATAGCATTTATTCATATTCAGTCTGTTCCGTACATAAAACCAGATCATATTTTATGACCATCGGTTTACTTTATTTATTTTTTTACTTACTTAGCCTACTTTATACTATTATAATACTGATACTAGTCACATCTGTCGATTGAAAAATTTGCCTAATAATGTGCTTATACTCCTCCTTGTGACAGAGCATCCTAGACAGAGCTACTAATAATTAAATGGAAATTAAATTTGACTATTTATTGTGTAATGAAAATGACCAAGGGAAAAATTTGGAAATAGCTGTTGTGTGACTTCTAATTATAGCCTAAACAAGACCGAAACACACTGGGATTCTTATTTTGAAATGAAAAGTCTAAAACACACCATATCCACATCACAAACATTGTCACAACCCATAAACAATCGTTCATAAGCAATCGCTTGCCCAAATGTGCGATATAATTCATTGATTGTGAACTGGTCTGAAGCGCTGTTGGGTGGGGCTTGTAGAATGCGCAACAGCGCCGCCCTTTGGCAATCAAATGTGCAATACTCATTATAAATGATGGTGGTAAATCACATTCCCTCACAGTTCTTTGAGATGGCACCACGCGTCTGGATCGTCGGGAGTTCCATGATCCGCAGATTGTTTACTCACATTTGTGAGCAGCGCCTGGACGAAAACTTTGGTTTCCACTGTGAGATCACCTGGGACGGCAGAGGAGGAAGACTCTGGTAACAGCTCTTTCCAGCTCTGCGTTCTCTCAGGGCCAAAGCTCCTGCTCCAGACATCATCATTATTCATCTGGGTGGGAACAGTTTGTGTCGGGAGGGCCGCAACCGCCTCGATTTCCTTCGGGAAATAAAGAGTGACCTGGCCGAAGTCTGCCGAATGTTTCACAGAAGCAGGCTGGTGTTTTCTGGCATTCTGCCTCGTCTGAGTTGGAGAGGTCAGACGGGCAGGACTGGCTATGGCATTGAACGGAGCCGGCGGTGGATCAACGCCGCCATATCTGGCTTCTTATCAGAGAGGCAGATGCGCTGCATTCACCACATAAACATCGGCTTGTTCCATCTGTGCAGAGACGGGGCCCACCTGACACCAGAGAGGGAAACCAGCTTCTGCTGAACAACCTCCGAGAAGCTCTGCAGGTGGAGCTCAGAAGATGAAGCTACCATGTCCTTTAAAGGGCAACAACAACGGCTCTTTTAAGAGCCACGTTCACTCATTCAAAAAAAGAGCATTTTTCCAAGTGTGTGAAATTCTTTGTTCATCACCTTAGTTCAGTGTTTCCCAACCCTGCTCCTTGAGGCACACCAACAGTGCACATTTTGGATGTCTCCCTTTTCTGACCCATATATTTCTGGTCTTGGAGTCTCTACTAACGAGCTGATGAGTTGATTCAGGTGTGATCGATTAGGAAGAGTTGGAAAATGTGTAGTGTTAGTGTACCTCCAGGAACAGGGTTGGGAAACACTGCCTAATGCCGAGTTCAGACTGCACGATTTTAGCCCCGATTTTGGCTCGCCGACAGGTTTTGAGAAATCGCCGACAAATGCCCGAAATCACAGGCAAATCGGTGCTCGGTTACGCGAGTGTCAATCACGCAGTGTCAATGAGCAAAAACGCGATCTGAGAGAATCGCCGACGAGTCGCCGACGCCCGTGAGATATTTGGCATGCTAAATATCTGGACCTGTCGGCGATTCACAATCCTGCTGTGTGAATGTGTTCTGACTGAAAACTACATCGGCGATGACCGACAGCCAATGAGAGAGCAAGATACAGGGAGGAGGAGGAGTTATAGACCAGATTATCAGTATTTTAATAGATAGACCTATATTTACAATTATATCAAACAGAAACAAAGCACAAACATTTGCATGACCAGCAGCAACAGCAGGACGTCATTTACAAAATTATTTATTTACCCCCAACTCTCTTTGCAAAACACAGTCCTTGCTCCCCTCGTCTTCCCAACCATTTCCTGCATAAACTGTTTTTTATTTATTTTTTTCGCTACAAATCAGTGCACAGACAATTTGTAGGCTATCATTTTTAATAACAAATTCAGTGTCGCGCGAGAACTCCGGTCTCACGCACGCGTGATCTTCCGTTATTTCCTATCACTTCTCGCGTTTGTTTGGTTGTGAAACGTAGTTTGCGGACCAGGCAGAAGTTGCCGGCGATTCTTTCTTTTGTAAAGTCATGCAGTGTGAAACCTCCTGTCGCCGATCCATCATGCAGTGTGAACACAGCAGCAACTGAACGTTACCCCAGATAGTCATGCAGTGTGAAAACAACAGTGACCCGATTATTTTGAAAATCGTGCAGTCTGAACTCGGCATTAGTTGATGTCAGGTTTCGGATACTGGTTTTAAAATAAAAATTTCCATTCCTCTTATCAATTTCTTTGTAAGCATATCAATATTGCCTTACCTGATTAGAACAATAAAAAAAAATTAAAGCAGCGATGAAAGGGACACCCACACCTGGTGGCTTTAGGAAGACAGTGCGTGGTGGGAAATGTGCATTTAAGTATGTAAATAGGAGTATGTCAAAGTCAGTTAAAATAATAGGATGTTTTAACACTCAGCTAAGTGTTTATAGCATGTTTAGCACACAGTAGCATATTTTAGTTAAAAAAAATTTATCAGTTCCTGTTGCCTGTAGGTGGCGTTATGATTATAATTTTATATTGCCATGTAGATGTGTTGTGGACAGGACTTATATCAAACGTGTGAAGTTTTGGGCAGATTGGACATTGTTTGGCTGAGTTACAGCCACTTCCTGTTTCATGGTGAAATTTCAAAATTTGTCAGGCCGCTGAGGACAAGCTCTTCAACGATATTTCAAGATCAGGACTCTTTTTAAAAAAATATTACGTTTGGGGTTGATTGGTCTTTGTATTTTTTATTTATAAAATTTGTTTCATGGACTTTCATGGTGTTTTATTTGTAATGGTTTTGTTAGCATGTGATCTACAGTTGGATGTCTATGGTTTTTAACATCTACATTTTTTAATTTTTAATTTGCTGTCTTGGTTTATTATATTTTTTTTGAACACATTACTTTTTAAGTTTTGTATTTATGATTTATGAATATAAATGGTTTGTTTTGCTTGTGTATTTATTTTTTTGTTTGCGGTTGTGAGTTTATGGTATATTCCTAGTAGTCACATCTGTTAAGGTATATGTGTGGTGCATTTTTTAAATGGTTGTTTTGTAAATTAAATATATTTAATTGGTCTTTACTGCAGTTTCATTTTCATTTTTAAAACTCTTTTAAAAAGAGCAAATTTGTTATACATTATTTTTTTAAAAGCCAGGATTATTGATTTACAAAAAAATCATTAAGAACATGGGAGAAAACAATTTGTCATTAATAGTGGGAGTAATATTCCTACAAGTTGTGTAACGTCAATAAAGTGACACTCTGAACCCAAATTTGCTTTTGTTTAGTTTTTTTATGGGAGGACAAATGAATGTGTATAGCTTTAAACGTCCTTGAGTTTATATTCTGGATTCATGTTGTTTTTGTATATTATCCTTTATTGGTGGAGTGTTTTGAGTTTGGTCTTATACCACATAGTTATATTAAAGGTATTGTAGGTAGGAATTTTTAAAAAACTTTTTTCCAAATTTGTTTAAACTTTCTGTATATATCAATGCATAATTAAAATGTAAGTACTCTGATAAAAAGAGTATAAAAATCGAGTGACTCTAGACCGTTTAATCTGCACTAAACACAGCTCATTATTTCCATTCGGGACGAAACAAAGGATTGGCTTAGGCGACTGTCACTCTCTCGCAACCATGGCAACCACCCTTTTGCCACACAGGACCTGCCCACTTGCGCGTATCCGTTTGATTTGAGGAATTCAAGAGGCACGGAACCTAGGAATAGCAAAACAATGGCAGAGAAAGACCAATCAAAATTCACATATGCAGTTCGCGAAGGCAAACCAGGCAAAAAAAGGAAGACAGTAACGTTACTAGAAAAGGTAATGAACAAAAAGTCTTGGAGTCGCGCGTTCAAGTGTTTTTGGGGCGTGGCTTTGGAAGGAGCCCAGAAGGGAGGGGGTGGAGTGAATGGAAATAATGAGCTGTCTTTAAAACAGTCGTGAGAGGTCTACGGACACTCGATTTTTATACTTTCTTTTTCAGAGTACTTACATTTTAATTATGCATTGATATATACAGCAAGTTTAAACAAATTTGGTAAAAAGTTTTTTTTTTTATAAAATTCCTACCTACAATACCTTTAAGCCTCGAGTCGTCAGTTGAGCTGCAGTGAAGTGGTGGGGTTTTGGCGCTAGCCAGGCTGATATTTGTTGCGTTGCCTAAGTACACGTTTGATGGACATATTAAATACATAGTCTATGTTTGTACAAATGGATAGTAAAGTATATATTTTAACAAGAAATGGAGTAGTGTAGTCTATGTCAGAAAATCAAATGAAGAATCAAAAATATTGATAGACGATGTTTCACATTTAAACCTGTTTTTTTGTTTTTTTTTGGTTGAACGTATGGTGTTATAAAAACTACATGCTAAATATTTGAAATATAAATTTTATTTTAATTTATGTAATATATAGACAGTAGGCTGTAGCAATGTTTATTAATTTTTATTAGTTTTTCAATGTTTATTAATTTTTATGTCGAGATTTCACAATTGTTTTATCAAAGTGTGATTGAAACAACATGATCTGAGCTTTTTACTTATGTTTTTTGTTAAACAATTTACATGCGTAATTTAATAAAGTTTAAAGTGAAATAAGTGTATAATTGATCAACTTAACCTAAAAACAAATGAATAGTTGTGTTTGCAATGTAATGCTCGATTTTATTATGTGTAGATTTGGTGACGGTTTTGTGACGATTGATTTTAGTATGTGGCAGCGGTTTCGATGTTGTTACATTGATGTGAAGGTAAAGTAGCTATTTGCGACTTGAAACGTCATGTGGGGGCGGGAATTTTAAAATCGGCAGGAAAGTTTACGTTGTTACGTCAGAGGGGCGGGTGCCGAGTTTGAATTTTGTGCATCTGCATTTTTTTTAAGTTAATTGCATCTGTGGTTATGTACCGTCATTGACTTTTTGTGGCGAACATGAATTCGGCAGGTATGTGTTGAATGCTACAATTATGTTTTTGTGTTAGTGCGGTTCCTTTATTTACATTTAAATTGTGAATATGTTTAGGTGGTCAGTGTGGTGAGGTGATGTCAAAGTTTGGCAGGAAAACGTTTGTGGTTAAGAAAGGTAGGTCTATGTATTATTACATTCACTGTAAGGAATTTTTGCTTAATATTTAAAAAAGTAATTGAAATGTAATGCATATATTTTTATGGTAATTTTCTGTTACGCAGTAAGCTGTTTTGTTATTTTATAGTTGTTTAGTATATGTGAATTCAGGTTTGGTTATTTCGAGCTATGTCTTTTTTAGCGGCTGAAATACTTCATTTCAGGACAATTTCCCTTTTTGTTTATATAAAAAATGGTTTATTGTCTATTTTTTTTTAAATCCATTGATGTAATTGCTTTGTCGAGTAAGAGGAATTTGTGAAATCAGATTTTTTTAATGAATTTTTTTTTAGAAAGGTTGATCGTGGAGTTATGTTAAACTGAAATTATGTTACTTTTGTCAATTAAATATATAATTGTTTAGTTAGGATAAAACAATTTGTTTTTAATTTTTGTTATTAAAAAAGTGTGTGAATATATATGTGTGTGTGTTTTATATATATATATATATATATATATATATATATATATATATATATATATATATGCTAGACTAAGTTGTACAGTCATTGAGAAATGTATTTTACATTTAGTCTATGTTTCTATGTGTAAATGTCTAAAAGAAAGAAAATAGTTACTATAGTTTAAAATGGTATTTTGTTCAGTGTGAACAGTCATTTGTCAATTGATTACTGATATATTAATACAGATAAAACATATAGCTTATAGGCTATAAATCTATGGCTAACTATGATTAAGTGTTTAAATAAATAAACGGCTATATAGCTTTGTTATTTATTTAATGTCTTAGTTAGCTATGGAATATACATTTTTGTTTTTTTGCTTTAGAATGCATATGTTTGTGTGATTTTGGTTATTATCGGCATTTGTTGCTTGTTCTGTGATACTGTTGGTGTACATAATAGTTGTCTGTTTTTCTAGGGTTGAAGGTGTGTCTGCTGAGTGACTCAATGTGCCGTGGGGTTGAGGAGCACATAAATAATGTACCAACGATGTTGCCAGTGGTGCCAGGCCTCAGAGGATTGTGGATCAGATGGTGGCGCTGATCCAGCGGATCCAGTGTGTGCATGATGCACAGGATCTGTATTTTGCTGTGTGTGCAGTTTTTCCGCGTCCTGTGGATGACCTGTACACAAAGGCTGTGGTGAAGGAGAGTAATGTGCTGCTGGAAAGGCGTTGTGTGGAGATAGACAAAAAAAAAAAATGTGTGCGCAGAAACACCACATTGTCCATAGGGGCAAGCAGCGGTTGTTTCTTTTCATCAAGAAGTTTCTGTGGCATTTTTGTCGCCATGAATAAATAATGAAACAATAAAATTGTGTGAATAAATATTTTTATGGTACAGTTTTGTGTTATGGCATTTTTATTGTCATATTTTTTTTTTTACTTTATCATGGTTTTGTTAAAATGTATGGAAGCTCGTTTTTGCCACAGTTGAGAAAAAATATAATTCTGTAAGTCATAATAATGAGCAACTGTCTCATAATTATGACTTAGTTTCTCATACATTGAGAAAGTTTCTTGTAATAATGAGAATCTCGTAATAATGACTGAACATCTCATAATAATGAGTAACTTTCTCGTAATACTGACTTAACATCTCATAATAATGAGAAACTTTCTTATAATAATGACTTATGTCATAATAATGAGAAACTTTCTCATAATAATGAATCAACGTGTCATTATAATGAGAAACTTTCTCATGCATTTACATGGCTTTGACCAGCGGATGTCGCTAGTAGTGCGGCACTTCCTTCTGCTCCGCAGCTTTGCGCATGCGTAGAAATGTGAGAAAATAAGTCACTATTACATGAAAGTTTCTCATTATTACGAGATGTTAAGTCATTATTACGAGAAAGTTTGTCATTATTACGAGATGTTGAATCTTTTTTACGAGAATGTTTGTCATTATTACGAGATGTTAAGTCATTATTACGAGAAAGTTTCTCACTATTATCGGATGTTTAGTCATTATTACGATAAAATTTCTCAATATTATGAGATACTTAAGTCATTATTATGAGAAAGTGTCTCATTATTATGAGGAAATTACTCCCGTATTAAGAGATACTAAGTTTCTCATTATATTGAGAAAGTTTCTCATAATTATCACTAAGTCATAATAATAAGAGAGTTTCTCATTATTATGACTTACAGAATTATATTTTTTTTACTCAACTGTGGAGGAAACAGGCTTCCATAAAATAGTGCTGGAAATGTTGGAAAAGTACTGATACACAATGAAATAATTTTGCAGTTTTACTTTGAAATCCAAGAAACAAATTATATTAGTAGTTTTATCTAGTTATATGCTTGTTTAAGTTAAAGTTTAGACTTCAATGACAAGTGTGCAGTCAGTGATAAAATAACAAATAATTAAAGTTAAAAAAATAGCACAAATGAAATACAATAGATACAATTTTAATAAACTTTGCTATGAGTTTTTCAGGTTGACCTTACATTAATTTGTTGGCTTGAAGACAGTAAATAAACTGATTTATAGAGAACTGCATGATGTCATCAAAAGTAGTCACCACACTGTATTGGTGTTTCCCAGTATTCAAGTGTTCTTTTTAGTTTTTATAATGGATTTAAATGGTTGTTTTTATAAAATGTTAAAGTTGCTTGATCAAAACTTACGATTATGGGTTATTTATTCCAGTGGCAAATATAGGGGCAGATAGAGGATACATGACAGAACCTAATAAAAATGTCAAAGCGTTTATTCTGAAATTTGAATAAAAATATTTGCTTTATGATTTTTAGTTAAGATAATAATTTACATGCAGGTTTAATTCAGTAATTCAAAAACGTATAGGCTATAGAACTCGTTTTTATATTGAATTTGTAATGGTAGCATAATGCCATATGAATTTGTGTTGTTTAAAATAAGTGGTGTGCTGGTGTCAGGACATAATACATAGTAAAAGTTTTCACATAAATATGCATATAAAGGGAGCGATTTTTGTGATACAGTACAGGTGAGTGGTGTTTTCACATGGGAGGGTATATTGTATAGAAATGCATATCTTGTGAACGTCCAGCTGGACGCAGTGTTTACATTTGAAAATTATAAAATGATTTTCCTGTGACAGCCAATCCAAATTTTACCTTGAAATAAATAGTATACAAATAAATAATACACATTTAAAATAATAATAATAATAATACATATGCAATTGGATCACAATGAAATGGGATATAGTAAAAAATATGAATGCCAAATATTTCCTACATCATTTCACTACCAAACAAATTGACGTAGAAAAATATTTTGCATTTATATTTTTTGAATATACTCTAATTGGTTGTGATGCAATTGCGTTTATATATATATATATATATATATATATTATAATTTAATTTGTTAAATTTAATTAATTTGTATTTCTTCAAGGTCAATGTGTTCTTTGGATTGGCTGTCACATACAGGAAGTCATTTTTTTAATTTTCAAATGTAAACCATTGTGTCCTGGTGGCCATATTCGGGATTTACTCTTTTTTTTTTTACGCAAGTTTTTCTTGACTCAGTGTCGGATCGGAAGTGTGTTGTTGTGGTAAGCGCTGGTGTTCTCATGCTTTTTTTTCTCGCTGAGATAAGTATGAGTTTTGTTTATATTGATTAAGTAGCTATATGCGTGAATATTGTTTATAGTTGATTAAGTGAATACTCTGTTATTTGTCAGATAATGGCTGATTTTTCGCCAAGCAAATTTGCTACTATTAACGATGAAGATGTGGAGGCGGTACGACAGAAGTTTCAACTGTCAACCGTAAGTAACATATGTGGTTAATGTAATTTATGAATTTATGTAATCATGTGTAAACATCGAAAAGCCAGTGTTTGATTTAAAAAAAAAAAGTGCATTTAAAAACATGCCGTTTTACAAAAGATGCTTAAAGTGCTTTTGGCAAACCTGCAATTTTATAATGTAATAGCCCAGTTTATTAAAGGGTTTGTAAGTTTAAATGATTGTAGTATTGTTTAATTTGGCTTTACCTGTTTTGTTATTTGTTGAAACCAGTTAGAAAAGTAATGTTTAACGTGCCGATAACGAGAATCGTGTGCTGGCGAGTTAGTGTATGTGGAGCATCATTTAAATATAATGGTTAACCGTTAAGGATGGGACTGTTTTTACGCGTTATTCGTAGTGACTCATATATTTTTGCGTCCTTTCTAGAATGGGCAGTGTTCGACTTGGCCTCGTTTACACTGTCAGTGAAATGTAATCTAATTCCGTTTTGTTGCTAATATGTGACACAGATCGGATGTGTGACAGTGTAAAAAAAGAAAAAAGAAAAGCATGCATTCGGATTTTTCGAGATAGGTTTCAGGCGTTGTTAATAGGCTATGTGGAAATAAATTAGATAAAGGCCTATATCAGAAATGTGCTTATGCGACTGTCATGTAATCAGGCAGATCGGATTTTATGAGGCATTAGGCTTCGTTTTCGAGGTTTAATGACGAGAGAAACCCCGGCGCGCGTCTGCAAAGCGGCATGATGTCGTATGAGAGGAATATGGACATGCGTTTACACAACATATCAAAGACTCCTCACCCCTAATCGTTTACTGTGCGTATCTTGTACGCAAATACTTGTTTCTGTCTTGTCTCGCACACAATAACTGAAGCGTTTGCGCAGGCTACAATGATGGTCCTTTTCGTATTCCTCTTCCTTTAAAATCGTGGTGATGTTTGGCTAACGTCGTATCGCAAAGGTAACATCAAGCGTAACGTGTTCGTCCGTCTGTGCAAGAAACGTCTCGGTTACGTATGTAACCCTAGTTCCCTGATAGGGAACGAGACGCTGCGTCAAACGCTGTGGGAACGCCCCTGCGTTGTGCGTCATGAAGCACGTATGGAATCAGCCCAATGGAGAGACGGAACGTCATAGGCGGGTGACGTCATCGACCAGGAAACTATAAAGCACCCCAAAAACACAAGCGCATCAGCTTCTGATAGGCCTGAAGGAGCGCTTAACGGGAATGCCGGGAGTATGGCAGAACGACGCAGCGTCTCGTTCCCTATCAGGGAACTAGGGTTACATACGTAACCGAGACGTTCCCTTTCAAGGGAACTTCGAGCTGCGTCAAACGCTGTGGGAACGCGAATACCCACGTCGCCATAGGAGCAAGTGACCGTCATGTGAGATCTAGCGCACAGCGGACGAGAGCACCTGCACAGTGAAGACCATCCAGTCGCATCACAAACCTCACTCAGGGAAACTCCTGACAATAAAGCTTTGGATGCAGCCATACTCCTAGTAGAGCGGGCTCGTACAGCCAAAGGTGAAGGCTGACCAGCCGACTCATAAGCAAGTGAGATAGCCTCGACCACCCACTTGCTCATTCTCTAATTAGACGCAGGACACCCTTTCCTGGGTGGCCCGAAACATACAAATAAATGTTCTGATTTCCTCCACAGGGCAGCTCTGTGGACATAAGCGTCTAACGCCCTCACTGGGCAGAGCAAATTAAGTTTCTCCTGGTCTGACGACAGAAATGGAGGAGGACAGAAAGCCTGCAGAACTGTAGGTCTAACAACATTAGTAGGGACCTTAGGAACATAACCTGGCCTAGGGTATAGAAAAGCCTTAACCATACCAGGCGAAAATTCCAGGCACGAACTGCTGGCCTCAGCCTCAAAGTGCCACGAAGGAAACGAGTTATAAGCGGGTGTCTCCCAAGAGAAACTCCACTGAAAGGGACGTGGTAAGCAGCCAGTGCCGCCACATACACCTTTAGTGTGGAGGGGGATAACCCTGTGGAGAAACGCTCCTGCAGGAATTCCAGCACTGCACCCACTGGGCAGTTAACTGGGTCCTACAGGTGTTCTCCATACCAAGAAGTGAAAAGTTTTCACTTCAAAGGCATATAGCTTCCTCGTGGATGGAGCTCTGGAGTGAAGGATGGTCTCAACAACCTCGGTTGAGAGACCGGAATCTAAGAGCTGGGCCCCCTCAGAGGCCAAGCCCACAGTTTCCATAACTCTGGGCGGGGGTGAAATATCATGCCGCCCGCCTGAGAGAGTAGATCCCTCCTGACCGGGAGCTCCAAAGGAGAGCCGTCCAGGAGAGAAACTAGGTCCGCAAACCATACTCGGGCCGGCCAGAACGGGGCTACTAATAGTAGGCTGACCCCGTCCCGGCGAACCCTCTCCAGAACTCCTGGTAGCAGAGCAATCGGGGGAAAAGCGTACAGACGTGACCTCGGCCACGGCTGCACATAGCGTCCAACCCCAGAGGGGCTGGATGAATGATGGAGAACCACAGACGACAGTGCGATATCTCCTTGGAAGCGAATAGGTCCGCCTCGGCGCGACCGAAACTCAACCAAAGGAGCTCCACCACCTCGGGGTGGAGTCTCCATTCCCCCGGCCTCGGCCCCTGCCTCGACAGAGAGTCCGCTACCACATTCAAATACCCAGGAAGATACATTGCTCTCAGTGATAGTAACTTCCCTAGGGACCACAGGAGGACCTGACGGGCCAACTTGTAAAGCCGGCGAGAGCGCAGGCCCCCCTGACGATTTAAATAAGAGACCACCGACGTGTTGTCTGACTGAACTAGCACATGATGACCTCTCAGGTCTGCTAGGAAGTGTTTCAGAGCCTGAAACACTGCCAACATCTCTAGACAATTTATATGCCGTGATAGATGATGGTCCTGCCACAGACCTTGGGCTGGACGACCACTCATGACCGCCCCCCACCCTGTGAGGGAAGCATCCATCGTTAGCTTTACGCGACGACAAAGAGCCCCCAGCACAGGATCTTTGGATAGGAACCAAGTTTCTTTCCACAAGACCAGAGCACGAAGGCAGCGCCGCGTGACTTTGATCGTGCGGAGTGGACTTCCCCTCGGGGAGAATCCCTTGGTCCTGGGCCACCACCGCAGCGGTCTCATGTACAACAGGCCAAGGTATAACGTTGGACACTGCTGCCATCAAACCCAACAGTTTCTGAAACTGCTTTACAGTGAGTAGCTGGCCTAGCTTTACTGTTTCAAGGCTGAAGAATCGAAGCGATGCGGGTGACCTAATCCCAAACAACGCCCAGAAAAGTGGTCTCCAGGGAAGGAGATAAACACTTTTCTTCGCGTTCAGCCTCAACCCCAACTTCCTGATATGCGCGAAGACGACATCTCGATGTCGAACCGCCATCTGCTCCATAAAGTACGGGGAGATAGCTAGACCGAACGGAAGAACCCTATATTGGAATGCCTCGCCCCCGAAGGCAAACCTCAGGAACTTCCTGTGTTGTGGAAGTACGGAAATGTGGAAGTAAGCGTCCTTTAGATCTATCGTGACAAACCAGCCCTCGGACCTGATTTGTGACACGACCTGCTTGATAGTGAGCATCTGAATTGAGCTTCCCTACCGAGCGATTTTATAGGCGCAAATCTAAAATTGGACGCAACCCCCCATCCTACTTTGGAACGATGAAATATCGGTTGTAATAACCTAGCTCCAAACTGGGAGGAGGAACCCGTTCTATAGCCCCCTTTTGAAGGAGCATTTTCACCTCTTGTTCCATTACCAGAGCCTGCTCGGGGCCCACACTATGGGCAGAACCCCTCTGAGTTTCGGTGGACGACACCTAAATTGGATCGCATAACCTCTTACTACTGTCTGCAGGACCCACTGAGATATTATTGGAAGGCTTTTCCACTCTGCCAAACAAATTCTACTAAGGGTACCAGTCTCTCGAGACTGGTCTCTGGTGTAATTTGAGCAGCAAACACAGCGCCCTGTAACGGCGCACCGGCAGGGAACAACTGGTTTGACCGCTCTGAGACCCTCCTCAGAGGGAGCGAGCGTCCCTCGGGAAAGCACTCGCTGGGACCGTCTACGCCCCGGCATGAAGGCGGGGTTGGCAGAACGGGCCCCTGAGGGCACCGAGGAAGAATGGGCACCGTAAAAAGAGGTGAACACCTTTCTCCCTCGATGGGGACCACCCTCAGTGTCAGAGGCAGCGAGCGTCCCTCGGGAAAGCGCTCGCCAGGACCGTCTGCGCCCCGGCATGAAGGCGGGGTTGGCAGAACGGGCCCCTGAGGGCACCGAGGAAGAATGGGCACCGTAAAAAGAGGTGAACACCTTTCTCCCTCGATGGGGACCACCCTCAGTGTCAGAGGCGGCGAGCGTCCCTCGGGAAAGCGCTCGCCAGGACCGTCTGCGCCCCGGCATGAAGGCGGGGTTGGCAGAACGGGCCCCTGAGGGCACCGAGGAAGAATGGGCACCGTAAAAAGAGGTGAACACCTTTCTCCTTCGGTGGGGACCGCCCTCAGCATAGCCAATATAACTGTCCTCAAACCAGTTCTATTGCTTTTTTTTTTTTTTTTATTATATATATATATTTTATATATATATTATATTATATTTATTTTTCAAAAAGCTTTGGCTGAGAGTGCCGCGTCTGGTCCCACTGTCCAGCAGGGGGAGCGCGAGACGCGATACTCTGCTTTGCTGCGCCTATGCGATGAGCTCGTGAACGGCCGGGGCTGCTCCCGCCCAGCAGCCCCGTGGACGTGAACTTTTAATGGAAGAAACCTTTTAAAAGCTGCTGCCTGCTTCTTTTCTTCCTGAAATTATCAATGACAGTATTAACTAACTCACTGAATAAACCCGCAGGGGAGAGAGGATCATCTAAAAGAAAGCTTTCTCTTTCTGTTTCATGTTGGAAAAAATAATTTTACCACAAATCGGCAGCCTGACGCAGTCCTCGAACCACGTCAGTACTGCCTCCTCACTCACGCTCACGTCCTTTAGCAAATCAGCCTGGTATGCCTGCAATATAGACATTGTATGCAGACACGACGCAGCCTGACCTGCCGCCAAATACACTTTACAAAGCCGAAATATTTCATAATGGCTTGGAAGGTAATGCCGGTGCTTTGAATGACAATGCAGCCTCGGAAGAGAGATAGCTCGCAAGCGTCTCTTCTACCCGCGGCAAAGCGCCGTCTTTTCTTTTCAAAAACCTAGCCCCCGCTAAATCTGAATATGTGAATGATTGGGGGCTAAAATTATATCAGAAGCCTGCTTCTTCCATAATCTCGACACCTCAGTATGGAGATCATGAAAAAACGGCAAGCACCGGCATGGAGGTTGCACACGGGAAGGGAGAAATCTTTCACCTAACTTAGATTTAATAACAGACTCCTGCCTAGCCACTGGCCACTCAATGCTTAGTTTTGATACAGCTCGAGTGAGAACCTCCTTGAGCTCTTCGCTTTCGGGAGTGTTAGGTGGCGAGTCCTCCACATCTCCCTCGTCAATACTGCTATTTTTATCTCCTAGTTTTTATAACTAACGTTAGATAGTTGCAGTACTGGTGCCTCAGCCCGGGCGGAAGAAACCGCAGAGCGTGCTTCCAAACCGGGCTGAGACACTGGATCTAACAGGTAAAGGCAGAGATAAGGCAGAGCCCGTCTCTAACCCCGCTGAAAGATCCATTTGCGATCCCCACGATAAGCGTCGCCGCTCAGCCTCGGCAGAAGCGGGACTCGAACCGCGGGGAGCGCGCACCGAGCACTCTCCTCAAAGAGCGCCCGGCGGGAGCGGAGCGTCCATAAAGGCAGACGCTCGCAATGCTCGCAGCCAGCCCCCTCGAGAGCTGACTGGGCATAATGCACTCCCAAACAAACAACACAAAGAACGTGTGTATCCCCGCCCGTTAGATAGCGCGAGCAGGGAGGAACACACTTCTTAAATGCCGTTCGCTCGCCATAGTCTCTCATACAAAATTGTTTGTGTGGTGTAAATGTGATAACTCCTGCCTAGCAAATACTAAAGACAGACACAGTGTTTACATTCAGACAGATTCACATATAGCGCGACTGAAGGCACAGAAGCTGATGCGCTTGTGTTTTTGGGGTGCTTTATAGTTTCCTGGTCGATGACGTCACCCGCCTATGACGTTCCGTCTCTCCATTGGGCTGATTCCATACGTGCTTCATGACGCACAACGCAGGGGCGTTCCCACAGCGTTTGACGCAGCTCGAAGTTCCCTTGAAAGGGAACTCACTTTAAGCATGCGCGATGTTATAGATAGTATGTCAAGTGTAAACACAAGTATCGGATATGAGTCAGAATTGAAAGAACGTGTAAAGAGACATGGTATAAAAAAATCAGATATAGGCAACAAATTAGAATTGAAGGTCAAGATGAACTGTACGTTACACAAACGGACTAGTCTAATTCAGTTGCGTGTTTTTATCTTCCCGGCCTTCTTTGAAGTTACCGCATTGAAAATGTAATTTCACACAACAATTATAAAGTGTGTGCACTACAACACTGGTATCATAAAACCTTCACTGGTACAATCCATTCAACTACAGATGTAGGCTAACTTAAACAGGCCATATGTTTGAAAAAAATATATTATGATTTTAATGTTTAATTTAAATATATTTTAAAATATCACTGATTTAGGCTTTTTAGGATTTTGTGTCACTATTATGAATGGAGTTGTTATATTGGTTTTTATTTTAATTGTCATTTCTAAAGTGCCCATTCATGTTTTGATGGTTGTTTGTGTTTGCAGTATGCCCGTCTGGACACGGCAATGCCTCGCGAGGAGGTTTATTTGCAATGTTTGCGAGTTAATAAAAGGGCTATGGAGCTGCTGGTCCGTCAGGTGCGCTTGAGGCGTTGTGCTGAACAAAAACTTGATCTAGCCAAACAAGAGCTCCTTACAACAAAGTGCCAATTGGGCAATGTTGTTCAACAGCTGGAGGTTGCCCAGGCTTTATTCGTGTGTGTACGTGGTGGTAAGTTTTAAGTTTTGATTTGTATGTTGCCAAAGACTTGAATGTCATGGTGTAAATGTGTAAATATTAGTGTAATATGTAAAAACAAAAGAAAGTGTTGTAATACTGTTCATTGGTTGAACCACTGATCTATAATAGAGAAGTAGATTGGTTAGCTACTGCATTGCCATATTGTTATTCACTATTTACGCAATTATTTTGTAAGTTATTGTATGTTTAAACATATTTAGTGATGCTCTCTGTATGTATGTATGTATATATACGTATATAGGCCATATATGTGTAATAATGTATATTGGGTCTGTTTGGGTTAAGGTTTTGGCTGTCAGTCAGTGATCTTGTCTAGTAGTGCAGGGGAAGAGTATGGACGTATGGACTTTTAATGACTTCACAGCCTGATTCCAGTTTATAAAGCAATGAGCATACAGTCATTTCAGTGGGTCAGACTCAGTATGAATATTAATGTAATTAAGTAATTATGTAAAGTAAGTTTTGAGGTTACTCTATTAGATTTAAAAGTATGTTAGATTTTCAGTTAAATGTGTCTTTGATTACTTTATCTAAATCTGGGTTATCATGTCATGTGTTATGTTATTTCATCACAGTTTAAGAATAAAATATAACTGGGTATGGTATTTCAAACTGAAAGTAAACATGTAGGAATTCAGACAACAACCGAGTATAAAAAAGTTGGGTATGAAGTGTATGGTTCTATATAGTATGAATGAATGTTGTTGATTGCATTATCCAAAAAGTTGCATGTGACAAAAGATATTGTGACAATTCATTTTAATTTTTTATATGTTTGCAGATTGAGGTTGGCACTCAAACTGAGCCCGTGGAGACCTGTGAAGTGGCCAGCCCTACTGAAAATAAAACTGAATGTGTTAAGGATTAATGGGGTTAATATATTTGACGTGGTGTAAAAACCATAAATATATTAATTGTTGTTTTTTTGTGGTTTTTGATTGATTGTTAGGTATCTAATTTATTGGCGTGTTTAGTTTAGAAAATAATGGGAGTTTCTATTCCTAGACTAGGGTTACAGATTTATTACACAAGTATTATTAATAAGAGCTAAATTTCATGCAAATGTACATTTTTTACTAATTATTATTCTTTGTAATGCTATTATCAACAGTTTTAGATTATTAATAAATAATGTAATTGCAACAATTATTTTCATAAAAAGTTGCCAAATATGGAAATTAAAATAACTTGAAATTGGGGTGAAATTTAAGTTATTTTAGTTCTTAGGGTAACAAGGTCAGACTATTTACTTTACATGCTTCAAAGTAAACATTGGGGTTTTATATCATTAAAGGTTGTTTTAATAATATAATTGTCTTTACGTGAAGTAATTGCGTGATTAGAGTTAGTGAATAGAATCAATTTCTATGTAATGCAGTTTGTGGAAAAAGAATTGGTTATCAGATTACTATTACATACACTCACCTAAAGGATTATTAGGAACACCCCTTTCGCCTTCAGAACTGCCTTAATTCTACGTGGCATTGATTCAACAAGGTGCTGAAAGCATTCTTTAGAAATGTTGGCCCATATTGATAGGATAGCATCTTGCAGTTGATGGAGATTTGTGGGATGCACATCCAGGGCACGAAGCTCCCATTCCACCACATCCCAAAGATGCTCTATTGGGTTGAGATCTGGTGACTGTGGGGGCCATTTTAGTACAGTGAACTCATTGTCATGTTCAAGAAACCATTTTGAAATGATTCGAGCTTTGTGACATGGTGCATTATCCTGCTGGAAGTAGCCATCAGAGGATGGGTACATGGTGGCCATAAAGGGATGGACATGGTCAGAAACAATGCTCAGGTAGGCCGTGGCATTTAAACGATGCCCAATTGGCACTAAGGGGCCTAAAGTGTGCCAAGAAAACATCCCCTACACCATTACACCACCACCACCAGCCTGCACAGTGGTAACAAGGCATGATGGATCCATGTTCTCATTCTGTTTACGCCAAATTCTGACTCTACCATCTGAATGTCTCAACAGAAATCGAGACTCATCAGACCAGGCAACATTTTTCCAGTCTTCAACTGTCCAATTTTGGTGAGCTCTTGCAAATTGTAGCCTCTTTTTCCTATTTGTAGTGGAGATGGGTGGTACCCGGTGGGGTCTTCTGCTGTTGTAGCCCATCCGCCTCAAGGTTGTGTGTGTTGTGGCTTCACAAATGCTTTGCTGCATACCTCGGTTGTAACGAGTGGTTATTTCAGTCAAAGTTGCTATTCTATCAGCTTGAATCAGTCGGCCCATTCTCCTCTGACCTCTAGCATCAACAAGGCATTTTCACCCACAGGACTGCCGCATACTGGATGTTTTTCCATTTTCACACTGTAGCAATGTTCAGGGAAGAAGGAGGCGGGAACCGGCGGACAATCAAAATAAAACTTTATTTTAAATGAAATAAACACAATACCTGCCAGCAGTCCCTCACGGAACTGCTGGCTACCCAAAATAAAATATAACTACCTGCCAGCAGCCCCTCACGGACGACTGCTGGCTACCAAAATAAAACAAAAGCAGGCCTGTTCCTCTCTCGATCATCCACTCCGTCGCTCCTCCTTTATGCTTCCGCTCCTCCGTGAGAGATGCGAGACCGGTGTGCTTCCCAGGTGCTGCTCATTAGCAATCGCACCACCGGCCTCGCGACGTTCTCTCACGTCCCTCGGCCGTCCTGCTCACCACACACACCATTCTTTGTAAACCCTAGAAATGGTTGTGCATGAAAATCCCAGTAACTGAGCAGATTGTGAAATACTCAGACCGGCCCGTCTGGGACCAACAACCATGCCACGCTCAAAATTGCTTAAATCACCTTTCTTTCCCATTCTGACATTCAGTTTGGAGTTCAGGAGATTGTCTTGACCAGGACCACACCCCTAAATGCATTGAAGCAACTGCCATGTGATTGGTTGATTAGATAATTGCATTAATGAGAAATTGAACAGGTGTTCCTAATAATCCCTTAGGTGAGTGTATGTTGGCCTATATGTAGATAAAGGGCATGTTGCAAGGTGGTGTAAACAATCTTGTTTAGGCGAAGAGTGGATTTTTTGTTGTTTTTTGGCTTGCTATTTTTGGGACACTTGCTAAAAAAGAGATCCAGCGCGAGAGAGGCAAAGAAAAACGCATGTTTTTAATTTAATTAGGCTATGTTGCTTTGGACAATTTTCATTTTGTACTGTTTTAATTGTTTAATTTAGCTGTAATTTCTTTGGCAATACAAATTTAAAATGTCGCAAGAATAAGATTAGCCTAGTGTTTCTTATTTTGCATCGCAAAAGAAATAAACTCTAAACCTGATGCAACCCTGTTTTAAATTTAAAAAAACTGTCCCGACACTTTATTTAAACCTTGAAATGTTCGAACTTGGTTTCAAACTTAAGTAATTTTAGTGTTCTTTTACATTACACAATAATTTAGCAGACTAAAGACGAGCTTCTTCATTTTCATTTTCTGATGCAATCGGCTGACAATCTTCCTTCATCAGTTTGTGTCGTTTGTGCAGCGGCTGCGG
Source organism: Rhinichthys klamathensis goyatoka (assembly GCF_029890125.1). Classification (NCBI taxonomy): domain Eukaryota; kingdom Metazoa; phylum Chordata; class Actinopteri; order Cypriniformes; family Leuciscidae; genus Rhinichthys; species Rhinichthys klamathensis. The sequence continues at coordinate 422,186 of NW_026607223.1, read as the reverse complement.
TTCTACAGGAATGTAGCAAATTTATGTTGTAATGATAATTAAACAAAGCTCTTGACTTTAAATAAGTAAACAGTTATAAACAGTTACCTATTTAAGCATCAAGGTGGTAAAATATAAACGCTGTCGGCCAACATCGGTTAAAAACATGTATGCAATATTGAGATTCGATCTCGGGTCGATTGAAGCTCCTCGAAGCTCGTGTTGTTGCGTTGATCACTGAGCTGTTTTCATTATTTATTCAATTTAATTTTAGTAGCCTAATTTCAGTATTGTGATTATTAATTATTTTAACTACGTTTCACTTGTTGAATTCATCTGCTACCAGCTTTCAATCGCTCTGAATCAGCCGCGGCGCGGCAGCAGATTACGCAATAGAGAGAATAAACGAACACTTTTCAGAGTCTATGATTGTAGCGCCTCTTAGCGGTAAAAGGCAGCAAATACACCCCACATTTTACCGCCGCGGTGGAACGGCTGATGTGGGCGTTGTCATGGCTTGCCTCAACATTTGCTTTTGAGTAGCGCGCGTCCTCCGTGGGCGTGTCAGATTAACGCGTAATGATGTGTGATGAGCTGGGAAAAAAAATACTGAAATCACTCTCTTTTCATACAGATTACATAAACTGAGAATATTTGTTTTTTATATAAATTACTTCATTGAAAAGATTAGAATTCAAGCTTCATAAAGAAAAATTTCTCGTGCCTGTATGACAAGTATTTGCAGAGTTATAGTTAATTTTAGGACTCGTTTCAGAATGGACTTCACTGACAGAGAGATGGCAAAACTCACATCATGTTTATTTTTCTTTATTTGACAAAAAGCACAACACTTTGTTTTTATTGTGAGTATACAGAAAAATAATAGACACTTAACAGGATCGAATGATGTATAACACTTATATTTAAGATCAAAATCAACAGAGTATTTTGAGTATCTTTTGCACTGATAAGAAAAAAAGCGAGACAATCACGCCGGCGCGATAGCCGACCCCAGGGGGTTAAAGCAGAGACCGGCAGCTGCAATATTCCTTTACTATAAAGTCCCACTCCACTGAGGCAGCGTGGAACTCCCAACCATTTCCTGATGTATGAACTTATCAACGCTTCCAGCTTATCCACTGTTGTCAAAGAAACCTCGTACACAGTCAGTGGCCACAGCAACCTCTGCAATAGACCAAACTGAAAGCACCAGAGTTTTAGTTTGCCAGGTAGAGCACAGCTGTTTATGCTCTTCAACCCTTCCACTGCTTGTCGTCTAACTTCTCCCACTCGAACTGTTTCCTTTAGATCCCCATCGTACCATCTCCCAAGACTCTTCACTGGCTTCTCAGAAACTGTTGGTATTGCCTCACCATTAATGAAGAATGTTTTATCTACTACCTTTCCTTTAACTATCGAGATGGTCCTTGCTGTAGTATGTGATTTAAATAAGGCAGATTTGTTATTTCTTTACGATTTGTTCATATTTTATAATATTTTTTAATGTGTAAGATGCTTTTAAGGATTCTGGAGGTCAATGTGTGTAGCGTGATAAGTTTTTGTTATTGTTAGATATGAGTTTATGTTGTTTGGCAGTGAAATATCCATTGGCTTTACCATATGATAAGTCCTTGTGAAGTCATTATTCATAGTTTTAATTCGTTTTAATTCTGTTAGGCAGTAATGAAGTAAAACGGGTAACATGAAGGGAATTAAGATGCTTTTTAGACTAGATACTACTTTGTATTGGAGTTGAATCCGATTTAATGTTGAAATTGTTTATAATGTCAGTTTTTTAGGCGAATATACTATTTTTTTATTCAAGCCATGATAAATAGAATGGAGTGAAATTCAAATTAAATTAGAATTTTAGTGAAATAAACAGAAAAAGCAGAAATAGCAAAGGTATAGTTTGGAGTGACACTCTGGTCTGTGGGGTTTTTGGACCCCAGACAATACCATTTAATTTTGTAACAGAATAATATATATATATATATATATATATATATATATATATATATATATAAAATTTCAAATATAATTTTACCCAGTTTATTAATGCTTTTACTCAACATTTCTGCAGTTTTTTTCTGATGATGATGTATGAAATCTTTTAAATATCTATACATAAATAAATATTTCAGTAGGGATTTTATGTTAAATTCACTTTATAAAGACAGAGATTTCTACTTTCCATTCACGTGGATGACATGGATAATTTTACATGGTTTAATGTGGAATCCTGGCCTCTTTTTTTGTTTTGGGAAAATGCAGTTTTAAAAAAATCACTTTAACCAATAGATGGCCATAGAGTTTCATTGCTATCTTCTATTTGACTAAAATATGTTTTCACAAGTTGGATTCATATTTAAATATTATGAAATTGCAATTATGACAAAAATAAAATAGTTTTTGTCAAAGTTAAGCATTTTTTTGTATTGAAAAAAAAAAGTTTTTCAATAATGCTACATTATGATTAGAATTACAATTGGCCTATATACAATAGATTTAATTACATTGTGTGGTGTGCTAAATTGTTTTGTCTGATCCTTTCATCTCTCTTTCTCACTCTCCGTCTCTCCCTCCCTTTGTGTGTGTGTATTGGCTAGGGCTGGTCCGAATATCATGTTTTGAGCTTCGAAGGTTCGGTAGTAATGAGCATCGAATATTCGAAGCTTTTGAATATCTATATGTCTGTTTGTCCATTTGTATATTGATTATTTCGAGAACCGTGCATCCAAACGACTTCACAAGGGAGTGAAGTGTCGTATTTGGGGCAATATAAATAGACAGGCGAGACGTGATACGTTCAAAATTAATAAACCTTAAATAAACTACAGAACAATGTAAAGGTGAAGTGGCGTGCTTCACGCGAGCAGAGCTTATATGCTCCGAGAGTGGACACTGGACTAGTGATATAAAACACACACACACACACACACACACACAGTGAGGAAAATAAGTATTTGAACACCCTGCTATTTTGCAAGTTCTCCCACTTAGAAATCATGGAGGGGTCTGAAATTGTCATCGTAGGTGCATGTCCACTATGAGATACATAATCTAAAAAAAAAAGAATCCAGAAATCACAATGTATGATTTATTATTTAATATCTATTTGTATGATACAGCTGCAAATAAGTATTTGAACTTGTGTTGTCACGATACTAGAATTTCTAACTTCGATACGATACCTTGAAAAATATCGATATTCGATACCATTTTCGATACCATAGAGAAAAAACTGCCACAATATTAAGGGGGTATTTTTTTTATTTAAAGCTAAATATAACAAGTCTAGAACATGACAATGAGATATATTTTACATGAACAAAAATGTCCTGAGTTCTATTTGTTTATATTTTTTAATTGGACCAGAGCTAACATGATGTATTTTTATTACCTACTGTTATCAAAGATTAAAATATACTGTAACAAAAAAGCACTTAACAGTATCAAATTGGAGGATAGAGAGTCAGTAATGTATAATAAGATTAAACATTCAATTTTCAGTTAAAGGCATGTCATTATTGAATTCAGAGATGCCATTGTCTAGCTGTTTAGTTTAATTAGTATCTGTGTAATCAAATTGATGATAATCGTTAATGAAGGAAAATTGCAGAATTAAATAATAATTTTTGAATAAAGTTAAATAGGCACCAGTTAATTTACATTTGACCACAGTTACAATATTTACTTGTCTAAGATTCCTCAGTCAGATTATATTAACTTTAAGAATTAAAACGAGACAACACAGACTCTTATCAACAACAATACTAGGCCATCTTGGTTAATGTTTCAGAAAAGTTCAAATGAGAAGAGTTACAGTGTTTCCTTTAGGATTTTTTTTAGCAGTGGGGGCAGGTCTGTCCAAATAACAAACACCCCTGATGCTGAGCATATGCTGCTAAATAGTAGCCTACCCCTGGAGCCTGTTCCTTAAGTCTGTTTTCACCTATACAATAATTTTAAAAAATGAGTGATGTGAGGGATTATTGATAGTCAAACAATCTGTTGGGTGCCCGCAGCCCGCTCGCGTGTCCACGCTATTCTCCGACATGCCCGCTCGCGGTGTGTAGCGCGTGTCCACGCTATTCTCCGACTCCGACATGCCCGCTCGCGGTGTGTAGCTCGTGTCCACGCTATTCTCCGACATGCCCGCTCGCGGTGTGTAGCTCGTGTCCACGCTATTCTCCGACATGCCCGCTCGCGGTGTGTAGCGCGTGTCCACGCTATTCTCCGACATGCCCGCTCGCGGTGTGTAGCTCGTGTCCACGCTATTCTCCGACATGCCCGCTCGCGGTGTGTAGCGCGTGTCCACGCTATTCTCCGACATGCCCGCTCGCGGTGTGTAGCGCGTGTCCACGCTATTCTCCGACATGCCCGCTCGCGGTGTGTAGCTCGTGTCCACGCTATTCTCCGACATGCCCGCTCGCGGTGTGTAGCGCGTGTCCACGCTATTCTCCGACATGCCCGCTCGCGGTGTGTAGCTCGTGTCCACGCTATTCTCCGACATGCCCGCTCGCGGTGTGTAGCGCGTGTCCACGCTATTCTCCGACATGCCCGCTCGTGGTGTGTAGCTCGTGTCCGCGCTATTCTCCGACATGCCCGCTCGCGGTGTGTAGCACGTGTCCACGCTATTCTCCGACATGCCCGCTCGCGGTGTGTAGCTCGTGTCCACACTATTCTCCGACATGCCCGCTCGCGGTGTGTAGCGCGTGTCCACGCTATTCTCCGACATGCCCGCTCGTGGTGTGTAGCTCGTGTCCGCGCTATTCTCCGACATGCCCGCTCGCGGTGTGTAGCGCGTGTCCACGCTATTCTCCGACATGCCCGCTCGCGGTGTGTAGCGCGTGTCCGCGCTATTCTCCGACATGCCCGCTCGCGGTGTGTAGCGCGTGTCCACGCTATTCTCCGACATGCCCGCTCGCGGTGTGTAGCTCGTGTCCGCGCTATTCTCCGACATGCCCGCTCGCGGTGTGTAGCACGTGTCCACGCTATTCTCCGACATGCCCGCTCGCGGTGTGTAGCGCGTGTCCACGCTATTCTCCGACTCCGACATGCCCGCTCGCAGTGTTTTTTACGCGTGTCCGCGCTATTCTCCGACATGCCCGCTCGCGGTGTGTAAGGCGTGTCCACGCTATTCTCCGACATGCCCGCTCGCGGTGTGTACCGCGTGTCCACGCTATTCTCCGACATGCCCGCTCGCGTTGTGTAGCGCGTGTCCACGCTATTCTCCGACATGCCCGCTCGCGGTGTGTAGCACGTGTCCACGCTATTCTCCGACATGCCCGCTCGCGGTGTGTAGCGCGTGTCCACGCTATTCTCCGACTCCGACATGCCCGCTCGCAGTGTTTTTTACGCGTGTCCGCGCTATTCTCCGACATGCCCGCTCGCGGTGTGTAAGGCGTGTCCACGCTATTCTCCGACATGCCCGCTCGCGGTGTGTACCGCGTGTCCACGCTATTCTCCGACATGCCCGCTCGCGGGGTGTAAGGCGTGTCCACGCTATTCTCCGACATGCCCGCTCGCGGGGTGTAAGGCGTGTCCGCGCTATTCTCCGACATGCCCGCTCGCGGGGTGTAAGGCGTGTCCACGCTATTCTCAGACATGCCCGCTCGCGGTGTTCTTTATCAATCAACCAAAGCTGGTCGCGGGGGCGCCGCCCTCGCCATCTTTCCATTCACTTCACTTTTGCTATTTAACCAGAGCGAATGAGACGAGTGCGTCACGTGTGGTCAGGGTGCGATTTGCGGGGGGGGGGGGGATGCGTGGGATTTCCCCCTTTCTGGTCAAAGTATCCCTGCCTCTGCTTAATTATTTTTATCCCCGGTGGGGATAAATTTATCCCCCCCTCAAAGTGATCAGTGCTACTACACTAGTGGCGAGACGGATCACAGAACTTATCACGGGTCCGTGGTTTGATTAAAGTCAATTTTATTTTAAAATGCGCTCCTTCGGCTGGCTCTGGTATAGCGGCCGCAGCCTCTCTGCAGATTTGCTCAATGTCCCGCCCACGGCGCTATCTGATTGGTTACTCCTCACGAGTAATAGCCTATCAACACTTGCGAGACTGGGCAGTGGAGCTGTGTGTCGGAGGCGTTTAGCGCGGCGCGGTAGATGCGAATTGACACAGATAATGCTTCTGTCTTTTCTATCATTTCACTGTAGCTCAGCATCGCGATGTAACGTTAACGTTGTTACTTTAACAGCAGTACAACTGTTTCTACTGTGATGGTTTAACTTTAAAATCAATCCATGGTTCAGCAGACTGATAGAAGTAGCCTAGCCTAAACTAAGTAAAGCGCTGTAATGTGAACTGTCAGTGCGATAGAACAATAAAATCCGAAATGGACCACCCACTGGATTTTCCCACAGGAAAGCAGAAAAAGACTGTTTTCCTAGTATGATGCAAAGGCCTACAACTATAGCCTATTTATGTTTAAGTTGACACTACGTTGTGCCATTTTAATTTTGCTATTCATAAATAAGTGTTTTTACATGTCAAGCCGAGTGGCACTATCCATGGTATTGGGAGGGGGATTTAATTCTTGCGTGTTTTTTCGTTGTGCGTGATCACAGTTCATATAAGCTATTAGAGTAAAAATATTGCGTTAGGCTACTTCATGAGTTAATAAGAAAAAATATTTTACAATTCCTGCAAATGCAGTGATGAAGTTCATGTTCTCATGATTTATTTTTATGAAGAAAACTTTCAAAACATCCCCCCCTCTGTTTTTTTTTCACAAATCGCACCCTGCGTGTGGTTTTTTTCAAGGCGCCTTTTGAGAGAAGTGAAAGTGACTGCTCGGCTAGTATCGATACTTCGGGAAATTAGTATTGGTACCGTTCAGATATTTCAGTATCGATATTTATCGAAATATCGATATTTTTGACAACACTAATTTGAACACCTGTCTATCAGCTAGAATTCTGACCCTCAAAGACCTGTTAGGCTGCGTCCCAATACCTCCCCTTACCCTAGATTTCTGCCCTAACCCTTGTTAATGCGCGTTCTCGTGTAGGGGTAGGGTGTCCCAATACTCCAAAGAGCAAGGGGGAGTGCTATTCTCCCCTTAAAATCAACCCTCAAAACATAGTGCGGTCCGATGCAGGCTTAAAACGAAGTGGAAGATGAAATTACCTAGGATACCTTGCGAACTCAGCGAGCCGGTCAAATTTTTCAACTAAGATGGCGGACACCGCTGGAAAGGAACAATTTTATTTTAAGTATATTTTCGCAAATACGCATGTTAAAATGTCGAAATATGTTGGAATATGTTAGTTTGATGCACATCCAATGGACTGTTGAGTTTTCAACACTAATGTTAGAAAATATTTCACGAAGCTATCTGACGATGTTCATATGATATCTGCCGAGTGCTTCAAAAGCAAATCAAATATACATCTGATTTGGGTAAGTTAGTTAATCTAATTTTATTTTCGATTTTGGCTTCCAAGGATTATAAAAAGAAGATATGTGAGGTAAAATTATTCAAAACTAGCCGCGTTCGTCTAGCGCATCATCTTCCCTTCACAGCGCGCTGTCATTTCTCTCTAAACCCAAACTTAACATCAGAATCAGCACTGAGCACAATCGGTGATTGTTGTAAAGTGCAGTGTCTGCGGTTTCTAAATTGCGGGACGTTGGTGGTAAAAACAGCTACTAAAAGCACAATGATCCGCGCAAGAGACGTTGCCCCGGTTCCCATTCCCATACACAACAACTGGAACCGGCAATTTTATGAATGAAAATAGTAGTAGAAGTAGTAGACACTTTGACGCTGCGCGTGACGTATTGAGGATTGCTCAAAATCTCCCCCCTTAAAACTTCCACTTGGTTTTGAGTGCCCTCGAAAGTAAAGTCCCCTCAACGAGGGAAGTGGAGTTGAAGATCTTTCCCTATGAAATGGGACACCACTATATGCAAATTAGCGCGGCAATCCTCAATACGTCACGCGCAGCGTCAAAGTGTCTACTACTTCTACTACTATTTTCATTCATAAAATTGCCGGTTCCAGTTGTTGTGTTGCCTGTTGTGTGGGCTGTTTTCGTTTATCTACATCTGATGAATCAACAGAGAAGACATGTGGAATATAGAAGACGCATTTCCGGTAATTTTGCCATATATTTGTTTGTATCTGATCGTTTAGAAGCGCACACAAAACCCAAAGTTTGCTTGTCTAACGTTGTTGCAATCCGTTTCCGAACGCGCGCGCGCCGCCATGGGAACCGGGGCAACGTCTCTTGCGCGGATCATTGTGCTTTTAGTAGCTGTTTTTACCACCAACGTCCCGCAATTTAGAAACCGCAGACACTGCACTTTACAACTATCACCGATTGTGCTCAGTGCTGATTCTGACGTTAGGTTTGGGTTTAGAGAGAAATGACAGCGCGCTGTGAATGGAAGATGATTCGCTAGACGAACGCGGCTAGTTTTGAATAATTTTACCTCACATATCTTCTTTTTATAATCCTTGGAAGCCAAAATCGAAAATAAAATTAGATTAACTAACTTACCCAGATCAGATGTATATTTGATTTGCTTTTGAAGCACTCGGCAGATATCATATGAACATCGTCAGATAGCTTCGTGAAATATTTTCTAACATTAGTGTTGAAAACTCAACAGTCCATTGGATGTGCATCAAACTAACATATTCCAACATATTTCGACATTTTAACATGCGTATTTGCGAAAATATACTTAAAATAAAATTGTTCCTTTCCAGCGGTGTCCGCCATCTTAGTTGAAAAATTTGACCGGCTCGCTGAGTTCGCAAGGTATCCTGGGTAATTTCATCTTCCACTTCGTTTTAAGCCTGCATCGGACCGCACTATGTTTTGAGGGTTGATCTTAAGGGGAGAATAGCACTCCCCCTTGCTCTTTGGAGTATTGGGACACCCTACCCCTACACGAGAACGCGCAAAAACAAGGGTTAGGGCAGAAATCTAGGGTAAGGGGAGGTATTGGGACGCAGCCTTAGTCTGCCTTTAAAATGTCCACCTCCACTCTATTTATTATCCTAAATTAGATGCACCTGTTTGAGGTCGTTAGCTGCATAAAGACACCTGTCCACCCCATACAATCAGTAAGAATCCAACTACTAACATGGCCAAGACCAAAGAGCTGTCCAAAGACACTAGATTGTACACCTCCACAAGGCTGGAAAGGGCTAAGCTTAAGTAGGGATGTCACGGTACCAAAATTCCAGTAGTCGGTACCGATACCATTAAAATTTTACGGTTCTCGGTAGCAATTTGGGTACTATTCATTTTGGGTACTATTCAATAGTTTGTCAACTATTTTTCCAATTTATTTAATTATTTGAAAAAAAAAATTTAAATTAAATTAAATTACTTTTTTATTTATGACAGTAAATTTATGAAAGCATTGAAGGCTACATGCTGTTTAAACTAAAATATTGATGATATTGAGAAATATTGCTTATAAAAAAATCAAGTGAAAAATAAGCAACCTTCTAAGCACACATTTTTATTATTAGTAGTATTTTTAATTAATGGAGACATAGTTAAATCTATTGTACAGTAGCCTAATATAATTATTTCTGTCAATTTCTTTAAGTTAAACCAAACTTTTATTTTGACGGGTTGCCGTGAAGACCTTTGAGTTTCTGTGTATGATATGACGATAGTTTTTCTCAAACGGTAAAATGCTCATGATGTGACTCTCGGAGATGAATTGAATCATGAATCATGTCATCATATCGTGAGGCAGCAGAGACTGAAAACAGCGCGAGCGTCACTCGTGCTTCAGTGTGTGTGTGTGTGTGTGAGGTAACGTTAAATGAAACCGCGCCTCTGCGCCGTTCATTCACAAAGAGACAAGCAGAACATGCAGGGTTAATATTTAAATAGTCTTTTTGCAGTTTAATATACACAGACACCACATCAGCAGCGCTGCCGGTCGCCATGTCTCAGCGCTTTCATGAAGAGGACGCAACTTCACGGCATTCGTGCATGCGCATCCAGAACCAGGTTTGACCGGGTACTCGGTACCACCGGTACTTGGTACCGTGACGTTTAAAATTTTTTAGTACCGAAATACCGAATATTTTGACAACACTAATCCTAAGAAAGGTGAGAAATCAGCCCAGAACTACACGGGAGGAGCTGGTCAATGACCTGAAAAGAGCTGGGACCACCATTTCCAAGGTTACTGTTGGTAATACACTAAGACGTCATGGTTTGAAATCATGCATGGCACGGAAGGTTCCCCTGCTTAAACCAGCACGTCAAGTCCCGTCTTAAGTTTGCCAATGACTATTTGGATGATCCAGAGGAGTCATGGGAGAAAGTCATGTGGTCAGATGAGACCAAAATAGAACTTTTTGGTCATAATTCCACTCGCCGTGTTTGGAGGAAGAAGAATGATGGGTACCATCCCAAGAACACCATCCCTACTGTGAAGCATGGGGGTGGTACCAAATTATGCCCCTGCCTTGAGTGCTTCGCCGTGTATGGAGGGATTGTGGACGAGGTAGATGTAAATGTCAGCAAACGTAAATTTGGCAAGTTTTTACGTAAATTTGGCAAGTTTTTACTAGACTTTAGTGGAGTCAGCAGTTCGTTGAACAGTAAATGCGGATCTACACCTAAAGTATCTATTTTATTTAAATACCATTGCTTTTCATCTGTGCTATTTAAGTGTGCAACATCTTTCCGATCACCAGGGAGAAGTTATTCAATTTAACGCAAAGGCCCTAAAGATGGCGGCCACAAAAAGTCACATGACTGAAACCCATGAATGATCTCTGAATGAGAAGATGACAAGGTACAGCTGCTTTTTCTGACACTTTGCAAACACAAATATTAACACAGAGCACGTTCATTACTCTGACCTATCCACGTCTCCTTAATTTAAAGAGGTTCATTCCTGTGCATCAAGCAGGTACAGTTGAGCTCTTATGCATGTTTACTGATCAATGTTTGTATGTGAATGAAAGCCTGAATTAAATCGGTTAAGTCATGGTGTCTCATCAGAAGACTGGATTAAACCACTCAATTCATATGGATTTGTTTTACCATCTCTTTATAAATGTTTTGAAGCATCACAGTTTTGGTTGAACAGACTTTCAATTAAGGCTGTCACGATAACCACAATATTGCAGTACCGTGCTACTGACAGGCATGCATGTGACTGCCTTCTGATCTTCTTTCCAGGTTTTCAACAACTTAGTACCGTAAGATTTTAATGAAACATCCTCGCTGGTAATAAAGAAACAATACCTGCCCTCCATTTAAAAGAGGCCTCTGAGGGGTGGCAACTAAGCAGTTGAGCAAGTAAAAAAAAAAAATCACAAGTTTTAACCATGTTAATATCTTGTATTTAATATTCTGAAGTGCATTACAACAATGTGAACAGCAATACATTTGTTATCTTGCAAACAATGCAGATACTACAATTAAAGGGTTAGTTTACCCAAAAATGAAAATTCTGTCATCATTTACTCACTTTCAAGTTGTTCCTAACCTGTATGAGTTTCTTTCTTCTGCTGAAAACAAAAGAAGATAGAGTGAAAAATGTCGGTAACCAGGAAGTTAGGTTAGGTTAGGTATACTTTGTCCCAATGGGAAATTTGTTTTAGGCTCACGAAGACAGCCACTACAGCAGCAAACATATAAAACAAACACAATACAATACAAAACACACATTTACAATCAAGTAATTGGCATCACGCCACTCTGTACACTGGAAAATAATTGGCATCACGCTACTCTATACTAGGGGTGGAACGGTACATGTATTCGTATCGAACCGAAACGGTACGGGCGTCACGGTTCGGTGCACGAATTTACACGGAGAATACACGGTATAAAAATAAATAAAACTCGCGTGTAAATTAATTAATGTAATGCGGAACTACCGTTAGATACGCGGGTTCTTTAGGGACACATAATCTGTACCATCGGCTTAGCTCTGAACGCGCGTTCACTTCAAACGTTGGCTTTATACGCGCGTCCTATTCGCTTTGGACTAGCGTCGAACTAGACGCGAATTTGACGCTCTATTCGTGTTTGGTGTGACCGCATAATGAAGGCTGCGATGTCAAGATTGCAATGCTGGACTGTGTCTGTGTGTGTGTGTGTGTGTGCGTGCGCGAGAGAGAGGCGAGATCGAACTGTGTGTGTGTGTGTGTGTGTGTGTGTGAGACAGAGAGAGAGAGAGAGAGAGAGGCGCGCGCGACCGAACAGTGGAAACATAAAAAAAAAACATACTCCGTAATTTTGTTTATTCAGATCATTAAACCTGCAAAGTGTTTAGCCTACTTATATTTGTGTACACTCGCAATAAAACACAACATTGTGCTTTTGTCACTATGTAAACTCTTGTCAAACTGTAACCTACAACTGATCACTCAACCAAAATCACACACACACACACACACACACACACACACACACACACACACACACACACACACACACTGTTTTAAAAGAAAAACATATTTATCCGACTCCATTTCAAAACAGTCTGTGGGTCCCATCTTTTGGACATTCGTCATATTGCATTGGTTTCCATTTCTTGTCCTCGGAGCACTAATCTTAAACATTCTACATTGATTAAAAAAGAAAATCGAATGTGTTTTTAATGGTAGTATTATTTTAACAGAAATCAATTATTTATAATTCAGATGAGAATAATGTTACATTGTTAATTAATAATGTTAATTAAAATTAAGGAAAACAAATATATTGATCTGAAATATAGCAAATTAATTTTAAATTAATTCAGGTACAATTACCAAACATATCGCAAGGTCTTTTTGTCTTTTCATTAAAATAATTAATAAACTAATTATATAAAACTATTGTCAGTGCACTACAAATAAACTGGTTCTATGCCTTTATATAATAAAACTTATTTAAAAAATACAATGCCTTCTGCATTTTTGTTTTGCTTTTCCCTCCATTGTACCGAAATCGTACCGAACCGTGATGTCTGAACCGAGGTATGAACCGAACCGTGACTTCTGTGTACCGTTCCACCCCTACTCTATACACTGGAAAGTAATTGGCATCACGCCACTCTGTACACTGGAAAATAATTGGCATCACGCTACTCTATACACTGGAAAGTAATTGGCATCACGCCACTCTATACACTGGAAAGTAATTGGCATCACTGGAAAGTAATTGGCATCACGCCACTCTGTACACTGGAAAGTAATTGGCATCACGCCACTGTACACTGGAAAGTAATTGGCATCACGCCACTCAATACACTGGAAAGTAATTGGCATCACGCCACTCTATACACTGGAAAATAATTGGCATCACGCCACTCTATACACTGGAAAGTAATTGGCATCACTGGAAAGTAATTGGCATCACGCCACTCTGTACACTGGAAAGTAATTGGCATCACGCCACTCTGTACACTGGAAAGTAATTGGCATCACGCCACTCTGTACACTGGAAAGTAATTGGCATCACGCCACTCTGTACACTGGAAAGTAATTGGCATCACGCCACTCTGTACACTCGAAAGTAATTGGCATCACGCCACTCTATACACTGGAAAGTAATTGGCATCACGCCACTCTGTACACTGGAAAGTAATTGGCATCACGCCACTCTATACACTGGAAAGTAATTGGCATCACGCCACTCTGTACACTGGAAAGTAATTGGCATCACGCCACTCTGTACACTGGAAAATAATTGGCATCACGCCACTCTATACACTGGAAAGTAATTGGCATTACGCCACTCTGTACACTGGAAAGTAATTGGCATCACGCCACTCTATACACTGGAAAGTAATTGGCATCAGGCCACTCTATACACTGGAAAGTAATTGGCATCACGCCACTCTATACACTGGAAAATAATTGGCATCACGCCACTCAATACACTGAAAAGTAATTGGCATCACGCCACTCTGTACACTGGAAAGTAATTGGCATCACGCCACTCTATACACTGGAAAGTAATTGGCATCACGCCACTCTGTACACTGGAAAGTAATTGGCATCACGCCACTCTATACACTGAAAAGTAATTGGCATCACGCCACTCTATACACTGTAAAATAATTGGCATCACGCCACTTTATACACTGAAAAGTAATTGGCATCACGCCACTCTGTACACTGGAAAGTAATTGGCATCACGCCACTCTGTACACTGGAAAATAATTGGCATCACGCCACTCTATACACTGGAAAGTAATTGGCATCACGCTACTCAATACACTGGAAAGTAATTGGCATCATGCCACTCTATACATTGTAAAATAATTGGCATCACGCCACTTTATACACTGTAAAGTAATTGGCATCATGCCACTCTATACATTGTAAAATAATTGGCATCACACCACTCTATACACTGGAAAGTAATTGGCATCACGCCACTCTGTACACTGGAAAGTAATTGGCATCACGCCACTCTATACACTGGAAAATAATTGGCATCACGCCACTGTACACTGGAAAATAATTGGCATCACGCCACTCTATACACTGGAAAGTAGTTGGCATCACACCACTCTATACACTGGAAAGTAATTGGCATCACACCACTCTATACACTGGAAAGTAAATGGCATCACGCCACTCTGTACACTGGAAAGTAATTGGCATCACGCCACTCTGTACACTGGAAAGTAATTGGCATCACGCCACTCTGTACACTGGAAAGTAATTGGCATCACGCCACTCTGTACACTTTATTGTGATGTTGGTTAATGGGTTGGAGTGATACAGTGTTTGTTTGTTTTATTCTTGTTTTGCTGTAGCTCTTACTGTGTCTACATGAGTGTCACGAATAAAACGGTAATGGAAACATCAGTTTAAGGAGTACAAGGCGATCATTCCAGTGGGGTAGCTACAGCGAGCACTGCCTTGAAATTGAACAGTGGTACAGTATGTCAAACATATCAGTAAGACAATATACCAACAAAACGTACTTAACTACAACAAAAGACACTGAGTTCACAATCATTCAATCTCAAAGCACTGCAATCTTTGTTACAACCACATCCTCAATCACTCAAAACTGTGAAATAATTGGCGCACAAATAACAAACACTTATATCTGTCCATTAAAACATCCCATTACTGTCACTATCCAGCTCAAAAATACTGTGTGAAAAATGTCAAACACAATTCAAATCAACTGCAATCCAAATTAAAACATACGGAAACCTAACCATGAAATCTACATCTGGCAAAAATTTTACGACAATAGCATTATTGGCACACTTGTTGATTTAAAACGCAGCAGATCTGATGATGATATTGTTGATTCTCTACTTGAACTACCAGAAATAAAAGTCACAACACACAATGGCCCTCATTTATCAAAAGTGCGTACACCAAATTTCCAGCGTACACCTGGCGTACACCCAAAACCACGGTGACTTTGAGATTTATCAATATGGACGGTGGCGTACGGCACGCTCAAATCCTACACCAGCTCAGGAGGTGGTGTACGCACGTTTTGAGTTAGTGCGGAAATGCGCAGAAAAACAAATCCTAACACCACAAAACGCACTGACAAACTAAAAGATATTATATATTATGACCCACTGTAAAACAAAAAAACAACAACATAGTAATTATAAACTTCAGTGTTTATTTTTGTGCAACATGGACTTCAATGTTTAATTTGTGTGACTTTACCAAAGCATTTGATTTGTAGCCATATGTATTCCTTCAGTTGCGAGCCTGTGTGCTTTACCCTGACGTTTCAGGGTTTGGCCCGGCAGGTGCGCACGGACTGGGTTCGGTAACGAAAGGCTTTCAATGACCAAAAAATAATTCAGACTGACAAAATAATAAAAAATACATTCTTCTTCTTTTAAATAATAATAATAATAATGTAAATAATAATAATGACATTCTTCTTCTAACTAACAATAAGCGTCATTAATAATACAAATCATACTAATAATAATAAGAATATTACAAATTGTCATGCAATTATTAATGTGAATGAATAGTACTCCACATCACATCATCATCATCACTATCGTACACCCCAATACATGTAACGTGATTCGAAATTGAATGCTAATTCAAAAGACGTGCTGTAAAACAATGCATTGTGATAGGTCATTTCGGCTCCACGTCAGAGAAGTTTCTCTTCTGTGCCGTCTTCCGTGTGTCCATGGCGTAAAATGAGGGCGTGGGGGAAGCGGAGACTTGAATAAATAGGGGCGTGCTATTCTAATGACGATCGTTTTCAGCCGCGGGATTTATCAAGGGCAGGTATTGCGTACACCTGGATTTCAAAGGTACGCACAGCTTCATAAATCAGGCGGTGAGAGGAGTGTAAGCATAATCTAACGCCAACATATACGCCCGTTTCTACGCAAGAATGATAAATGAGGGCCAATGAGTTTATCATAAAAATTGAGTCAAAAGAGACCAACACCACTACAATGACTGATGACGAAAGAGCTGGACTATCTACAACATGCTTCGAAGATAAAGACTTTGATCAAGACTTACTTCAAATTAATACACCACCACACACTACACCAACTGACACATCTCCTTATGCTTTTGAAGACACACAAAATTGACAGAGCCACCATCCAACACAGAGCCACCATCCAACACACCACTTGTACAAGAACCAAAACGTGCAAACAAAAAATTGAGATCTGTAGGCATACAATTAAACAAAAAGAAATTATAAATTTTTTTGCTGCATGAAAATGTTGTTTTGTTTTCATTTGGCTTAATCATATTGTCAAGTATTTATGTAGTGTTATGTTATATTTTTTGATGTTATATTTTCATTACCTTTGCAGGTATTTGTGATTACCATTGTTGGTATAATTATAATTTATGTATCTAATGTGTTTTTTAATTTAATTTTTTTACATTTGTAAATATTCATAATTAAACTGATTGCATGGAGGAAACATTTTTGAATTACTCATACTGGGGCGGCAGTGGCTCAGTGGTTCATGTAGGTTGTCTACAAACTAGAAGGTTGGTGGTTCAATCCCCTGACCAAGTGTCCATGAGCAAGATACCTAACCCCAGCTGCTCCCGACGAGCTGGATGGCGCCTTGCATGGCTGACACCGCCGTCGGTGTATGAGTGAATGGGTGAATGTGGAGTAAAATGTAAAGCGCTTGGTGGCCATTGGGTCTGTGAAAGCGCTATATAAATGCAGTCCATTTACCATTTACCATATTTGAGAATCAGAATAGAAGATAGTTTATGACATGGTAAGCAAGTTTGTTAATATTTAGAAATAAAAGCGCTAAATCTGTCATACAGCGCTATTTTGGCTGTGGTGAATCATGTGCCAAGTATGACGCGTCACCATGGAAACCATGGGGGGGGACATAGCGATGTCGGCTAAACATCGTGATGGCTGTCAGCCATCACGATTAGGGATGGGAATTGATACGATTTTATCAATATCAATGCCACTAACGATTCTGATTATCGATCCGATTCTTTAACGATTCTCTTGTCGATTCCTGATAGCACTGTGTGGGAAAAAGTAGTCATATGCTTTTTCGGGGGAAAAACAAGTGGTTTTATTTGTTTTAAAGCTTACACTTGACTAAGCAAACTGTACTTTTTATGTAATTTATGTAATAAATGGAACCTTATTGTAAAGTGTTACCGATTAGTTATACACCGATTAAACGTCCCGTGAGTTCAGTGTTGGAAAGATCAGAAGTTTTAACCATTCATTAAAACGAATCGGTTCAAATGAGTCATTAGTTCGCGAATTGGACGTCATTATCGGACGTGTGCGCGTTGTGTGATTATCCCGGCGGTTGGGACATCCCAGAAGATGTGTGTCATCACAGAAAACATTTCATCACTGGATCGTTTTTTTCGTTTATTTGAAGTGTGGTTTATGTCAGCTAAATGTGCGGAACACTTTTCAGAGAAGATAAGGAAACGTATTTTAGCACAATTCACACCCAGCGGTAATTCAGGAAAAACAAATCTCCGAATGCTCCACATAAAACTTTAGTCTCCCTACCTTACCATCGTGTCGTTTATTTTGATTAATATGTGCGAGGGAGAGAGAGCAAGACAGCGCTTAGTTTTGAGACGGTTAAGCCTACTTTCGCTTTGCTCTGAAGAGAGAGAGTGCGCGCACGACCAGGGCGCTCTCTCTCTCTCTCTGCTCGTTCAGTTTAACATGTGCCCTGTCACAAGCGCAGCGGTTCATCTACATTACCAGAGAGAGACAATTTTACTCACCGATCAAATATAAGACTTTGGCAGTACAAAAATTTTGCTTTGGACGCCGTGCTATGGTGCTTGATAAAGGACAAAAGGGACAGTTGTGAGTTCACGGTCTGTAGCCTACATACTATGGCTGACTCAGAGCAGGAGCATCGATAAGAGGACTCGTTAACGTCGAGGGCATACAATATCGATGGATCGTAAAACTTAGAACCGGTTCTCGAGTGGAACCGGTTTTGAATTCCCATCCCTAAGGCCCAACCCTAGTAAGAATACTAATGCAATGGCATGAACAGATACATAAATAGTAAGGCTAGCTAAACAACTGGAATGATCTTGAAAACATATTGCAGGAGGCAGAGAAAAACAGCCACATGAGGTAGCTAGCATCTGCCTTATGTGGTAAATAAAGTTATGCTAGCTTACTTAGCATCTAACTTATCAGCATTACTACTAGATAAATATATTTCCCCATAATATCATCAAAACTAACTTCACTTTGTTTAGTCCACAGGCTCAAATGTGTGCCTTCAATACTCTTGTGCTTTGGGCTTCTGTACATGTGATGGTGGCATGCACAGTGCCAGGAGGGGGTGTGGTCTCAATAGCCATGCAGTAAGCAGTGTTCTATGTGCATGTGATTGAGGAATGGCATGGATATTCAAGTGTATTTGAATGGCATCTGTTTGTTTTAGTCAAGATTATGCTAAAATATATTTTCCTCAACTATATTTAAGTTCCCTATGAAGAGCCAACCCTCAACTTTGAAAATTCCCACTTTATTCCCGTTTATTCCCTTAAATTCACATGGAAAGTTTACATCTTTGAAAATTCCTAGAATTTTGCAACCCTACTCCTAACTCACTAAGACCTATTCATAAAGGATCTTAATGGCCGCGCGACGTGTTGGACACTCTCAATGACACGGAGTTATTACAAAGGATATTACAGAGGATAATTCTTATTACATTTATTAATTTTATTGTTATGTAGGCCTATTATTAGGGATGCACGATGATATCAATTAAAACAGATTATAGAGAGCATACAAATGCCTTATTTTTTGGGTCTAAATTGTTAAAATTTAAAGATTTGGTCGAATTACGAGCACTTATTGTTATGTTTAAATCAAAAGATAGAGTATTGCCCACAAACCTTCAATGCTTGTTTATCCTTATAGAAAATGAAGGAAGAAGAAAGGGACATTTTAGGTATCAAACCGCAAGGACAACAGCCAAACAAATGTGTACTTCAGTGGTGGGAGTGAAAGTTTGGAATTCTTTGCAAAATGAACTAAAGCAATGTAAAAATATATTTCAGTTTAAAAAGAGATTTAAAGAGAAAACAATGGATTTGTATGAACATTTATAGAAGTTGATGATGATGATGATGATGGTTGTGATCATGGTTTGCTTTTGCTTTGGAAATCTGTCTCAGGTTGATGTTTTGGTTTCTGGTTTGTTTCATTAGTTATCATCATGTATTGACGGGGACTTGATATGTTGAGTCTTTTTGATATGTTGAGTTTATTTTTTATTTTCATCCTTTTGTGGAGGGGGCAGGAAATATAAGATATTCTTCATCCTGCCTCCTTTTCATCATGGTTTTATAAGTTACATAAATGAGAATGATGAAGTAAGTTAATGGAAATATCCATGAATGAAATAAAATATAATCAAATCAAAATCAAAAAATATCGGGACAACATCGGTATCGACCGATAAAAGCTTAAAATGACCATCATCGGCATCGGCCGATATGAATATTTCTGCCGATGAGTCTTGCCGATAGGGTGGCGTGTTTCCTATGCGCACGTGACGACCGTGAACGAAGCATGAGCGCCAGCAACTTAAACTTCCAACTAGGGGTGTGCCGTGCGTCTCACGGTTTTTGATCGTGGACGATTAAAATGTCTCCACTATCTGCTTTTGAAGAAAATTCATAGTATCGTGCATTCTATCAGTTCAATTCTGGCGCCTTCATCTCAACATACTGTACAACGCGACGTACATTCACATCACATCACATGTAAACGCAGAGGTAGAGTTACACTCACGGGACACCGCAATTCACAAAAGTTCATTGTTTGCATGTGCGTCAAAGTCTTGCTAGGTAAACATGTCATTCACGTGCTGATGCGCTGTTCTAACATCCGCTTTTCTGAGCGCGTTACACCCGACGCTCACAGGAACTAAAAGCCTGTCACAGCGCCTGCATACTGGACTAATCTTTCGAGTCTTATTGCGCTGATACTGTCAAATACACACAAGGTTTACATAAACAAAGTTGGTTATGTCTAAAGTGAAAGCAAACAGAGAAAATCTGCTTGTCAAATGCGTGTATATTAGACGCGTCGCGTTACTCGCGTGCAGTTCTTAAAGAGACAGTAATAATATTCTGCCGCTTGTCTTTAAAGAGATACTGCAGCCAGAAATAAACATTCTGTCTATCTAATGTTGTTTCAAACCTGGATTCATTTCTTTCTTGTGCTTAAATATACTATGGAAGTCACTGGAGTACAGCAACTGTTTGGTTAGCCACATTATTCCAAATAACTTTTATAATTTCAACAGAAGAAAGAAACTTGAGAGAGTAAATGATGACAATTTAAATTTTTGGGAGAACTATCCCGTTAATGTTAATAAAACAACAAAACACAGAGGAAATCACTCACTGCTCTTGACTGAGAATATTAATAGAAGCTTTAATAAGCTTTTTTTGCACTTAAAAAAACAAAACAAATATATCGGTATCGGTATCGGCATCGTGCAAAATTAGTTTGAAAATATCGGCATATCGAATATCGGCCAAAATCCTATATCGTGCATCCCTACCTATTATTACACTTTATGAAACAAATGTCATAAACAATATGCTTACATTAATTCATTACATTCATGACAAGCAAAAAAAAAAAAATTTTATTCCACGAAACAATAGTGATATATATTTAATATTATAGGCCTATACCTGTTGCCATGCTTGCCCGTATAAAGGCTGCGATCTCAAACCTCGAATACGATTGTAGCGCATACCACCGCCTCTCGCAGAAGATCGTCTGGGGTCCGCGACACAAGCGGGAATGCTGCATTGATCTGCAAAATACTCTCCCATGTCTCTCGCTTAGTTTTGCTTGATATCCCAGTGCCGCATTTCCCTTTTATGATGATTTTTTTTTCAGCACCAACTGGGCCAGCAGCAGTAACTGATCCTGCGTCCAGATGGGCTTTCTTTTCCTTTTTGGCGAGTTCATAATCCACCGTCATTCAACTATTACTTTACTGCAATAGGAGCAACATTTCCTTGCTTTAAGTAGTCTATTTAGGCTAATAGGATGTCAATTAACCAAGCAAGTGTTAATGCAAGTGTCGTTTTTCATTATTAGGCAAGTGGCGGTTTTCCTTAAGTTATAAGGCTACCTTGATTTAATTTAATTTAATTCACGACTTTTCTCTCTTTTAAAATTACACTTCACGAGGGCCTGCACAAACATGCCATTATATATGCATTTCGATGACATTACTATTATCATTTTGTGTAGGACACACAGACATATTTAGATGTTGTAATTTCATGATTTGGTGCTTAAATTTGACATGTACATTACATTTCTGATGCTTTGCTCTTCTGGCTCCGCATTGCACTACAGCAGCTTTTGCTTGATGTGCCTTGAAGGGCTTGGCCCCGTGTTGCTGCTTGCAGCTATATTTGTTAGTGTTATTTTAGTTAATCAACTAAATGACAGAGCTGCCAACTCTCACGCATTGGCCGTGAGACACACGCATTTGATTGATTTCACACGCTCACACGCCACATGCCAGATTTCTCACGCTGAAGTGTCAACCTGGTCGGTCAAATGCCTGGAAGATGAGTTTATCTATATATCTACCTGTTTAGCCACTCGTGATCGGCAAGTTATGCCGCAAACTAGTTAAAATGTCCCGTAATCTAGAGCGAGCGCACACACGAGACAGAGATTGTGACAAACCACGTAGACGGCAGAGAGAGAAAGAGAGCGAGAGACCTGCGTGTGCAAGCAACCCCCCCTGGTCACGTCCATAACACACACTTAATATAACCTTGAAAGGGCCTTATGAAACCATACTGAATTGAAAATCAATGAAAACTATTTTAACTCACCAAGGAACTCGTTTACATATGTACATCGGAAGAACCAGGGAAGTTCTAGATGACACACGTTCCAAAATGTCACTCTCACATACACTGCTTCTCTCTGAATCCTTCGTTAGAGATATATATATACACACACGTGTCATATTAGCTTTAAGCTAGCACCAATTTTGCATCATTAACATACGGTCAACACACAATGTGAACAATCACATCACCTCAACTGCTAATGTACTGCTACTCATTTCTACATTTTCGTCATATAAATGATTTAGAGACAATTTAAACTCTTACATCAGTTCTCACTCAATTTGGAGCTTTAAATCTCCCGGAGCAGCAACAAGCATCCGCTCGCATCAGAGGTTCATGGAGAAAAGAAAGATCTAGAATGCACTGCTTCTCTAAAAGTGCCGCGATAGCGGACGCTTAAATGACGTCACTCAAAATGCGATCTCATTGGAGGCTTTGCAAAGGAAGATAATGCTATTGGACATATTTATAATATTCAATATTTTCTATTTCTCTATTTTTATATCATTAATTAATTTGTCTACAGTCTTATATTTGCTATGTCAGCATCTTTCATACTTTTAATTAGTTATTTAATTCGAAGTTCATTCGGTCTCTGCCAGTACTCACTGGTAACCTGGGTTACAAATGGCTTGCCTCAGATCATTTGCGTTTGAATAGCGAGCGCCTTCCGTGGGCGTGTTCACATTAACACTTAATGAGCTATAATGAGCTGAAATGAGAACGACTGACATCTCTATCTTTTCAATAGATTACATGAACTGGGAATATTTGTTTTTTAATGTAAATTACTTAATTTAAAGGAAGAGAATTCAGTCTGTTTGACTGAGTATTCGCTGAGTTACAGTTCATTTTTGGACGCGTTTCAGAATGGACTTCACATTGAGAGAGATGGCAGAATGCACAACATGTTTATTTTTTTCTTTATTTGGCAAAAAGCACAACACTTTGTTTTTATTGTGAGTATACACAAAAAAATAGACACTTAACAGGGTTGAATTATGTATAACACTTATATGTAATATCAAAATCAACAGTGTATTTTGAGTCTCTTTTGCACTGATAAGGAAAAAAGCGAGCTGGTCACCCCAGGGGGTTAAGCGAATTTAGCCAGTGTTCCAATCTGGAGACATTTTAATAACTGTAATGAGGTTAAGAGGCGGTCTGTGAAGTTATTATGGAATGCTCATCTGGCCACTGAAGCAGAACAGCGAGGATGGAGAGTCCAGGTTTATCCAGTGGAAGTGGGTTGTCGAGGTTTTGTGGCACACTCTACAACCCGGTTCCTCAGAGACGTCGGATTCAGCGGCCAAGAGTTGCGTCGCACAGTAAAGAACTTATCTGAAGCAGCAGAAAGGAGCAGCAACTGGCTGTGGTTGAGACGGAAAGATTCTAGCTGGCTGTGTACAGGCCGCCACGCTACGGTTTCGTAGAATCCTTGAAAACTTGAAGAGTCTGTTGGTTTATTTGTATAGTTTGCATAGTAATTACAGTAATTATGTTCCTGTGTTTATTGCGTGAATGAGGGTTGGTGTTTGGGCAGATATTGTGTTTTGCGGTAGGTGGTATGCCATACGGAACCGTTGCCACTGAAACTGCATTAACGCACCAGTGGGGCTCGACAGCCTTAGTCAAATGAGTTGGCGCGTATGGTCGGGTTGCGGAGAGATTGTGAGATTGTGGTTAGGTCTCAGCAGCAGGAGGGATGTAGAGGTCAGTAAGCTGGGCTGAGTTGAGTGGGGGACGGAGAGGGGTGACTCTGGGACGCCAGAGTCACTGTCGAGCCCTCTTGAGGTGTCGTGGGCTAGTCGACGAAACACTGAGGACGGAAGGTGCCCACTTGAAGACCCTAGAGATGTCCCCTACTCGGTTCAATCCAGACGGTTGTCGTGCTGGTCCTGTAGTTGCAGCCGTCGCGTGTGCTGACGCGCCAAGTACACTGCAGCTGTTAGCGCCGGACAGAATGGGAGTCACACCACCATATGGAAGGAAGCGTAAATGGATGGAGAAGCATAGTTTACTGTAAAGCTACGTCTTAGTTTGTGCTTATCTTGGCGAAAGCCGAGTACAAATCAGCATGAAGTTTTAACATCTACTCTCGTGTAATGGAAATCAACACCCCTCTCTGGGAGGAACAAATTCACCTTAACGGAAGTGATCATAGAAGTCAAACCATTTAAAAAAATTCAATACATGAAAAAAAATGTTGTCGAGCATACGAACATCTTTCCACTGAAACCAAAATCTGAAGTCATACTGTGTGTGATGCTCAGACTGTGGAATTGCCCAGACAAGTTCACAGAGTTTTGTCTTGTCATTACAGCAGGAAATATTAACACTGTGTAAGAAAAAATGATGTAGATGTCGAAGATCTCAAAAATGAAGTTTATTACAGCATAGCAGTGGCAAGGGACACGAAGCACCTTGGGTTCACTGGCGTCAGAATGAACCCCGAACTCATCCCAGCGTAAACATTTTATACCGTCTTACATCTGTCTTTCCCCTCAGCATGTAAATGAAGCTCTCTCTTAAATGTAAATTGAGAATAACAAATTCATCTTCTCTCTCAGCGTGGAGCTGAAACTCTATCTTAAATGTAAATAGAAGAGAACTAAAAGTGGTACCTCTGTGTCCATGTCTTTGATATTCTTTCAAATAAGAACGGCCAAATGTTTAAGGTGATAACATCTCTTTGAAGCTCCCTAATTAAGATGGTTCTTGAATACCCGCTGTCATTCCCACGCTATAGGTAATAAACGTGACTCTGTGATACTTTTAAGATTGTAAGGAATTAATTCTATGATAAATAAGCTCTTTTAAGTGAAGGAACATTTCAATATATCTATATTGGAGTGGAAGTTGGATCAGAGCAGACTATAATTTCTTACAACTGTCATCTGGTAACTTTTTACTATGGTCCCCAATCACACAAATCCTTGTTTCAGGAATCACGCCGCCCCACTCTGCGATGTACAAAGTATCGTCGCCACAGTCATGCATAACTCTGCAGACATAATTGAAAAATATAAACCAGTCTTTGGCAGGAAAATCAGGCAGGGGTCCTGTGATGTGAAATCATCTCTAAGATCCACAGCATAGATTCACAGTCCGCATCACCTTGTCAAACATACAGTATTTCTCCCCACACGATTACCAGACATTGAGAAATCACTTTTCACAAAATCTTCATGGAGAAACTTTGTCAAACTAACATGGTCTTTTCCTAGGTTCAAAACAGTTTTAATTTTGACAGCCATTTTTGATTTAGTCTTAGTATTCAGACGAAAATTCTTATTGGTCTTAGTCACATTTAAGTCATTTTGTCTTTCATAGTTTTAGTCTAGTTTTAGTTGACAAAGTCATATCATTTGTTGTCAACTTTTGAGCACGTCGCTAAACTGAAAAAAAAAACTCGCCGAATACTTATCACATTTATGAGCCATATATATTTATAAACATTTAAGTGTGTACTTTTAAATTATCTAATTTAAAAAAATTCTCTGTTTAAGTAATTTGTATAAAAACAACAAGATGTTCAGTTTTTCAAACCCTTGCTCATTATTTTTAATTTGACCACGCGCTTAAAAGAGATTGACATGCAAATTTCCACGTGAAGGAATGGGAACGTGCTCATTACCTCAAAAACAAAGCACCAAACTTCATCAGTCCTCTGCTTTTCGCCGATGTTGGAAAACACGATGAGAGCTTACATTGGATTTACCTCAGAAGAACACGATTTGAAGACAAGAAAGATGTAAGTAGTGTTGCTTTCGACAACAAAAATTATGACTAAATATCATCGTCAGCAAACCTTTATCACGTGACCGAGACAAGACGTAAATGTATAATGCAATATTGTTGACGAATAAAAACGACTAAATGTGGTTTACAAAATAAAAACTATGCTAAAATGTCTCTTCATTTTCGTTGACCAAAACGAGACGAGACAATGTTATTTAACGTTATTTTGTCTCATTATTATTATTTTGCAGCATTTCTGTTTCCTGTGTCACTTCAGGGGCTGCATCAGATCGCACTGCACAGAATCAGGCGACTTCACATCCTCAAGCCCCACTCGCGGCGTTATTTAGAAGATGCAGCTGCGTGAGTTACGGCTGTTTCACACATACTCCGTGTGTAGTGCGTATGCGGTGTGTGTTGCGGTGTGTATGCAGGAGCAGCACGCGCTATTGTGCTTTCACATACGCTGCGTTTGCAGTGCGCAACTGATCTACGGCTGTACCACAATCACAACATTTATTCTCTATTTTTTATTTCAAATCAATACTTTTATTATCAGCGACTTTTATAAAATAATAAAAAAGTTTTAGCATTGCGATTCTATTTGTACACATAGTTATAGGTCTACACTCTTTCACAGACGTATTCACGTTTAAACTCAATACACATTAAAAAACTTATTATTCAATGCATTATTTCTATATAGATTTATATAATTAAGTTGATCAAGCAAGTGGCAAAACATAAACATGGAGGCCTACTTATGTTAAAATCACACATTTTTTAAATTAAAACATACAATTGTCAAAAATATCTCATACCTTTCTTTTGAATTTAAATCTTTTTTACAAGAAATATTGTGGGTCACAAATAACTTGTTTTTCCACCTCCACGAAGAGACGAGTACATCCATTATGTCGCGTTGTTGAGGTACTGTGTAGTTTTCTGGCTGACTCAAGTTCGCACAAGTCACCTCTTGATGCATCCTCAAAAAAGGGACGGATCAAGAACACATGTGGATTTGAAGTGGCAAGATGTGAACTTTAAATTTGAACTTGGGCAGCGACTGATGACGTTTCACAAGTACAGACAAGAACGCATTGAGAAACGACTATGCTTTCTGCTTCTGCTGTTATGCTAACTTCCTCTACTAACTAGTGATGTCCGGTTCATGAACGAATCGTTCTTTTGAACCGGTTCTTTTTAGTGAACCAGTCTAACTAGTTTACCAAATCAGACTGAATCAACAAGTTACTAAAGTTATTCACTTTCCGACATGCCTGACAGTCCCTCCAACTCTAAATAAACCAATATCCCGGAGAATAAGTTACTCCAGTAAATCCAACAGTTCACTGAACTGAGATGCTGAGAGCACTGATGAGCATGAGCAAGCTGATACTGAGCATGTGTGTATTACTGTCTTATCACTGTATTAGAGGTGTGAGAGCAAGCTTACTGATCTTTAGGATTATTAGGCATCAGTTACCTTGGCTGCTGCTAAAGTCTTTATCAGAGGCGGACAGAGTACAGAGCTTTGTTACTTGAGTAAAAGTACAGATACCCCTTGCTAAATTTTACTCAAGTACAAGTAAAAGTACTACAGTCAGATGTCTACTTAAGTAAAAGTACTAAAGTACTTGTTTTTAAAAGTACTTGAGTATCAGGAGTACAAGAGTAAATTTTCTAAATATTGCATTAGTAATCTACTGCCACAGTGCTTACATTTATGCACAGAAACGTCCTACATGGAGTTATGAAAAATTTTAATGTTAATACCTTGGAGAATGTAAAAGGAATTGAAAGTAAAATCAAGTCATTTTCATCTTTTTACCATGTTGCTTTATTTAATTTAATTACATTTTTGGGGGGTCCCATCTTTAAATGCGGGGACAACACACACACACACACACACACACACACCACATGTAAGGGTGGCGCTGCCAATAAAACACCTAAAAGCTGTCACAAAGAACCGGCAAAAGGAATGATTATGAATATGTAAAATATAGCAAGGAGATATTTTAATTGTTTATTAATAAACACTTGTTAATAAACAAGTGTTTTCTTTGTCAGTGTCGGCTAGATGAAGTTGACGATGCTGACTCGCGATATTCAGTAGTGACCGCGCCAGAGAGAAATGCACATTTCATACGGATTACATAAGCAGAGAGCAGTCTGTAGTCTGTTTTCTTTCGTTTTGAATTTTTCTGTTTAAAAGTAGACATATCTGTGAGAGGCATTTCGGTTCATTTATGAGACGAGATCCAGTTCACGTGCCGGCGCCTCCATTTCTTATCTATCGTCTGCTATTTACTTCTTATTTATTAAACCCAGGCAATTGGTTGATGAAACATTGATTAAAATTAAGATACAATTAATGCAAAACGAAATTCAGGTTAAAGAAAGGTTTTGTGTTTTCTGTTTGATGTCTCTGTGAAACTTTTAAAGCATTTTTTATGCCGCTTTCAGAGCGCTCACGTCCGTAACGGAGAACACGTCCATAACATTGTTTTTTCCTCATAAATGCAAACCCGAAAAATAAAATAAAACAAAATTAATATTTTATGTTCTGTGGAGACTGAGCGCCAACCCTTCTTCATTTGCTGGGTAGTAGCCTACTTTGGTTTGCGCAGTGTAATTCACATAATCAGTAAAAATATATTTTGCCTCCTAAAGTTTTTTTTTAAGAAATCAGAAATCCCTCGTGGCTACGCCACTGCCACATTTGAACCTGACTGTGTTAAACACACCACATACTCAAGAACATCAAACCAAATGCTTGGCTTACATAAATGTGTAATATAAAATCTGACCATGGAGTTGACTTTGGCGGAAAGCTGAAAGTGATTGCTGATAGGTTGTCCCAATCAGTGGCGCCTGCACAATCCAATCACGTTTGAGAGGGAAACAACAAATTGAGGGTTTCCGAGATTTTTTTATTTATTTTTTTACTCGGGTACTCACGGTTATGGATAGAAATGTATTGGAGTAAAGAGTACAATATTTGCCTCTCAAATGTACTTGAGTAAAGTCATGAGTACTCCCCAAAAATGATACTCGAGTAAAGTACAGATCCCTCAAAATTGTACTTAAGTACTGTACTCAAGTAAATGTACTCCGTTACTGTCCGGCTCTGGTCTTTATGCACACAATGATTCTTCCTCATTTATCCTAAAGCTGGTCTCAAGCAAGTGTAACAACATTAAAACCAGTACTCTTTATAAAGAAACTGTGAAAATTCTAAATTAAAAAAGAGTTATTGCGCTATCAAAAAATATGAATTGTTGACGTTTGACAGTTTTTATTTTTTTGCAGATATGCGTTTGATGTATAAATAATTTTTATTTAACCAGGATTAAAACTCCTTGAGATTAAAAATGTCTTCTACAAGAGTGTCCTGGCAAGTGGCAGCAACGCACGTACAAATAGTCACAGAAACACTTACAGGTAAATACATAGACACACTTTCACTCATCATATTCAAACAATAATGTCATCATAAATCTAGGTCATAAATCAAATTAGTTTAAGAACAGTGACACACAGACTGACTTTCTGCAAGATCCTTTAAAAAGCCTTTAAAGGAATAAAATGAAATCAACTCCTTCAACTGTAACTCATTCTGTTTCTGATTCCATGCTGATGGTGCTGCAAAATTAAAAGCCTTTTTTCCAAAAACAGTGCGGGCTTTAGGGACTGTCAATAAAAACAAATTCTGTGAGCGCAGGTAATATGTCCCTGCAGACCTTGGGATGATGTAAGTGTTCAGATAAGGAGGAAGGAGTCCTAATACCGCTTTATAAATGAAAACATGCCAGTGCATCCAACGCCGAATAGGGAGAACCATCCTACCTGAGAATACAGTATACAGTGATGAGTGAGAGATTTGAAGTTTGTGATGAAACTCAAGGCTCCATGAAACACAGTGTCCAAAGCATGAAGACATTGAGAGGTTGAATTCATGTATAAAATATCTCCATAGTCCAAGACAGATAACAATGTTGCATTTACTAGTAGTTTTTTTTTGCTTCAAAAGATAAACAGGGCTTAATTCTAAAGAAGAAACCTAACTTCAATTTCAATTTTTTAACCAAATCTTGGACATGCATTTTGAAAGACAGTGATGGATCAATAGTAATGCCCAAATATCTGTAATGTGACACTTCTTCGATTTCTATACCAGAAAGTGTAAAAATATTTGGGACGTAGTTTTTAGTTGATTTTCCCAGAGTAAAGGTCATAACTTTAATTTAAGAGTTTAAAACCAGTTTTAAAGTAGCCAAATTATTTTGCAAAATGTTAAAAGCAGATTGTAAATTTGTGATTGCTTGACCTAATGTGGACCCAGAACAATAAAGAACAGTATCATCAGCATAGAAATTATAGTTTGTATTTTTTATATTATTGCAAATTGAGGTTATTTGTATAAATAATAAAAAGAAGAGGCCCAAGGATTGAGCCTTGAGGCACCCCTTTTAAAATATTTAGGGAAGCAGAAGTGAGGCCGTCTACTTGCACACATTGTGTTCTCCCCGATAAGTAACTATTGAACCATCCCACTGCTTGTTCTGATAGTCCAATAGAGATGAGTCTTTGAAGAGGTATTTTATGGTCCACTGTGTCAAAAGCTTTTGACAAATCAATAAACAGTGCTACAGTGCTGCTTATTGTCCAAGATATTAACCAGATCATTGACAACTTTTGAAACAGCTGTTATTGTACTGTGTTGTTTCCTAAAACCAGATTGAAATTCATTGAAAATATTATTATTAATTAAATAATCTTTTAATTGCATACTAATGAGTGATTCCATTAATTTAGCCAATACTGACAATTTAGAAATAGGCCTATAATTATTTATGTTTGCAGGATCACCACCTTTGGGAAGGGGGAGCACATTGGCAGATTTCAAAATGGCCAGTACTTGATTCGTAGCTAAAGAAAGGTTAATTAAATATGCAACTGGGTTGGCTATCAAATCTGCAGCTATATATAAAAAAAAAAAGGCTCCAATTTGTCTGGACCTGATGATTTTTTCGCATCTAGATCCTTCAAGGCCTTCCTTACTTCTGATACAGTTATTGTCTTGAAATGAAATGGTTGTGCTGACAGTAACTGATCAACAGGACAAGCAATGGGAGAGCTGGAAATTGGATTATGTAGTGTTTCATAAAGGGAGCTAGCAGCAATAAATTGATTATTGAAACTATTGAGAATATCGTTTTTTGTCAATGATTTTTTTGTCATCAACAACAATACAAGATGGTACTTCTGAATCTGTTTTTGCTTACGTTAATAATTTAATTCTTTTCCAGAACTTAAGAGGGTTATTTAAATTCTTTTTTTCAGAAAGGAAAAAAGCGTATTTGTACAGTGAATAAATCACGTGAACACCGAAATTTCAACCAGTCAGACTCAAGCTTTGACTTTCTAGCCTGAGCCCAGGCTTGGTTTCGCTCTAGAAGAAGGTCAGACAATTCATTACTAAACCAAACATTATTTCGCCCTTTTACTCTGTCTTTTGAGTGGGGCATGCTTATTTACCAGGCCTGTAAAACCATCATAAAAAAATGTCCAAGCATTCTCAACATCATCAATAAGGCTAATTCTTCCCCAATCAAAATCATACAGATCATGTAGAAAACCTTGCAATGAGAACTGCTTCATTGCCCTCTTAAAGATTATGCGCGGCCTTGTTTTAGGAATTTTTGTGTTCCTTACCGATGCTAGAAGACAATGATCGCTAATATCATTTGCAAAAACAGAGGCACAAGAGTATTTGTGAGGGGCATTTGTAAGAATAAGATAAATTATGGAGGATTTTTCTGGATGTTTTTGGTTTGGTCTAGTGGGGCTATTCACAATCTGAGAAAGATTAAAAGAAATCACAAAATGATCAGACATTGGCAAAAGCCAGTTCCAGTTAAGATCTCCTAAAAAAAAACAAATTCATTATAATTTAAACTTGTTAACTCCCTCAATGAAGAAAGAGTGCCACCATCAGCTGAAGGGAGTCTATAACAACCAACAACTGTGAGGTGAAGGCTCTTAGAAACTTCTAAGTCAAGGGCCATGTTGTGTTTTTATACCGCTGTGATACCTATCAACCTCCCTCATATCATTCACATGCAATCCAAATCACATTTCATCATATGCTCACCTGATAGTTCTTGATGTTGGGAGGTGGAATAGGATCCTCGGCGGTGTCCGTCCCAGTTCAGTCTTGGGTTCGTGTCACAGGGCTCTTTGCTCAGTATAAAATATCTCAATTCACATAAAGATATTTTTAGGAAAAATCACTCTGAGTCTGATTTTAAAAGGTTTTCGAATCACCAAACTTATGGTTTCGTTTTACTCAAAATTTTTCAGAATGATACAAAGACAATAAATTCAAAAACAGAAAAATAAAAGAAAAGCGTATATAGTCTTCACCTCGAAAAGTTGCGGCCCCGAGAAACAGGAAACATCATCTTTTATATGTCTAAATTGGGGCCGTCTCTAAGCATTAGGGGAGGCAGTCCTAGTTCAGCAATAATTCCTTACAAGGTATGCAAAAAGCAGCAAACACCTACACTTGTTGTTGAGCAAAAAGTCGTTAATCTTCTAAGACTCTACATACATGAGCTATGGCGCTATTCTACTGGTTTTTCCCCCATCTACAGGTGTGAAAACCACATCCTGCCTCTGGCCTCACAATGGCCTCCTAAAAAGCGTTACCTTATCTATACAGAAAGGTCACAGTTGTAACACCTGCTTAGCTTCTGCAATGCAAGCGCAAAAGAAAGACAATGCAAACTAAAAATAACACTTCAGACAGCAGGGCAAAGTTGCATCTCTAGAGATGCGACTTTCTCCTGCACATCTAACATTTCACATCTGGGACATTTAAGTTGACTCATTAACACAAACTTCTTTACAACATGCATCAGTTGTTTGTTCAGTTGTTCCATTTTCCGAATTGTGGTTATCATCTTCCTGCTCTGCCATATCAGGTCGTGCTGCAGGATCAATGGTCGACTTCTTCTTCCTTTTGTCCTTTTTCTTGGCTTTGTGTTGGGTTTTGGCGTGGTCTTTCTGGAGCTGGGCAACTAAGAGATCGTCCATAAACATTTCATATTTATCAGTCCTTTTTGTTATATATAAATCCTCCAGGGAAGGCAATGTAAGACATTTGTTAGAGAATTTCACATCTTCAATTATAGGCTGCCCAGGCTGTACATCACCCACTCCTGGGATTCTATGATAAATGTCACTTTTAATATCTCTTGTAAATTTTGCCGTTATTGGAATTCTATCTACGGGACAGTCAATCATTAAGATTATTCCTTTCATTACACTTTGGTATTCCTGTTCGACATACAACTTAAAGAAAAGTCCCTCTTTTCTAATTAGGGTGACCTCACAAAATCGATTCATTGGCCAAATTACTGTCGGGTCTTTGAATCTAGGGGCCTCATGGATATAGTTGTCATTCACATCGCCATCCTCCACACAAAACCTCAAGACAACCATGGAGAACCAGACCCGCTCTGCTGCTTCCGGTCGGGTTTTCGCCCGTTTTAGAAACTGCTCGTAGGTCTCTCCAGCCATTCGGCCCCCGGTCTCCTGGATCAACACCTGAGGCATTTATAGAAGACATGCGATTTGTCAACAAACGCCAATCCAAAGGCCCCTGAGCCCACATGTTTGACTCTCTTTTGTAAAGTCACTCCGTCAAAAGTTAAAATTTCTTCATCATTTAAGAATTCTATAACTTGAAAAGTACATATCGATCTCCCCTCATTTGAGATCGTTTCCCACTGTCGCCCAGGAATACACAATTTCAACCATGGTGGAAACACATATCTCCTGTTTCCATCCAGGCACAATAATTCTTCTGAGAACCCATTTAATTTCAATTCATTTCTAGGGCAAAGCCCTTTTCTAACACTCGCTTTTATAACTAAGTCCCACATATAAGTTACTCCAGTTGACGATTTCTTTACACACTTATTTTTATCATTCATGCATGATCCACACCATTTTTCTCCATTAATCAATTCAAAATACAGACGTTTTATCAATCTGTTACATTCATGACATCTTTCACCCCAATGTCCATTCCCAGAAGGCAGTTCAATGCAAGGCTCAATCCCGTTATCTCGCTTGTTTTCCTCTACTTCAATTAATCTTGTCAGCTCCTGTAATTTGGTTATAAAATTAATTAGAACCTCCAAAACTGACATCTGCCCAACAATCCCTGCACACTTTCATTGGTCTTTTAAGTTTGTCCCATCTATTGAAAAGGATCAATATTCCCAATAACAACATATTTTCACTGGGAATATAAACCCCTAAAGAGAAAATGCACAAGGTCAAGGATCCTATTACAATCCATAGCCTTGCTTCTTTTCCATGTCGAAATATCAATAGCCCAGTCAGATACAAAGTAGTCACTGCAACCATTGACATTTCGCACCAATTGGTGATATCATGTCTCTTTGTGAATTTTAAACATATATCAATTGCTAATTTTGATCCACTTAAGAAATATAAGGCTATTGTTCCCCTTAGCTCAATCAATTTGGACCACCCATCAGAATTTATTAACATTATGCAAACTAATATTAATTTGCTCAATTTGCCAATCAATGAAATTCTAACAATTTGAAACATAGAAATTAAAACATGCCAACAGAGATTCCGGTTGTAACCATTTAACAACATCCATATGATATAAGTCCCCAATTCACTAACCTGCGCGAACGAGTTGTCAGAGGTTCCTTGGAAACTCTCAATCTCGTTGGCGGTTTCCATTGAAGTTCCGTTTTTCGTCCCGTTGGATGCCATGTTATGCAATTATCAATTTAGATCTACTGTTGGTCTTACTGGAACAAATTTTCGTTTGAGTTATTTCAAAATGAAATAAGTGACAAGGTTTGTCGTTCGATGATCAACTTCACAGTTGGCAAAGAAAAAGTTTGACCCCCTTTTCCCTTTGTCTCTAGAATTATATCACCCTGACTCCTCCTGTCACTCAAGTTTGTCATCTGACACGTTTCCTGACCATTCACTGTTGCAACAGCGATTTCTCGGAGAGACTCCTCCTCTTCATTTGAGAGCTTTGCAGCTTTACATTTTTTTCTAAAACTGCCAATTGATCTATTCTGTCCCGTCTTGAACATATTCTCCGCCCTATCATATTACAAGAACATTTAATTATGATCAGTAATAACATGAATCCTACTATTCCTGCGGCACAATATAAAGCATACCATCCTAGACTGATCATAAAACTTATTAGCCATTCCCAAACATCCTTTGTTACAAATTTAGTCACGGCTGTAGTGGCATTCACTACCATCTTTATTCCTGTTTCAACAAATAGTCTAGGTTCATCAAACCATCTTGGAAAGCTATCTGCCCCAATAATTTCAACACTACGGTTACAAATAGTTTTTCTCATCCACTCCATTCCTAGATAATAATTCTGGTCTATACCTTTGCACCATAATTTTTTCCACGACTTTCTTGAGATTACCTGTTCTAAATCGTCTAGGGCTATCAACTCTAAATTGGCTATTTTCAACGGGCTCTCTTTTCTTAGTTCATATCTCAGCCAAATATTTTCGTCTATTCTATCTGGATCATGCATAACTTTCCACTGCAAATCTTTGCTCACTATTCTGACAACACCGTTGGGGCCATAAGACATTTGGTAACTATCAGACAGATTGTTTTTTAAAACAGTCCACGGCAATGGTACTATTCCATTAGACCAATAACATATTATTGACAACATTTGATTAATAGTTATGTGATCATGTCCCCGCGAACAATTCTTAATTATTTCACCACATTCCTTGCCTGTTACCCCCAATAATTCATCATCATGGAAAATCAATTTCATTCTATATTTTCCATCCTCCTCTTTCCGTTGTTTCATACCTACTCTTTTTAATCTCAATTTTCTTTTAATATTAAGAACACCTGCCGAACGGTTTCCTGATATTGGGTCACTGCCATTTAGTAGATCACTGCAATCCATCAATTCTCCTCGCTTATCACAAAAGCTGGAATATGCAAAATCGTTATAACCATTGTTGTTGTATTTATATTTGTTTTTGTGATTTTTATCGCCTATTGCTAGTCTGACGCATTTATCCATTATCATCATTTTACTTTCATAGTAACTCTTCAAATCTTCTTCCGTTTTCAACGATTCATTCAACACCATTTTAATTAAATAAACTTCAGTTTCTCTTCGTCGGCTATCTACCTCCCACGATTCCTTTTTATAATTATACTTTACTCGAGGTATTTTTAATTTCTTTGACCATATCCATGGAACAGTTTTATTCAGTTCTAAATCAATTTTGGTTGCGTAATATTTCTCTGCTTCAATTAGTTCCATCGCCAGTCGGTTATCCATATTTGGAGACAATCGCGACTCCAAATATCGCCCGTGCGTCGTTGTTAGCAATACAAAATCACCTTGAGGATTTAACAACTTACTAGATTTTAGCCATTCTTTTATTGTCTTTTCCATTTCAGATTCTCGTTTTATTTGTTCAGTGTCTAAGCTTCGCACTTTTCTTCTCATAACCGTTCCTTTGTTTTTGCACTGGCCTATTTTCCACGGATTCAATTCTTTACTCGTTTTGAATATCCAACATCCCCCTAGTTCTTCGTTTGAACTTGTTCTGCTTGTCGATCCAACAAAATATTTGTACGTTTCATTCTTCCACTGATCCGTAATATAACTATTGGTCTCATAAATTTCTACTTCTTTACTATACCAGTGCCTCAATTTTACGGTACTTTTAACCTTAACTTTCGGTTCTCTGATTAAGTAATAAAGCAAATCATTATTTCGATTTTTATCATTCAAATTACCATTTATCCATTTCCAGAAATTTCCATTATTTCTCTCTACTTCATTTTTATTTTTGTTTTCCGTTGCACGTACAATTACATCAAATCCAGAGACATTCTCTCTGTCTACTTGTACTTCGGCTAATATTACTTGGCCAGTTAATATTTCCCATTGTAATACATAACTAACCCGCACTACAGCCAGAACAATTATCCCTAATCCTAGAAAAACCCATAAAAATGTACTTATCCATTTCCAACAATTTCGTTGTTGCTTCAATCTCCTGATGTTTTCTCTCGCTCCTTCCAATTCCTCTGCCAGATCGTCCTTTGCTCTCGCCTTCCCCATCGTCTGAAATCACAGGTTAGTTCTTTGGCTCGGAGACGAGCCGTTTAACACGCCTAAACAGACCTTTCTTGATCACTCTGATTTCGGGTTGTTTCTCATGCAGTTCAGCTTCAATTCCCCCAATCCAATCAAAGTCAGGGTGTGCGCTAGTCAGTACATTAATTTTCAAATGCAATACAATTTTGAATTGTTTCTCTGGTTCCTCGGTGATCTGATCATCCCCGTAGAAGTTTCCGATCTGAAATTTTTTCTCACTAGCCTGCCAGACTCTGTGCTCTTTCATGTCTTTGGGAGGGGCTACTAAAAGCTCCACAAACTTCTCCTTCCTGTTTGATTGTCTTTTTTCTTTAGTGACATTTGACCTACACAGTGTGCCTCGATAATCCTTCTTGTACTTGGGAGTTTCTTCCCATCCTCCTTCCTGTGCTATTTCTAATGCTAGGGAGATCCAGGTCCTTACTTGCCACTCTTGTCCCCTCTTAACATACACCCAAGCAAGCTTTCCCGAGGAGCCTCTCTTCATTTCAACTTCTGGGAAACATCTTATAATGGGTGTATGCCATAAAGAGAGGTTCCATCTTGCAGACTCTAGGTCAGCCAGAGACAGATCGCTCTCGCGATCTCTGTTCACTATTTCTTTGACTAGTGCCTCCCTCTCCCGTAATGCCTGATTTTTAATTTCTTTATCATCATTGGGAAAGATGGGGATTCTAGTTTCCAGAAACGCTGCTCTTTCATGTTTCCTCATCCCTATCCAGGGATGTCTGGAAAATCTCGTGATTATGCCATCCTGAAATAGCCCTATGGGTTTCATAACTCTTATAGCCTCCCATATGTATCTTGATGACATAAGTGTCCTATCCTTCGTGCCACATACTACACACGTCCAACTGTTATTTCCATCAAAAGTGCAACTGCACTTTTCAGCTGTCCCACCGGACACACGGAACGAATCTACTCTCATCTTAGGATGGAGTGGCCAACAATTTTTACATATTAGGATGCCTCCTATCTCAATATGGCCATGATCTTTAACTGTCCACTCTAGGCCCATAGATTTCTTTTCATCAGGGGCCAGAGTAGGCAAAGCCACTGCCTTGTCACAAAGTACACACATATATGGACGGACTCGAACCTCCACAGGTGTGGTCTCAGTTCCTCCGAAGCCCAAAACCCTCTGAAGTTCTGGTTCTAACCACAGCATAGCTTTTGAACCATGTTGACCGTGCTCTACCCTAATCAGCCCTCTCCTGTTTGTGACTCTGATGATTTCTTCCATTTTTTATGTTTTTATTTTTTAATCAGGTCTTTATTTGATTGGATTCCGTTATTTTCTAACTCTACCGTATTTGATCCTGTAATTGCTTTGACTGTGTCTACTGTCCCTGATCCTTGGTTGAATCTCCCTACCTTTTTCCGTCTAGTGATTATCACACTGTCTCCAGGTTTGAATCTCGGGTTCTGCTTTACCTCCTTTTCCCTGGCTGTCACGTAATCACATCTGTTGAGATGTAAAAGACAGGTGTCAACGAGGTTATCCCACTGCCCCAGCTTCTCATTTTTACTGAAAAATTCTTTCACCTCCCGGATAGATCTTTCGGCAATTCCATTTGTCTCTGGTCGATAGGGGACGCTCTTGACCAGCAATATTTTGTTTTCTCTACAGAATGCCTCCACTAGTTTGCCACTAATGTTATGTGCTCCATCTGCTCTGATCGACACCATCTTTCCTTCCCACCTGATCCATTCCTTTAAACACTCAACAACATTTTTCTCTAGCGCAGCACGCATCGGCCAGACCATCTTTTTCTTAGTGTGGTTGTCAACTGCTAAGAGGAAGTAACAGTTTCCTCTTGTGGTTTTGGGCCGAAGAGGCCCAGCGAAGTCGATACTGACCTCTTGACCTCTGTATTCTTTCGGTAGCTCGCTTTCCCGGGCTCCTTTGGCTGTCATAAATTTTCTGCATATTTTACATTCCTTCTTCACTTCCCTATATCTCATTCTCCAATTTGGTATGCTGAGATTTCGGAGTCTAAGTTCCATTTGAATCATGTTATAGCTCGGATGGTTTAACTCATCATGCATTTTTTCAAACAGCTCAGTGACTTCCTGTAGTTTAACTCGCCCTATAAACTTATCTATCTCCCTGTTCCCTTGGGCTGCTTCACTTTCCTGTTTTGTGTGGCTGACTTGGTGATAACAATGTACTGTCACCTTCTCAATCAGCTCAGCTATCTTTTCCCATTGTTCTCTATGTGGCATAGGTTTGTTACGAGCATTATGGAAGCCGTTGACTTTCCATATCTCCAGTTCTTTATTTAAACCGTCAGCTACATACTCCGAATCACATGTCAGGACAATTTCTTTATGTCCTAATTCGACCGCCTTTTCCAAAGCTTTTTGCACCGCAGTGACTTCAGCTAACTGGGCAGTTCCTTCAATTTCTCTACTCTGGGAAGTAATCAGCTGACCATCTTTCTTGACCAAATAACCCCATTTTACCTGGCCTGCTTTCTCACTGCCGTCTGTGAAATATTTAGGCAAATGCTGATGTGCATCATGATACTTGGTCATTTTTTCTTTCCTTTTCAGTTTAATCATTCTCCATTCTAGTTGGTTGTCGCCTAAAATTAAATTCCACTGATCCCATCTCTGGGAATTGATTCTTGCCTGATTCATCACAAGGTTCTTTTTTAGTCTGCTTAGCTCGCCTGCTTGAGAATGAATTTCAATTGGCTGTTCTTTTGCTGTTGCTTTCAGCTGCAATAGCCTTTTCGTCACCGCAGCTAACACTCTTTCAGGACCGTTCTCTTCATATTTCATCATACTCTGTTCCTGTGTATGAGTCAGAAATGCTATGGGGCCTTTCCCATCACGGTTTGATAGTGTCAGGGTAACTTCCTGTTCTGCTTCCCTAACATCAACCATCAGTGGAACCGCTTCGTCTCGCCGCTCTAACTCTCCGCTGTTTAACGCCATCTCAATCAGTTTTATCCTGGCTGTTTCCATCTCATTCGTCCACTGCCATTTTCCCTCTCTTGTGCCCTGATATAGCAGCTTAGCCTCCCTGGAATACTTAGGAATCAGTTCCCTGATAAAATTCAGCGTCCCTAACAGTGATTGCAGCTGTTTTTTGGATTTTGGAGGACCTGATTTTAACAATTCCTCTAACTTGCCTCTAGTGCTCGTGGTTAGAGTTTTTGAATCCCTGCCTAACTTGAATCCTAAAAAATCCACCTCCTGTTTTCCAATTTCCATTTTCTTCAAACTTGGTTTGAGACCTGCAGCTGTCACTCTGTCTAGAGTCTGCTCTAGCAACTTCATGTGTTCTGCCTCCGTCTCTGTGGCCACAAGTATGTCATCAATGTACACTGTCACCGGTATCCCTGCCAGCGTTTCAATCATCATGCTTTGAAAGACATTTGGTGAGTTTTTGTAACCTTGTGGTAATCGAGTGTACACATACTGGTCACCCTGAAACGTGAATGCAGTTTTGTCCTGACTCTCTTTGGCTAACGGAACACTCCAAAACCCGTTAGCGAGATCAATTTTCGACAACCATTTTTTATCTCGGCCAATGCTCCCACTAGCCTCACCACAATTAATTAGATATCTAGTGTCCGGTACTGTGAGTCTGTTAAGTGCCTTGAAATTCGTAACAAGACGCCAAGTTCCATCCGGTTTAGCTACGGCCTGGATCGGAGCATTTGTGGCGGCGCTTTCATTTTTCTTCAGTTTTCGTATTATTCCCTGACCAGTCAGTTCTCTAATGGTCTCTCCAATTTCTTTCTCTGCCCTACTATTTATTTTGTATTGTCTCTGGGGAGGGGGAATGCCTCCTTGAATTACATGTTCGTAATTCGCTTGAACCTTTCCACAATCATTTTTACTCTTTGAATAATAGGGCAGATACTTTGCCAAAAGCATTTCCAGCCCCCCTTTATCTGTTAAATCTGAGTCTCTTATAATTCTCTGAATTTCTTTGTTCTGATCGACTATTCCTAATTTTCCTATTTTTACTAAATCGTCGGGGCAGAGCAAGTTATCGTTACCCATCACTACTCTTATGTTTTCCTTCTTCCAAACGCTTTTATTACTTACGCGACCTTCAAAATCTTCAACTGTTATTGAATCTACTAATTCTCCGTGATTCTCTGAGGGTTTTATAACACTAATGTCTGCTCCGGTATCTACGCGAAACTCGGTATCATCGTAAGTTTTATAAAGTCGTTTATCTTTTTCCACTGTTTTGAGTAACGCTGACTTCAGGGGGGCCGCTTCATCCTAATCTAAATCCCCATTCGTTTTCTTTGTTTTTCTTGCTTTCTGTTCTTTTGGTTTTTCCTCCTTAGATTCTCGGTCCCCGGCATTATCGTCAACCTTAACCCTTCCAACCTTAAGATTATCTTTGGTTTTCTCCCTTTCTTTTATGATTCTGGTCTTATCTTCCTGACTAAGTTTGTTCCATTTCTCCGGACTGATGTAGGAACCCTTTTCTTGTCTGTCTGTCTCCTTCCTAATTTTAGGCCTAGACTGATCTCTATGCCTGTCACTTTCTCTATTTGAGCTCCTACGATAACTGTTTTCTCCTACATTCCTCTTGGGCACTGTTCTAGGGTTTTGATTTGACATTTGTCTTTTTTCTGGCTCATGGCGATTGTAGGGCTTTCTTTCTCTTTCTGATTTCCTAGTTTGAGTTCTAGCTGCCTGCGGTTTCTCGTTGGATTTACTCCTGTCATTTTGAATTAATTCGGTCTTGCGGTCATATTTAATCAGAGTTTTTTCCAGTTCTTCTGGATCAGTTTCAGGCCCTAATAAGAGAAACTCTCTAGCTCCTGAAAGAGCATTACTTTTTACCCCAGTGAAAATGTGTTTGAGGAGCCCCTCAACGCCTTTGTGTGCCACTTCCTGACATGCTGACAGGGCCCCTACAGTTGACCATCTTTCCTCAAACAGCTTCTGTTCTATTTCCTCCTTGTTTGTGGGGATTAAGCTCTCTAGCGTCTGCGCTAATTCTCTCCCCCCACTAATTCCGAATTCAGCGAGAATAAATGAGTCTATTGATACACCCGTTATCCCCATCTGTTCTCCATATCGGACTATCTCCCGAACTTTTCCTTTCACTGTAGTATTTTTCAGCTTAGCCCTTTTCAACATGCGCATCTCCTGATCGCGTTTCAACAGTTCCTCTAAAGTAGTTCCTGTTTCTGTCAGAGCGACTTCTGGTTGTTTAACCAGCTTTGTTTTGATCTCGGGGGTTTTAGGCTTTGGCCCCGGAGTGCCAAGATGTAAGGCTTTTAAGTGTCGATTTAACACAGGCACTTCAGCTGGTTGTTCCGCATCTGGCTCTTGCCTGTCTTCATCATCAGCGGTTTCTCTGAACCGCAGTTGCCGCGGGACTTGTGGGGCTCTGACTGGGGTTTCTGCGCTGTCTCTTTCGATCAGGGCTGCTCCTTGTGGTTCGATCTCTAAAGCTTCCTTCTGGTCATATTCACTTATTGGTTCATCATCACTCAATGAGTCTATATCGGAGTAATATTGTTCGTAACATGCATTCCCTATGTTTCCTTTAACTATGTTCTCGAGAGCTGCTCTATTAGTCAGGTCTTTCTGGGCTAAAATGGCTCTTTTAGCCCTGCGAGTCAGTCTGGTATCTGAGAGAATCT
The DNA here is from genome assembly GCF_029890125.1 of Rhinichthys klamathensis goyatoka. NCBI lineage: Eukaryota > Metazoa > Chordata > Actinopteri > Cypriniformes > Leuciscidae > Rhinichthys > Rhinichthys klamathensis. Next base: position 379,239 of record NW_026607223.1, on the reverse strand, counting down.
CTTCTGCGTCGCCTCCGTTAAGCAAACACCACAATTGACCATTAGTAATCCCGGGGGCATATTCTTTATCCCACATAGCTTTTTGTTCTAAAAGGGTTTCTTTCTTTTTGCTTTTTGCATGTGTCGGTCGATACGATCCTCTGCCTAATTCAAATGTCTCGTAACTTTTACAGAGATTTAATTTAGGGAAGGGATTTTCTACGGGGTCTTTAGCACCTCTAGAAGTGGCCGTTCGTTTTAATACTGGCCACCCTGATTCTTGTTCCTCAATTGAGGTTGTCGCTCTTAGCTTATTTGACCCCTGTCCTCGTCCTGCTTTCTGACTTGATTTCCTATCGACAGCCGCTTCATTTTGATTTACTAATTTTGCAATCTCTCTCAACACTGCCGCATGAGGATGACAGATCATCCATGTTTTAGGCCAATTAGCGTCATTGCTGTTTCTAACTAGCGTGGTTACTAGATATGCACCCAATTTGACCTCATTAAAGCCGAATTCTCCCCCTGAGATTACTGGCATGGCTATTGTGCAGTATTTATTCTCCCTAGCGCATGCACATATCTTATCGACTAAAATATTTAGGACGGCTATCGCTTGTAATTCTTCGTCAAGATCAGAACCACCCCCTTTCTTGTACCCTATTGCATGAATTACCGGTTTACCATTTGGTCCTCCGATTTTTTGGAGAATTATGTCTCCTGTCTGTAGAGAGCTGGTACGGTTCTCTAACAACTTGTCGGACTCATCTTGGAACTTTCGCCCCGCCTGTCGCAAAAAGGCTCCTGCAACGCCAGCTTCATGGCGGAGGGCTCTGTTTGCGGCGTTAACCAACGCATCTGCCTCTTCCTCAAACTGCAAATACCCTGCCTTCAGTACCACTAAATTTGTTCCTTTCGCAAAATATAGTCTAAGGGGCTCTTCAAACTCTATCAACGTTTCCTCCCTAGGACTAAGTATGGCTTCATAGAGCGGAGCATCAGGTTCAACAAGGTTCATTCTCATCTCTTCCTGAGAGATCACGCTATAGGTTGCGGAGCCTTTGTCTGATTCTTCCCCTGAACCATCCTCAATGAGATTGTTCCAGCTTTTTGTTGGGATGCCCTTCATTTCTTTCCCTGTCGTGTTAAAAATCTGCACTTTTGGGCCCTCATCGTTTGCTCCTTTATTAGAGTAAATGAAGGCTGGAGCTTCTGCTCCTTCTTCAACCCTAAAGTTTATTACTTGAGCGATTTCTCTGACCTCTCGCCAGGGTATGTCCCTAAAGCCGCACTTACATCTGGTAAAATCCAACCATTCTAACTTTCCTGCAGTGTCGCTGGTCACTAAATCTATAGTAATCATTCGGCTTCCCATTTCTTATGTGTTGTAATTCCTTCACAAATACTAGAATCGTCACTATAGATTTTTAGGAAATACCTGCTCGCATTTCCCTGTGGCACGTGTGACCAGGAAAACAATGCCCACCGACAACGCAACCCGAAGGGAGCAGCAGTTCGGACCACGTTGAAAGCGTACACCGAAAACCTAGTCACCCATGTGTCGCATTCAAAGGATGCAACCTTTTCACAAATCTATATGACTCTTCATTCAACTCCCTTATTTTCTGCAAGTGTTTGGGTTCACTTAAAATTCCCTTATTTTTTGCGAGTGTTTGGGTTCACTCCAAAACCGGTTTGTATCTTTAGACTAACTCACCCCCCTCTCAGGGTTCTTTGAGTTTTTTGTCTGTTTTAACAGGTCTTCATATGAGCCTGCGCGCTGATTTATCACTTAGTTCCCCTGGAACTTTGCAAGTGATATATGTCCCAATTCGATTCCTTTGAACCGCTAATAATAACAGTGACTGTAGTATGTGGACTTTGGCTATACACGTTTTTATTTTCTGTCTTGAACTATTGTCCTTATAATTTCCTTACTAGCAAAAAGGCCCCACGTTGGGCGCCATGTTGTGTTTTTATACCGCTGTAATACCTATCAACCTCCCTCATATCATTCACATGCAATCCAAATCACATTTCATCATATGCTCACCTGATAGTTCTTGATGTTGGGAGGTGGAATAGGATCCTCGGCGGTGTCCGTCCCAGTTCAGTCTTGGGTTCGTGTCACAGGGCTCTTTGCTCAGTATAAAATATCTCAATTCACATAAAGATATTTTTAGGAAAAATCACTCTGAGTCTGATTTTAAAAGGCTTTCGAATCACCAAACTTATGGTTTCGTTTTACTCAAAATTTTTCAGAATGATACAAAGACAATAAATTCAAAAACAGAAAAATAAAAGAAAAGCGTATATAGTCTTCACCTCGAAAAGTTGCGGCCCCGAGAAACAGGAAACATCATCTTTTATATGTCTAAATTGGGGCTGTCTCTAAGCATTAGGGGAGGCAGTCCTAGTTCAGCAATAATTCCTTACAAGGTATGCAAAAAGCAGCAAACACCTACACTTGTTGTTGAGCAAAAAGTCGTTAATCTTCTAAGACTCTACATACATGAGCTATGGCGCTATTCTACTGGTTTTTCCCCCATCTACAGGTGTGAAAACCACATCCTGCCTCTGGCCTCACAATGGCCTCCTAAAAAGCGTTACCTTATCTATACAGAAAGGTCACAGTTGTAACACCTGCTTAGCTTCTGCAATGCAAGCGCAAAAGAAAGACAATGCAAACTAAAAATAACACTTCAGACAGCAGGGCAAAGTTGCATCTCTAGAGATGCGACTTTCTCCTGCACATCTAACATTTCACATCTGGGACATTTAAGTTGACTCATTAACACAAACTTCTTTACAACATGCATCAGTTGTTTGTTCAGTTGTTCCATTTTCCGAATTGTGGTTATCATCTTCCTGCTCTGCCATATCAGGTCGTGCTGCAGGATCAATGGTCGACTTCTTCTTCCTTTTGTCCTTTTTCTTGGCTTTGTGTTGGGTTTTGGCGTGGTCTTTCTGGAGCTGGGCAACTAAGAGATCGTCCATAAACATTTCATATTTATCAGTCCTTTTTGTTATATATAAATCCTCCAGGGAAGGCAATGTAAGACATTTGTTAGAGAATTTCACATCTTCAATTATAGGCTGCCCAGGCTGTACATCAGCCAACAATTCAAATAGTCTGCTTACTGACTTTGAGACTACTTACTACTGCTCTTCAATTACAAAATAATCAAATAATTAAATAATCAAAATCAGAATCACTTTAATTGCCAAGTAGCCTACCTTGGGTTTGCATGTGCACTGAATTTGTCTTGGTGTACTTACACTCACCGGCCACTTTATTAGGTACCCCATGCTAGTAACGGGTTGGACCCCCTTTTGCCTTCAGAACTGCCTCAATTCTTCGTGGCATAGATTCAACAAGGTGCTGGAAGCATTCCTCAGGGAGTTTGGTCCATATTGACATGATGGCATCACACAGTTGCCGCAGATTTGTCGGCTGCACATCCATGATGCGAATCTCCCGTTCCACCACATCCCAAAGATGCTCTATTGGGTTGAGATCTGGTGACTGTGGAGGCCATTTTAGTACAGTGAACTCATTGTCATGTTCAAGAAACCAATTTGAAATGATTAGAGCTTTGTGACATGGTGGAAGTAGTCATCAGAGGATGGGTACATGGTGGCCATAAAGGGATGGACATGGTCAGAAACAATGCTCAGGTAGGCCGTGGCATTTAAACGATGCCCAATTGGCACTAAGGGGCCTAAAGTGTGCCAGGAAAACATCCCCCACACCATTACACCAACACCACCAGCCTGCACAGTGGTAACAAGGCATGATGGTTCCATGTTCTCATTCTGTTTACGCCAAATTCTGACTCTAACATCTGAATGTCTCAACAGAAATCGAGACTCATCAGACCAGGCAACATTTTTCCAGTCTTCAACTGTTCAATTTTGGTGAGCTCTTGCAAATTGTAGCCTCTTTTTGTATGTCTGATGGAATTGACATAGGCTCATGCCTTTTTGCATCTGTATGCGTTTCCTCCAAATATCTCTCTAGCTCAACCCTAGATGCTTTTAAAGTGCCATTCTTCTCCCTGGTGAATAACTTCTTTACGAATTTGAATGGGTCTTTATAGAAATTAGCCCTCGCACGTTCCTTCTTTTTGTAGCGTTTCCGTAGGCGCTCAGCTCTGCGTAATGTTGCCAGCTTATCTTTTATGGCCCTTTGTAAGAGATTGAGTCCCTCCTTCTGACTTTGTTCTGCTCTTTTCCATTGCTTCCTCAGCTGTCTCCTTTCTCTAACTAACCCTTCAATTTTCTGCTGCCGTCTAGACATTCCAGGAGTAGTCTGTACTTTTTCCTTCCTTTTTTCCACACCAAACCTCTCACTTCCATATGAGTAAATGATGTCCCCAAATTTATCCAGCTTCTTTTCAACTGTACCAGTTAATCTTTCCAATGCAAAGCATAGATCTGTGTTTACCGTGTCCCATGCAGTTTTCTCACAAGCTCTTGGCCATCTAACTCCAGGCCTATGCCCGTTGAGGTTCTTTTCTCTCTTATGCTGTTTAGTCTGACCGGGTTCACAAGTATGAATATGTTCATCACTAACTGTGCAAGCCCTCCTCTCTTCTATGACAGGGGTGCTGATATCCTGCGAGCTGTGGTTTGCTTCCTGTCGCTGGATTTCATTCGACTGACTTGACTGACTTCGTAAGAAGTACTGATCAATGCGAGGCCCTTGTCCCTTCTCCCTCAAGCATTTTATTTTCCCTTGATGAACCTTCAAACCCCTGACCGTTGTCGCCTTGCTCCAGCCACAGACACAAACTTGGAGTTCTTGTTGGAGGCAGAGGGTATACACACATAAATCAGCGTAACATTAACACAACGTAACATAGCCAAGAACCGACAAGGATTAACCGAACAGAAGGAAACTAAATACAGACACAAATCAACAATCATGAGGTGAACACAGGTAACAATGATGATGCACAGGTGTGGGTAAATGAGGGAGTGAGTGCAGGTGTGAAAACAAGAAGGATTCTGGGAAGTGAAGTGCAGTCAAATACAGAATGGTGCAGACGATGACTGTGACAGAACTCCACCCTTCTGGTAGGTGTGACCTCACGCGGTAAAACATCAACAGGGGTGGGCGCCCTGAAGGCTGACCAGGGCGTGGCCTAACAGGAGCAGGAAGCCTCCAGGGCGGAGCAGGTGGGCAGGGCGGAGAGGACCCTGTGGCAAGGACATATAGGACATATATGAAGTGCCTCTTATGCCTACCGAAAGTCACTGAAATTTTTTGCATTCAAAAACTCCCCGTCCAACCTGAAGCAGCACATCGAGGTAGGTTCAATTAATAGTTATTCAGTAAAGAATGTCAATGTGATTCAACATTAGTTATCATAAGCCGTATCAGATATCTGGCTAACATGATGGCCAGGCTAACGTCTGCTTGTTAACGTTGCTAATTGCTGGACATTTTTTACTTTTACTTCAAATACTTAAGTACATTAAATATCAGAAAATTACTTTTAATACTCAAGTAAAAGTCTTAAAGTATCTGATATATACTGTACTTAAGTAATATTCTAAAAGATAACTTTCACTTCTACCAAAGTCTTTTTCTAGTACGATACTTGTACTCAAGTATTGCTTTCTAGTACTTTATACAACACTGGCGAGGTAGGTGGCTGGAGATGGTGGTTGAGTGGAGATGTTATCTTCAGCCTCACCTACGGTAAAAGCTGATCCACTCAACGCCAGCACATGATCCAGGTACTGAGTAAACGTACCTGGAATTGTTGTTGCTGGAGCTTGCTGGTAGAAGTGATCGTCCAACCCACACCAAATGATGGCCACACCAAAAGATGGTTTTTAGCATGTCCTCATTCCAGGGTCTTAGATATGAGAGCTCGAGGAACTCCTCTACATAGTCACCAATAGGGCGGTTATCCTGAAAGAGAGTGAGCAGTGGGTCTGCGGGGAAGAGAAGTGTGCTCATCTTGATCTTTCTTTTAGGGTCGGTTCTTCTGTCACGGGTGTGGTGCGGGCTGAAGAAGAGGCAGAGTCAAAAGACTCCAATTCAAATGTTTACTAATACCGTAATTCCTCAAATAAAGACCGGGGCCTTTATTTACCTGAACTGCAGATGGTAGCCGGCTTTTATTTGAAGCAGGCTTTTATTAGAGGCAGGCCTTTATTTCTAATTCGCGATCCCCGCCCGCCCGCCAGCCAAGTTTCCATGGTGACGCGTCATGCTTGGCACGTGTTCACCACAGCCAAAATAGCGCTGTAAGACAGATGTAGCGCTTTTATTTCTAAATATTAACAAACTTGCTTACCATGTCATCAACTATCTTCTATTCTGACTCTCAAATCCGTGTAAGTGAGTTTGTTTTGTCGTTTAAAACCCTTTATAAATTATCTTGATCTGTAACGTGAGATGGGCACCGCAGTTCAGAGATTCCTGTCTGTTGGATTTGTTAAGTTACAGCGCGTGAATTCTTCAGTTTCTCCCGAAATACATGAAAGTAAGTGGCCGGTGAACTGGGAGAAGAATGGAGTAAACTTTATAGTTACTTACACTGTGTATCTGATATGAATAAAACACGTCGCCAAATATATTTGAATGGATTGTTATTGCTGCTTCCATAGACACCATTGTGTATTTTACAAACTATAAATGTATTGTTTTGCTATAAATCATATCTATTTAAATGTCTGAAACCTAAAATAAACATGTGGTTAAAAACACTGAATAGTTGTGATATGACAACCGCTGAGCGAGTCCGTCTTTGAGTGTACACTAATTTTTCCCCGGCCTTAATTTGAGACCGGCCTTTATTTGTCCGCGTTGACCACGCCCCCGGCCACTATCAGAGGCCCGGCGTTTATTTGAATACCGGTCTTTATTTGAGGAATTACGGTATATTCCAAACAGGAGCAGAGGGTATACAAACACATAAATCAACGTAACATAGCCAAGAACCGACAAAGACTAACTGAACAGAAGGAAACTAAATACAGACACAAATCAACAATCATGAGGTGAACACAGGTGACAATGATGATGGTGATGATGAACAGGTGTGGGTAAATGAGGGAGTGAGTGCAGGTGTGAAGACAAGAAGGATTCTGGGAAGTGTAGTGCAGACGAAGACAGTGACAGGGATGAGCTGATGAAGGGTTTTCAATAATGGTGACTTCCAAACAGTTATTATATGTTAAAGTCAGTTCATCTGAGGATAGAAAGAGTTCTTCTATATCTTGTGAATCACAAGTTGACAGTTCGAGTTCTGGTGTTATGAGTTTGGACAAAGTAGAGTTTGAAACCGTAAAAGAAGTTATTTGACTTTGTCTTGATGTATCTCAATTATTCCATTGCATTTTGTTATATAGATTTTTGTGTTCCGTAGAATTTTGCAACTTGGGTAACGGTGAAATTGCTGTTTGATGTTGAATTGTTCTTGTGATTTGTGGCATTTTGGACATTGTTTTTTAATGCTTATTTGCACCCCAATTGGCTTTTGTCTCACCACTGTATTAGGTATAGAGGGTTCCTTACTGATTTTAGGGCCTTGACCAGGTGGAAAAACTTGATCCTGTGCAATAGGTTCCATGGTCGTTCTCAGGGTTGTTGTGAGGCTCTTAAGGCCGTTGTACTGTCTGGTTTTAAGATTGGTAAATGTGTAAGAGTTACCTAGTTACAGTTGTGAAACTTGGTTTTCCCAAAGAGTAAGTTGAATTTTTCCAGATGGATCTTGCAAGTCATTATAATAATAATAAATATAGCTACGAGCAGCGATGATGGGCCCAAGCTGGTGGTACCGCCACCCCAATGCCTTTAGTTAGTTAGTAGCTTGGGCCGTCCTCACTGCTTGCAGCTATATTTATAACTAACTATCTATCTATATATTTATTATTAAAAAAAATATTATAACTATATAAATATAGTGTATATATATTATTAAAAAAAAATGAAGGGTCAAGACACAGAATTTTAATAACTATAATTTAAAAAATAACTATAAATGCAACCGACTTTTTACACAACAAATGATATAAGCACATCCTGGGACGTAACACAAGCCAAAACGAAATAATCTAAAGTAAGTGTAAGCGGTGTTGGGCTCACGTAACTCTCTCATTAGAATCTAAATGTTTCAACATTCACAATGTATTTGGATGCTAAATTAATCTTTGTTATAGGCTTTGTACTTCCCTCACGTTCCAAAATCGACGGAAAAAATCATCCTCTTCATAATGCGCAAAAATGTGCTTGGAAACATCAGAGTGGAGCGGTGCTTACTGTGAATGGTACGAATTGTACTACTGACTATTTAAACAGAGCAGTGTAATTTTTATATGTTAGGTTGACTACTTTAATATCAAATTTATTATTATATCATATATCAAGGCTATAATGTACAGGCTGTTATGTCAAGATTGCAATGCTGGAATGCACAATGTGTGTGTGTGTGTGTGTGTGTGTGTGTGTGTGTGTGTGTGTGTGTGTGTGTGTGTCACCCCACCCATGATCGCTGATTGATTGCTCCTGTCTGCCTCGCTGCCTGCTGTGAGTTTGTTTGCTTCGAGGCTGTAAGCTCCGTCCAAGCCTCGTATTAGCTTTGTATTTCTTTCTGTTTCGAACCATCATTTACTATGGTTTCTGGTTATTTATACTACTAATTACAGCTTACCTAACATCTCAGATTAACCTGACATCGCTAGCTTCCGTTATTTTTAGCACGACACACTAGTAACTCGCTAGTCTGTTAACGCGCCACCTGTGCGCTCAGTTATTTATTTATTTTTCTCTCGCACGCCCGCGCCTCTGAGTTCATAAAAAGCCCAGGGTAGGGTTGCACCAGCCGTTCGTAAGTTCTTTCTTAAATTGTAACGTAAAGTCCACACTAGAGGCTTAGTAACTACTAGCTAGTTTGTAACTAACTCTGTACTTTATTCCGTTGCACCATTTGTTCGTAAGGTAGAACGTAACTAGTAGGTCGTAAACTCTCCGTAAAGTGATGCGTAGTCGCATAATATGACATTTAGCCTCGATGAACCAATAGCAGCCTTCAAATACGTGAGCAGAAGTTGAGTTGAAATGCCGTGAATTTCAGTTTATCCTTCATTCTAACTTCTTTTGCCTCACATTACTAACGGTAAAAATAAGTTTCCATTTAATACGATACTTGATAATTAATAACATAAGTGTTTTTATATATAAATAACATTCAGAAACTGTATTTGAAATGAAATGAATAAGGATCAATAAATAAATATTGATACAAAAAACAAGAAATTACGTTTATTGATTATGACTCATATTTGACATGCACAACATGGACCGATGCACACAGCGGCGCTGTTTAGGACGGGTTCGTGTTAAAGAGCTGCTAACAAAGTAATCTTTTCACATAATGTTCTCTCTCTTAAAATGTAAGCGAGTGTAAATGTCAGCATTATCATATATGTCTAAAAAATTGAAGTCTGTCAGGTAAAAGAAGAGCTTATTGATGCAGTTCAGTCTGTCTGATATTTTATTCCGATCGGAGGCTGCCGTAAATATTTAGTTGGAACGTAGAGTTACGTTTAAACTAAGTTTAATGGTGCAACGTAAAAATATTTAGTAGTGCGTAAGTTGTAACTTAGTGCCCATTTCGGTCAAAACTAGGCTAAGTTGTAACTTACGCACAGCTGGTGCAACCAGCCCCTGGTGAGTAAAAATCAGTCAACAAACACGGTGAGTAATGTCTTGTCCTGTTATTGTCACCTGCACTTCATGCCACATGTTTAGCATAGCCTTCCCCGTCGGCAATATAGGATATATATTTGATAAATGCAAGGAGACAGTCAGGCTGACGGAGATGATTTCAGAACTAGAGACACCCATCCAAACTTTAATTGAGGATAGTAAGTGTGCTAGAGCTTTAGATACTATTTTGGATGTGCCTAGCATAGTGAACTCTTTACATGATTCAGTTCCGGGTGAATCATTGCCTGTGCAGCAAGGCAAATGGGTGACAGTGAGGGATTGCTCTAGTCAGGGATCAAAAAACCACTCTTCCCCACCATAGTCACATGTTTGCCGGGAGCCAGAGCGCCTGACATCATAGCAAATTTAATAGTGCTGGCTAATGCTAATTGTAAATTCTCTAAGATTATTACTCACATCAGCACTAATGATGTTTGACTCTGCCAGATCACCAAAATTAATATTAAAGAGGTGGTTGAACTCGCAAGTACGATGTCAAGCACTGTAATTTGCTCTGGCCCCCTTCCTGTTCGCAGGAGTGATGAGATAGTTAGCAGATTGTGTTCACTCAATGGCTTGGTTGTCTAAGTGGTGTCCGCAAAATAATATAGAATTCACAGATAATTGGAAAAGTTTTTAGGGCAAACCTGACCTGTTAAATAGAGATGGTATTCATCCCTCCTGGGATGGTGCTGCTCTTCTCTCTAGTAATTTGGCTCATAGTCTTAGAGATAAAACATGACAATCTGGGGCTCAGGTCAGGAAGCAGACAGACTGGCTAAACCGACCGTCTGCTAGCAGCCTCGCGTCACCAAGGTCTGATAAATCCTATCACATAGAGACTTTTTCACCTAGATATCATCACATAGAGACTGTGTCTGTTACCCGAATCTGGAAATACAAAAAACTTCCAAACCTATCTAAGGTTAAAAATTGAATTGATGTTCAACAAATAAAAAACAGATATAATACATATGAGCAAACGATAAAGCTTGGGTTGGTGAATATTCGATCCCTTACTTCAAAAGCGCAGTCCTTTACAGTCTATGCGATGGCACTGCAGCTGACGACATGGAGTCTGATAACACCAAAAACGACCTGCCTCCAACACAAACTCCACAGAAATATAAAAAACAAAACCAAAATGTATCTGCTGAAGCTCGTCAGGCCAAACGTGCATCGAATCGACTTCGGACGAAAATACGGATCAACATCGGCAAAGCGTTTGAATTATGGAGAGACCTCCGCTATTTTTATTGTGATAAATTACAAGTTTTCAGATATGCTGAAATAAATAATGGTAAACTGTAATGAAATAGCAAGGTAAACTACAACATACATGAGACATGAAATACAAAAGACTGTTCCATGATAACAAAAAGTAGGTGCTTTAGGATGTAGGCTAACTTTTATTTTATGTACTAGATCTACTGTCTAACGTCACTCATCCCACTACTATCATATTGTTTATAATACACATTTCCAGACACGTTCAGTACAGTAATGTTACTTCCTACAATCTTACTGTTACACTGAAATTGTCTAGTTCACTAACCGTTTTGTTATCATATTATACATTCACCTATGTTGACATTGCTGATTGTGAAAGATACACAAATAGTTAGTGAAATGCCTTAACACCACATGTCGGCTAAATGCAGTCAATGTAACGTTCTCATGGTACGAGCATGGAGCATTAGTTCAACGTCAAGCTGATAAAAGTAGCTTATTATTGTAGCATTGCAGTGGGAGTTTACATGAGTTTCCATCATGTTGTGTGATGCTTTCTCTGGTGTGTTGAAAGTCTCAGTGTGGCCGGTACCATGAGTGCTCGCTCTTTTGTTCGAGCACGCGCAAGAGCACGAGCGCTTATGTAAAAATTGGTTGCAATCTGAAACATCACCGATAGAGGCCGCTAAAAAATACATACAGCACCTTTAATACATGATTAACTAACTGTATTTTTCTATGTACATTTCTGAAAAGCTGCTTTGAAACAATATGTATTGTGAAAAGAGCTATACAAAAAAAAGAAAGAAAAAGAAAAGAAGATTACTGTTATAAACATGAGCCTCGTCTGAAAGGCAAAGGGGGAGGTGTTGCTGCAATTTATAGTAATATTTTCAAAACCACTAAGAAATCTAGTTTTAAATATACTTCTTTTGAAGTGTTTGTGCTTAATGTAAAAATATATAGTGTAAATGATAAATCACGTTTTAGAATTATCCTGGCTACTGTATACAGGCCACCAGGGCACCATAAAGATTTTATCAAAGAATTTGCTGACTTTCTATCAGAATTAGTATTGGCTGCAGATAAAGTCTTAATTGTTGGTTATTTTAATATACATGTAGATAATGAAAAAGATGCTTTGGGATTGGCATTTAAAGACATTGTAGACTCAATTGGAGTTAGACAACACGTGTCAGGACCTACTCATTGTCGTAATCATACTCTAGATCTAATACTATCACATGGAATAGATGTTGATGCCGTTGAAATTCTGCAGCAGAGCGATGACATCTCAGATCATTATCTAGTCTCATGTAAATTACATTTAGCCAAGGCTGCAAAGCCGACTCCTTGTTATAAATATGTTAGACCAGGGCTTGACATTAACTTTTTTGCTCTCTAGCCAATGTGGCTAGTGGTTTTACAAAATTACTAGCCACGCAGCATTTTTAGTAGCCACATTTCTGTTGTTGGAAAATTACGTTTTAAATGATTAAAGTTGACAATGGGGCTTAAAACGTGCTAAAATGTACTAATATTATCATTAGCTCTGATAAGGTTGTAAAGCTCCTTTTTTGAAAACATGTTGTCTATTAAGATAAACACATAAAATAGCTTCTTATTGTATAATAAAAGTGCTGCATCGTTGTTGTTGTTTTAACAGCAGTAAATACTGTAATACAGAGTAGAACAATTATCTGCATTAGAAACAACGAGCAAAAAATAAATGATTTTTTCTAAGAAAAAATCCACAATTAAGGCAACAGGATTACAACTTTATATAGGCCTATATGACAGTTTTGGGGACTTTGGATTGTTTGTTTTGCATCAGCATTTCCTCAGAGCTCTGACTTAATAATTATCATCATGAAGCTCTGGAGTAACTGGAGATATGTGCACCTGAAACAAGTATAGGCCTACAGGTCTTTATTTTCCAGATTATTCCCACAAACGCATATCCTGCTTTCTTTCATGGAATGATTAATTTTATTAAAACAGAGTTAACTCTGGAAAAATAGTTGTGATATGACGTGACATAAGGGCAGCCCTGCTAGTAGTTACACTGTGTCCCTTAATCATGAAGATTATTTTTTCTTTATATCGGCCACGCACACTCACGAACTGACTGAACGCTGTGTTGATGTGTGTGTGCATGCAACCAGTCGCGTGTGATGATCTGGATCAAAAGTCTGGATGTCATATTTGGCTCGCGCACTCAGAGACGCGCCTGTGGTCTGGATTCTCCTGCTATTAAAAAAGATCGCTATATCATTTACATTAAGTTGATAATTAAGGGCAGACTAAACCAGCCCTCAGTCCGACGGCCAGTCCGCGAGTTTAATCTCCGCGTGTCTTCTTGTTTACAGTGTTGTCGTTCAAGAGGATTCACGAATGGACCAATGAGCAAACACTAGACTATGTGCAGGTAGTACTCATGGGAGTTGTAGTGTCAAATTGCAATTCGTTTGTTATGTCTTTTGACAAGACTATAATTTTTCAACACGCCAAAGTGGCTAGTGGGAGTGACTGTGTTACCCGCCACGGGTGAAATCCACCCGCATTTGGCGGGTGTTAATGTCAAGCCCTGTGTTAGACCATGCGTGATAGCACCGTCTGAATCAACCTTTCTTTCGCACAAGTAATGCTGTAATGATACATGAACACGGGTGAACCGAGGACTTGAATGATGGGGTGAATTTATGATTACAAATTACTTTATTTTAATGTATTTTTTATACGCCTGGGTGATAGAATTATCGTCATTACGTAAAAGAACTGGTGAACCTTTTTTTTTAACCGGTTCGTGGAAAAGAACCGAACTTCCCATCACTATCTCATTCCCGCCAATAGAAGGCACAGTGCATTGTTCTCATGTATGAGGGGGAGATTGGTGATTATTTAATTCTAGGTTGAACATTGTTGAACATTATTAATTAATTGATTTTGTTTTGATTCAAATGTTTATGTATTTTTATTATTATAACAGTTTACCTATTTGTTACTGTTAAATCCTATTTTTTGTCTTTCTTGTATTTCTTAATTACCTTTAATTACTCAATGGTTTAATCCAAATAGGAGGAGCTTGGCCTTTTTAAAAGGGCCTCTCAGAGTGGTTTTGGAGCTCATAGAGAGTTGGACAGAGAAATTGCTGTGTTTTGTGTCAAATTATTGGCATAGCCAAAAGCTTGTGTGCATATAACTTTTGAATAGTTTACTTATTTATTTTTACTTATTTGATTTTCACTGCAACTACTAGTGATGGTGAAATAAAGCATTGAGGCTTTCTCCTCAACTGTATCATAAAATGGTTCATTATTCAAAGATTTTCAACACTGTGCACACTAACAACAAAAGGGGGAAAAGTTGCCTTTGCTTTGTTAGGAGAGTGATTTTTATTTTAAAAATACTAAATGTACGCTTTCTAATATACACAGGCACTGAATACCATCTTTCTGTTGCTCTAAATGGAAAAAGCTAATTGTCCCAAAGACAGTTTTCTTAAATTTAACTCAACAGTCGGCCTTATAATTTTTCCCTAGAATTGTCCTTACAGAAAGTCACACATTGTTTAACCCTCTGGGGACCAGAAACGCGCCGGCGCGTTTTGCCGTTTTTTTTCACATAGCAGAAAAATTGACTTAAAATACTCTGTTGATTTTGATCGTACATATAAGTGTTATACATCAATCGATCCTGTTAATTGTCTATTATTTTTCTGTATACTCACAATAAAAACAAAGTTTTGTGCTTTTTGTCAAATAAAGAAAAATAAACATGATGCGAGTTTTGCCTTCTCTCTGTCAGTGCAGTCCATTCTGAAACCCGTCCGAAAAATTTACTCTAACTCTGCAAATACTTGTCATACAGGCACGAGAGATTTTTCTTTATGAAGCTTGAATTCTCTTCTTTTCAATGAAGTAATTTATATAAAAAACAAATTCTCAGTTTATGTAATCTGTATGAAAAGAGTGCTGTCAGATTTTTTCCCCCCAGCTCATTACACTTCATTACGCGTTAATCTGACACGCCCACGGAGGACGCGCGCTATTCAAACGCAAATGTTGAGGCAAGCCATGACAATGCCCACATCAGCCGTTCCACCGCGGCGGTAAAATGTGTGGTGTATTTGCTGCCTTTTACCGCTAAGAGGCGCTACAATCATAGACTCTGAAAAGTGTTTGTTTATTCTCTCTAATGCGTAATCTGCCGCCGCACCGCGGCTCATTCAGAGCGATTGAAAGCTGGTAGCAGATGAATTCAACAAGTGAAACGTAGTTAAAATAATTCATAATCACAATACTGAAATTAGGCTACTGAAATGAAATTGAATAAATAATGAAAAAATAAAACATTGCAATAAAAACATTTACAGACGTACAGACGATAGCTCAGTGGTTAACGCAACAACACGAGCTTCGAGGAGCTTCAATCGACCCGAGATCGAATCTCAATGTAGCATACATGTTGTTAACCGATGTTGGCCAACAGCGTTTATATTTAACCTTCTTGATGCTTAAATAGCTAACTGTTTATAACTGTTTACTTATTTAAAGTCAAGAGTTTTGTTTAATTATTATTACAACATAAATTTGCTACATTCCTGGAACCGCAGCGCTGCACAAACGACAAAAACTGATGAAGGAAGATTGTCAGCCGATTGCATCAGAAAATGAAGAAGCACGTCTTTAGTCTGCTAAATTATTGTGTAATGTAAAAGAACACTAAAATTACTTAAGTTTGAAACCAAGTTCGAACATTTCAAGGTTTAAATAAAGTGTCGGGACAGTTTTTTTTTTTTTTTAAACAGGGTTGCATCGGGTTTAGAGTTTATTTCTTTTGCGATGCAAAATAAGAAACACTAGGCTAATCTTATTCTTGCGACATTTTAAATTTGTATTGCCAAAGAAATGACAGCTATATTAAACAATTAAAACAGTAGGCCTACAAAACGAAAATTGTCCAAAGCAACATAATTAACCCTCTGGGGTCTGAGGTGTTTTCGGGGTCCTTGAGATGTTTTGGCATGCTCTGACATTTGTGCTTTTTTCAGTTGCTTATAAACATATTAATGGCACAGGTGAAATTACACTCTATATAGCACACACAGGGCTACCATAATATGTGAGCAACATGTATGTACATGTTTGTATTTTTGAGAGAATATTGTTTATGCGTGGTTATTGAAAAAACTAAAAAATAAAGTTTATAATATAAGGCCACAAATAACATACTAAATATTTGTCCACAAGACTTTTGACTAGTGGATGTTATCGCCTAGAGTTTTTGCTTCAAATTGATCTGAAAATCATTCTGCCTTATCATTCACATAAAACAATAGATTGTTTTAAATTGTGAAAAACATTTTTTTGTTTGCAAAGGCAATATGCGGATGGGCGGAACGGCCCAACCCCCTCATGAATAATTAGGCAGTTCTCACCTGAGCAGTCTGCATACTAATGAGCCTTTCATTCAGGGGTGTCACACAAGAAAGAATGCAAGGACAATATATATACACTACCGTTCAAAAGTTTGGGGTCAGTGAGAATTTTATTTTTATTTTTTGGAGGAAAGAAAACAATACTTTTATTTATCAAGGAATAATTAATTTGATCGAAAGTGACAGTAAAGACATTTATAATGTTACAAAAGTCTTTTGAACTTCCTATTCATCAAAGAATCCTAAAACAAACAAAAAAACTGTACAACTGACAGACCAACAACTGTTTCAACATTGATAATAATAATAAATGTTTCTTGAGCATCAAATCCTCATATTATACTGATTTGTGAAGGATCATTTGACACTGAAGACACTGACACTGGTGATGCTGAAAATTCAGCTTTGATCACAGGAATAAATTACACTTTACTATATATTCACACAGAAAACAGCTGATTTACACTGGAATAATATTTAATACTATAACTGATTTTTGTTGTATTTTTAATCAAATAAGCGCAGCCATGGTTAGCAGAAGAGAATTCTTTTAAAAGTATTTAAAATCGTACCGACCCCAAACTTTTGAACGGTAGTGTGTATATATATACAAACAATCAAAATATAAATGAAAGCCAAAAGCACATTTTTAGTCACACCTTTTAGCCATCCACATACCATTTTTAGCCATCCACCGCGGTCAAAATAAACCAGTCGCATTTCAAAGTCGTTCGCGAAACGACCGCCAGGTGGCGCAAAGGGACATTTAGCAAAACGTAAGTGGGGCTAATGTCTGTAGCCTAAGGATGAAATACTACAAGTTATGGTAATTTCCAAATAAGCCTACAACAAACATTTATAGCCTACTCCGTAATTGTTGGTCATACAGATAAGATATCATCTTTTAAAACTGTAAAAGGCTAAAGTATAGGCCTACACTCACAGGCTAAATGAAAAAATCGCTCATGTGAGAAACAGACGTTTGGGTATTTCTCAGTGAGTAAATTCATAGCCGAGCGGTAGAACTTAGGGTTCATCATCAAGATGACACGGGTTCAAATCCCGCACAAACAAGGTCTGCTGTATATTTTATATTTATTTAGATTTGTCTAGCTCTAAAACTCTGTTACACCATAAAGTTTTTTTTGCTTATATTTATAAAATACAATTATCATGCATTTCCATTTTACACTAAGGAAAAAAAATAGTAGGCCTATCCAACAGAACGACTTTGCATCTGTATAATAATAGGCTACCAATCGTAATTTCAAAAGCAGTTATGTAAAAAAATTAATTATATATAGCCTATATATATATATATATACTATATATATATATTTTTTTTTTTTCAGGGCTGCCAACTCTCACGCAATTGACCCAAATCTCACGCTCTCACGCCACACCCCCGATTTCTCACGCTGAAGTGTCAACCCGGTCGGTCAAATTCCTAAAAGATATAGTTTATCTATAGATCTACCTGTTGAGCCACTCGTGATCGACTAGTTATACCGCAAATTAGTTAAAATATTAGAGATGGGATTTATGGCTCTTTGAGGAGATCCGGATCTTTGCGATCCGTTCCTTTCAAAGAGCCGTTCAAAAGAACGGCTCTTTTGGCTCTTTTTAAATATTTAGTCAGTTTTAAGAAGCCAGCTTGGGGGCATCTCAGTTTATCCTGGAAATAATCACTAGGAGGAATGATGAGGTGAGATTTGTAGTCAATTAATTAAAACTCAGATATCACACACCAATATCTGAGTTTGAATTATTCTGAAATATTGATTATTACCTCATTTGTCATGTGTGGACTATATTCCATAGGGTTGCACAACATCCCTCTGCTTAGAAAGTGATATCACTATTTTGGATTTACCTTTAGTACAAAGTATGTGTATGTGTAAAGCTACGTTGACTTATGTTATTCATACAATACCACAAGAACATTTTGATAAAAAACAAAAACTATTTAAAGTTGTAAATATATACTGTAGATACAATAACATGAACACAAAATGCAATGTAAATAAATACAAAGCAGTTCCTTTGTATTTATTTACAAAGGAACTTAGTGTTACTTTAGTGTTTTTTTGTGTTTTTTTTTAACTGGAGTAACCATGTGACGGCATAAGTCATTGGCTCTGCTCCTACCCAATGACAGCACGTAGGGTTTTTTCCCACTGGAGTACTCACGTAAAGGATGCGCGCGCGTGCACAACTATCATCATGCTGTTAGGCAGTAGCACCCCTGCGCTGGGTGCGCCCCTTCCCCTATAACTGAGGAGCTAATTTGTGTGCATCTGTGTGAAACACGCATGAAAAAAGAACGACAGAAAGAACGGCTCCCCTCCAGCCGCGACTCGGCTCCCATCGTTCATGTTTATGAGCCGTTCAAAAGAATCGGTTCGTTCGCGAACGTCACAACTCTATAAAATATCCCGTAATCTATCTAGAGCGAGCGTGCATGCGAGACAGATATTGTGCTCCAAACCATGCGCGCGCATGGCAGAGAGGTCTGTTCCCTGCAACCTAGAGTTTTTAAAAACATGGTTTTAAGTAAAGTGTGATTTGCCAGGGGGGACTAGGATTTCCTTCTGGTCTAATCATCCCTGCTTCTGCTGAATTATTTTAATCCCCCCCCCCCCCCCCCCCGTAATTTTTTGGTCATACAGATAAGAGTAGGCTTACATCGTTCAAGACTGTAAACTTGTATTCATATAGGCTAACGACAAAAACAGTATAGGCCTACAGAGGATCTACTCAAACATGCAATGTAAGCGCTTCCCAATGAGAAAATGACAAGACAAGGGTGAAAATCTCGCTCTATGTAGGCTAAATCGCCCTGAATTAAAATGTAAAAACAAATCAAATAATGTATTTGTCGAAATGTTGCGATATTGTTTCATTTAAGTTCATAATTATTCTATAAATGTTATTTAATTTAGCAGCATTACCACGAAGCACCGTGTTTCGATATTTATTTGAATAATACAAAATAAAATAAAAACTTAATTCACAAATTGCATGCCTTGTAAGGATCCAAAGATCCCTGTAGAATTTAATATTGAGTTGAACATTTTGTTCATTACAACAAATTAACATGCGTTTTTTCAGATTATATTTAGTTTTGCTTGGAAAAAGCTGGCCCAAACCAGTTTTATTTCATCAATTATTGAAATAATGAAATATTTAGTAATAAACTTTTGTGACAGAAATATCACTAGGCTACATGTAACTTAAATCATTTAATTCCTTCATTATCAACACTGTCTAGAATAGCGATTTAAGTGTGAATTGCGACTTCTCTTTGTGTTAAGTCAGCCTCAGACTCCGATAGCCTGTGGGGGGTTGGAGGGACATTGCTGGACAAAGGTGTTAATGTTCCTCTTTCATATGGAGAGTGTCGAATAGCCAGCCTGATGAGCAGGCAAAATTATTGTAAGGATAAATCTGTGTCCAAATGTAGACCCCATATCTTATTAAATTATAAATATTGTAGTTTATTTATTGTAGCCTATTTAAAGTTTTTTTCACACAAAATTTCAATTGAAGTTATTGTAAGGTGAATTCAACAAGGTATGCTGTGTCTTTGAAGCAACAATTAAAGGTTAAATAATTTTTTCGTGATTTGTATGGCTGACACGCAGCGACATATACAGTATTATCAGCTGTATGATGTGTTTTTACCCTGAAATGTTTAATTTCGAGAGAGAGACCCGCGCGCGCAGCGAGGGAGACTAAATAAACTTGTTAAAAAGAGATCCAGCGCGAGAGAGGCAAAGAGAAACGCATGTTTTTAATTTAATTATGTTTCTTTGGACAATTTTCGTTTTGTAGGCCTACTGTTTTAATTGTTTAATTTAGCTGTAATTTCTTTGGCAATACAAATTTAAAATGTCGCAAGAATAAGATTAGCCTAGTGTTTCTTGCATCGCAAAAGAAATAAACTCTAAACAAGATGCAACCCTGTTTTAAATTAAACAATTTAAACCTTGAAATGTTCGAACTTGGTTTCAAACTTAAGTAATTTTAGTGTTCTTTTACATTACACAATAATTTAGAAGACTAAAGACGAGCTTCTTCATTTTCATTTTCTGATGCAATCGGCTGACAATCTTCCTTCATCAGTTTTCGTCGTTTGTGCAGCGGCTGCGGTTCTACAGGAATGTAGCAAATTTATGTTGTAATGATAATCAAACAAAACTCTTGACTTTAAATAAGTAAACAGATATAAACAGTTACCTATTTAAGCATCAAGGTGGGAAAATATAAACGTAGGACAACATCGGTTAACAACATGTATAATACATTGAGATTCGATCTCGGGTCGAATGAAGCTCCTCGAAGCTCGTGTCGTTGCGTTGATCACTGAGCTATACCGTCTATACGCTGTTAAAGTTGTAAAGCCTCATTCATGTAGCCTAAATGTTTTTATTGCAATGTTTTATGTTGAAATGTTTTCATTATTTATTCAATTACATTTCAGTAGCCTAATTTCAGTATTGTGATTATGAATTATTTTAACTACGTTTCACTTGTTGAATTCTTCTGCTACCAGCTTTCAATCGCTCTGAATCAGCGCGGTGCGGCAGCAGATTACGCATTAGAGAGAATAAACCGGAATAAACGAACACTTTTCAGAGTCTATGATTGAAGCGCCTCTTAGCGGTAAAAGGCAGCAAATACACCACACATTTTACCGCCGCGGTGGAACGGCTGATGTGGGCATTGTCATGGCTTGCCTCGACATTTGCGTTTGAATAGCGCGCGTCCTCCGTGGGCGTGTCAGATTAACGCGTAATGAAGTGTAATGAGCTGGGGAAAAAAATACTGACAGCACTCTCTTTTCATACAGATTGCATAAACTGAGAATATTTGTTTTTTATATAAATTACTTCATTTAAAAGAAGAGAATTTAAACTTCATAAAGAAAAACCTCTCGTGCCTGTGTGACAAGTAATCGCGGAGTTACAGTTAATCTTAGGACGCATTTTAGAATGGACTTCACTGACAGAGAGAACGCAGAACTCGCATCATGTTTGTTTTTCTTTATTTGGTAAAAAGCACAACACTGTTTTTATTGTGAGTATACACAAAAAAAATAGAAATTTAACAGGATCTAATGATGTATCACACTTATATGTAAGATTAAAATCAACCGAGTATTTTGAGTCTCTTTTGCACTGATAAGAAAAAAAGCGAGACAATCGCGCCGGCGCGATAGCCGACCCCAGGGGGTTAACCCTCTGGGGTCTGAGGTGTTTTCTGGGCCCTGGAGGTGTTCTCATTTATGCTTTTTTCTGATACTTGTGACATTTTCATGGCTAGAGTCTGATTACACGGTATTCAGCACAAACTCTGCTACAGTAATATGTCAGCAGCATGTGTGTAAAAGTTTTTAGTTTTGAGATAATGACATTTATGTGTGGTTTGTGAAAAAAACAAAAAAACATTGTCACTGAAATAAGGTCATGAAACCCATACTAATTATTTCTTCACAAGACTTTTGAAAATTGTATCACATAGCCTAGAATATTTGCTTCAAACCTATGTAAAAATCATCCTGATTACGCATTAAGAAAAGTCAATAAAGTCTTTTAAAATGTGTATGACGTGTTTTGTGTAAGAAAGCTTTATGCAGGGAGGCGTTAACCACCCATTAATATTGGTGGGTTTGACACCTGAGACAGACAAAGACCCTCCCATAATGGCCCTATTAGGTGCTATCAGGCCCTATCATTATGAGGAGCCTTGCACAAAGAATGAGATTTAAAAAAGAATGGCTTTTAGATTGTTTGGATTTATTTACAACACAACATAATCCAAAGATACACAACAAAGGACAAATCTAAAGACAGAGGCTTGAACAGTCACACACCTTTGTGCCATTCCTGAAACATACTGCATACCTGTCATTTTCAAGGTGTTTGATTTTTCATTTTACCATGTTCATGTACAGAGTCTCCTGTGAATGTTGAAGTCAGCAGGACTCATCAGTGGGGCATCTGGTCCCTGTAAAAAATCAAATAAAAAAAATAAACACATGTGAACATGCTGATATCAAGAGAAACTATAGGGCTGCACGATTTTGGGAATACATTTTAGATTTTTCTGGTTAAAATTATTATTAAATATATATAAAAACACCACGTTAGTTGTGCATTGTTATAGCCTATGCATAGGTCTCCATAAAATAATACAGATAGATAGCAGGCAGCCTATATATCGTTAAAAAAAGGAACACTTCTATGAAGGTAGATTTGTGTCTTTATTATTCAATCAAAATAAAGGTTGTTTCAATCAAAAAAAATATGTTCAATTAAAAAAACCTTCACTTCAATGAAAAAAAAACTTTTCAATCAAAGAAAAAAAGTATTTGAATCCAAAAATATATTTGAGACTCAAAAAAATACATTTGAACACTGCTTTTCTTTGATTGAAAATGTTTTCTTTGATAGAAGTCCGTTTTTTTTTGTTTAAAGCAACCTTTTTAATTAAAGTAACATTGTTTTTTGATTGGACCATATAATGGGTAGGACATTTGTGTCTTTATCATTCAATCAAAAAAGAAGTTGCTTCAAACAAACAAATAACAGAATCAATAAAAAAGTCACTTCAATGAAAAGATAAACATTTTCAAATAAAGAAAATCGTTTTTGAATGCAAATAAAATATTTGAGACTCCAAAAATTGCATTTGAACATTTTTTTTTTTGATTGAAAACGTTCTCTTTGATTGAAGTAATCTTTTTTGTGTTTGGGCCATACATGGGTAGGACATTTGTGTCTTAATCATTCAATTCCAAAAAAGTTGTTTCAATCAAAAAAATATATTTTCAATCAAAGAAAAGACTGTTCAAATGCAAAAAAAAAAAAAAAAAAAAAAAAAAATTACCCCGTGAATAAAAAGGGGAATTAAAGAAAATGTGTTTTTTCAATGTTTTGTTTTTGAATTTTAAGTGAAAAAAAATTTAGAAGTTCAAATTGTTTTGATTGAATCTTTTTTTTTTTTTTTTTTTTTTTTTGAAGTGCAAAAAGTTTTGAAGTTCAATTTTTTTTGATTGAATCATTTTGAAACAAACGCTCCGCAGTGGGCGGGTGCTTCTCTATTGGTCAGACATGTTTGATTGACAAGTGTCTACACCAACGACATCTTTCTGACAATGAAGTCATGTTCGCGCGCCACTCGCCAGCAAGCAGCTTTTTGCCAGCAAGTGGAGGGAGCAGCCGTGAAGTTGTCGGTAAGTAGATAAAACAGGTTTAAAATAATGGGTGTCATGTTATTAGCCTAGTCTGTTGATATTTACATTAAATTGTAAGCTTACTAACTTAGTTCACGTTTTGTGATGGTGTTAGGTTAGATATCTAAATATATTCAGACAGGATAGCAAAGTGCGCGAACGGCTAGTTGATAACGTTCGCCGATGCGCTCGGTGAGTCCATCTCTATATGATTTCGCATCTACCACGGGGTTTTTTCTGTTTTTTAGTGTTACAATGTGTTCATTAACAGTGCAATCCATGCCGTTGTTTACATCCGAGTGCCTCCATAATGGCCGCTCATCCGGGTTACCACCGAGAATGTGACGTCGCTGCGTCCCCGTGTCGCTGAAGTGGCAAATATTGCGCGTGCATGTTGCTAACTCGCAACCATAAAAGCTCGCAACAGCTGCGCTTTCACTACAGGTTAACTACGGAAACTGTGGTAGCTCAAACAAGTCGATCTACTCTTTTTGAGCTAGTGTGCAGTGTGCACTGACTGCACTCATTAGACAAACTGATATCAGTTTATGGAAATGGTCGGAAGTTGTATTTCTCTATTTTATTTTAGTGCAGATTGATAATTGATAATTTACTCTGGTCCTGACTGGTTCAAAGTTTTTGTCTGTTGTTGCTGTGCTCTGTATCCATGACACATTCATTTATAAATGTGATAGCCTACTTATCAATGCAGGTATTGCTGCACTCTCAGTTATAACTCCTCAGTAGTGTTGTTTAGTTAACCGTTAAGCATAATGATAGCTAGCTACCTATATTTAATTGCAACACCTTGCCAGGATGCAGATGGACTTGTTTTTTATGATCAAATTATTTTTTTTCAGGCAAAGAAGTCCACTTATACGTTTTGGAACGGGCTTAGTAAAGGTAAGAATGGATGAGTTGATTTTATTCATGGTTGCTTAAGAGGACCTCCGATTTAAACACTGCTCTTTATATGGATGTCTGGTGTATTGTACTGTAGGACATAACCATTTTCAACACAGTCATTTTTCCTCCCTCCCATTTAGAAAACACTGTTATACATCATCTCTTGTGCTTGTCTTCATGGCCAGGCGATTATCACATACTCAGGTTACACTCCCCTTGCTATTGACTGGATTCACACTTTTTAATCTTTTCTTTTTTAAATAAAGGAATAAATAATTATTAGTCTTTGTATACTCTTATCTGCTTCATCTAAAGTGATTGATGGTGTTATATTTGGTAACAGTGATTAATTTAGGATCTAATCTCTCATTCCAGTATGACCAGCAGGCGGCCACTGCTGCTGCGCAGACTTTTCTGTCGGTGCTCAATCGCACAATAGAAAAACCCAGGCAGGAGAGTCAGGGCATATCTCCTCCTGTAACAGTACAAAATGAGATGTCCAGGTAGTGTAGCCAGCCACCAATATTGCATTTATTTTTGATGTCAGCCATGTGGGTCGTAGGGGATTTGTGAGAGATTATTCCACATAGATAGCCATCCAATGCATATTTATTTATTTTTACTGTGACCTCATTTAGTAAAATATTACAGACCTATTTTACAAACAAGGCTTTCACATTTTTTGACTTTTTGTAGATCATTCCCTGGATTTTTCAAAAGAAAAGCTGTGGAAAAACACATAAACAACAAGAAACAAAAAGCATGGAAAGGATTTGACATGGCCTTTTTCTTACTGAGTGACACAGCAGAAACAACACCGACAACACAAGATGAACTGGAGCTATTACAGGCAGGGCTGGGAAAGAGGACTCTCTTGATCAGTAAAGATTTAAGCCATGAAGAGGTGAGGAGAAGCATCTTTCTTTATCTCCCCCTACCTCCTTAATCATTGCCTTCTCCAAGATCTATTTTTACAGATATACATACATTAAAGGGTTAGTTCACCCAAAAATGAAAATTAAGTCATTAATTACTCACCCCCATGCTGTACCAACCCCGTAAGACCTTCGTTCATCTTCGGAACACAAATGAAGATATTTTTGATTAAATTTGAGAGCTGTAGCACTACCACATAGACTTTTAAGGGACTGCATCTTGACAGCCCAGAAAGTCAATGATGAAAATGTTTAAATATTCCATGTGACTACAGTGGCTCAACTATAAGTTTATCAAGCGACGAGAATACTTTTTGTGCTAAAAAACAAACAAAAATAACGACTTTATTCGACTATTACTTTTCTTCCTTGTTGGCCTGCACGAGACTTGGAAGAGATTTCCACGACGCATGCGCGAGAATTGCGATCTCCTTCAACTACTTCAGTTCAGTTCTCGCTTATGCGTCGTGGAAATCTCTTCAAAGTCAAAAGCCTATGTGGTAGTGCTACAGCTCTCAAATTTAATCAAAAATATCTTCATTTGTGTTCCGAAGATGAACGAAGGTCTTACGGGGTTGATACAGCATGGGGGTGATTAATTAATGACTTAATTTTCATTTTTGGGTGAACTAACCCTTTAAATGTTGTCAATGGTAAATGGACTGAACTTATATAGTGCTTTGTCTTTATTGGTGTAGTTGTCCAATTTACTGGAGAGCACCTACCTGAAAATGACAAGTCTTGAAGGAGGATGGCTTCTATATAAAGCAGCTGGTATGTTAAACAATACATTAGATTAAATGTAGAATCTGTAGTTTTTCCGTTTCTGTTTGTAAACAGTTTAATATTACTTGGTGGTTTGGTGGTTAGCACTGGGGCCTCACAGCAAGAAGGTCGCTGGTTTGAGCCTCGGCTTGGAAGAGGGTTTGAACAGTGGCCTTTTGGTGTGGAGTTTTCATGTTCTCTCCGTGAATGCCCGGGTTCTCTCCAGGTACTCCAGCTTCCGCCTACCATCAAAAGAGTTAAACAGGTTCCCTTGAAAAAGAGACTGTGTCTCAATGGGACTTACTTGTATACATAAAGGTTAAATAAATACTATTTAAACTGAGTGTCCCTCCCCTTTGGCTAATGTGACCCTGGTTTTCGAGCAAGCACTATCCACACCCCTTTTTGCTGCCTATTTTTTTTTTTTTTCTTTATCGACGCAAAGTAAGGTAAGCCTACTTCCTTTTATTTGCTGCGTCTGCCTTTTTTTGGGGGGGTTGGGGTGGAGGAATTATAGTGAATCTGGTGTCTGCTCCAATCAATGAGTTTATGCCCAAAGATCGCTACACCTTTAGCTCTGACATTGGCAAATAAACAAATCTCCACGCAGAAATGTCCCAAACACACCAAAACAAAAAGAAAAGACGAATCACAGTCAGGGAGTTGCAGACTGACTCAAGCGCTTATTTTCAGGGGGAAAACTCCGGATTCTACCTTTTAACATAATGCTATTTGAATGGATTTTGTCCACAATTTCATAATCATTAAGGTGATAATACTTTTCCTCATGTCAACATTTTTCACATACAAGTATGCCATGAATTAGTCAATTTACTCTGGCTAGCTCAGCACACTGATGTTGATATACCTTGTATGCAGGCACTACTTTTAATCCCCTTAAAACTTGAATTTGCAGGTGGGCATGGAAGGAGGAGAATGACCGCTGTCGCCTTAGAGTCAGAGGGATACACTGGCTCTGTTCTCAGAAGCGCCTCTGCAGGAGGGAAATTTATGTTATATATTGCTCCTCTCCAAGAAAAGATTGATATGACACCACTGCCAATGAATGCTCCAGAGTTCAGTCTCATGCCAAAGGCGACATGCACACAGTGCAAAATGGTCATGCCTTTGCAAATGCTAGCCCTGCATGTGCAAGGTGATTGTGAAGGGACATCTCAGACAACTCTTTGTGATTCAGAGGTGAGATGCCTGTCTTGTCAGATTTTTCCACTTAATGCAAGTTAAAGATGGATGTTGCCACCATGCCTCCAAACGAACTGTTTTCAAAACTATCCCTGAATATTCCTGAAAAATTGTGTCATTAATCCAGAAGTGAATCAAAACTATCCCAAAATCCATGTGGTGTTTATTTTTTCTCCAATTGTTATCATCTGTATCTGTTATTGGCATACAATAAATCATGATGATAAAATGAATTTAGTCATAATAAATTTTAAAAATTTATTTGAAAGATGAATTTAAATATTAGAAATACATAGATCAAATATGATTGCCTGATACCCATATCTATAAGAAAACCTGGCTTAAAAAAGTTTATGTTGCAAATTGGCAACTCTTGATTTGTATTGAATAATAAATGACTGACAACTGCCAATCAGGTTATCTGACACATTGTATGGCTGCATTTTCAGCAAGAAGATGAGGAGCTTGATTCTCCCATTCCTGTGAATGTAGTGCCATCTTCAAACAAGGTGTGGTTCTTTGTAGGACAGAATAATGTTTATTGCGATAATGTTTTATATTTTTATTACTCCTGATTTTGAGTGAAACCATAAATGAGCATTTACCATTTATGATGAGGGGGTTTGCTATCAAAACGTGAACTAATTATGTCTGTACATCTTCCTATTTAGCCAAATAAGATAATATGCCCGATATGTAACAAATACTACCCAATCCATAACATTGAGTTCCACGCTAGTATCTGTGGAGAAAGGTAAGTCAAGTCACTTAATAACATCAAATATTTTGATTGGCTGTGATAAGTTGGAATTCATTGTAACTTTCATTAGTTATAGTCCTGTAAGGAGCCCAGATGATGGACCTGAAAGTCCCCATGATCTGCAAGAGCCAACACAAAATCCAATAGATGACATCTCATGGTACAAAAAAAAAGGGATCTTGAAAGTTTGATTTATCTGCCAAAATATATTTAGATTTTTAAGATGCAAAAATTTATTTTAACAGTGAAGAAGATGTTCTGCGTTGGGTTGACTCAAAAGTTGAGAGGGGGAAGACCTTCAACATTTGTGTCTCGAGGGACAACATGCTAGAGAGAGGTCTAAAGCTTTGGCAGCGGCAGAAGACTGGAGGCCCAGTAAACGAATTAAAAATCACCTTCATAGGAGAAGCTGGCATCGACACCGGGGCATTAAGAAAGGAGTTCCTGTCTGGTAAGTAGTAAGCCACTTACAAGGGTGTAATACTTGGAAATCAACAATGAAAACCCAGTGACTGAGGTTGTTCTCTGGTTTATGTCCACAGAGATGGTTGCTGGGATAGAGATGCGACTCTTTGAAGGAGGGGAGAAGGGGAAGATCCCAAAATACTCAATCACTGACCTGGACAAAAACTATTTCAAGTTTGTCACTTTTATTTATTTTCTCATATTAACGGTATTACTTATTTACATGTGTTTACACAATGGTGTATACTATAATGGTGTACTATGTATACTATTGTGTGTCCAACTACTCACTGGGATCCAAAGTGATGTAAACTGAGAGTTCCTACAACACAAGCAAAACTTTTGTAGTATATTCTATTCTTGGTAACTTGATATCTCAGGACAAACAGCTTGACAGAATTTCATTAAATGTGGCCAGAAGCTCCTGTTGGACTCTGAACTAAGATTTTTGAATTTAAAGGTTAAGGTCCATGTAATCTCACAAGGTGGTTTTAGTCTGAGCAATGTGATCTTTGAGATGTCTTGATAATTTAATCACAATTAGCTTAAATATCCGCTTTCATATTTAAAATATATTCCCTCAGTCTTCACTACATGGGGTAAACAGAGGATGTTGGCCTGGATGGCAAACTGTTACTTGAGGAATATTATACTCACATGGCAGCATTTTCAACAAAAACCTTTCTCTTGGAAACATATTGATGGGAATGGCCAGAATGAAAAAAGTAGGTCGATTCATAATTTTGGCATAACATTACATTTTTATTTCCCCCTCTTATGTACAGAGTTGCTGGGGAAGTATTTGCAGTGAGCCTAGGCCAAGGTGGGCCGCCTCCACGCTTTCTTCAAGAGTGGTGTTACCAGTATTTGGTGACTGGGACACTGAAGGACATCACAAAAGAAAACGTGTATGATGCAGAGTTGTCCACATTAATCGAAAAGGTGTGTTTAAGTCTCAAGCACATATCCTTTCTATTATGAAAGTGTTGTGTGAAAAATATATATTTTTTAAATTATGTTTGTAAAATATGCTTTTAGATTGAAAATGCAACTGATGTGACACAGTACACAGAGGAAATCCTCAACTGTGGATACACTGGCCCCATCACATTGGAGCATCAAGACAGTATTGTAAGGTATATGCATTGTTTTTCCATAGCTCACCAAATGTATCATGGATTTTTACCAAGGTGTAGCGAACAAGCTTGGGTCTACAGATGAAGAGTTAAGGTCACTGGGCCTCATTCACAAATCGTGCTACACACAAATCTGTGCTTAAACATTGCGTACAAACTTTTGAAGCCAAACACTGGGAGTCAGTAATGTTTTCAAAATATTCTGCTGTAAAATAAGCACTCAATGTCCAATGTCTATCTTGTTTTTGTTAGAGCTGTTTTGCTACATGCCACCACGAAGCGTACACCAATGCTTCAACAACTGCGAGAAGGCCTTGAACTCTACCAACTGCTGTCAGTTATGCAAAGGAAACCCAAGGAATGTCGGGATCTTTTTGTGATTGGGGATGATGACAAGGTAAAATACACAAGACGGGTGCTCATAAAGCAAAGACGTATGCCACATGAATGCTTTTCAGACTATGTCTTGCTCACGAGCCTAAGGTAAGGGAACTTTATTTAAATAGCAAAGTTAAAGCACAAAGTGCAATGGAGTAGCGGGGGTCGCTGTTGCCTATCTCCAGCATTCACTGGGCGAGAGGCGGGGTACACCCTGGACAGGTCGCCAGTCTGTCGTAGGGCAGAATAGAAACATGAAAGTCCAAAACCTGTAGGTCTCACACCCCTCGCTTTGAGCTGGCTTTCTGTGTTGCCTTGTCCCCCTCCTTTGACAATTAATGGAGTGGGCTTTTTTTTTTAGATTTTTATTGGCCTTCTGACCTATGATAACTCTACTGTTGAGTTTAAAGTGGTTCATTATTTCATCACCCCACTATTTTACTCGTGATCTAACGACAAATGATAGCTAACGACTTGTGACATTTTAGGATTAGATTCCAATTTAAATAGCACATCTCATACTGGTTTCTGTGCTAAATATATTTTGTTTTGGATATGCTTTTGTCTGTCTTTACTTATAAGATGCAATCCAAATGAACCAGCCCAATGTACTTTATTGTTTCAGGTTGATTCACATTACATCATCTCCAGCCTGGCTCCAGTGATGAGTGATACTGGATCGCTAAAACACAAGACAGAGGCACAGATACTGGAGTTCTTTCAAGATTTCCTTCTCGCCCTGGAGGGTATGTATTGGCAGTATATTTTTACATGTAAATAGCAGAGGTACTCTGTCTGCAGCAGCTGATTTGAAAGGATAGGTTGAATTTTTTTGACATAAATCTGTATGACTTCCTCACCAGCAGCATTAGTGCATCAACAGTGACCTGGCCCCAACTTTGTCCTGTTAGCTTAGATTTGTCTAATTTTCATTGTTAAAAAATAGCTCCCAGCTAGTGTCCAGCATGGATGGAGGTCTCCAGGCAGTTTTTTGCCGGCCTCTCCCTCGGAATGTGATGTCTCTGTCTTGGGCTCAGTCTCGTACTGGTGGGGTTTCAAAAACGTTTTGGTTTTTGTCAAGATCAGTCGAGATCCTGCTTATTTTTTGAAATACTAAATCCCTTTGATCAGTGCCACAAATGTACGTCAAAAAAGGAATTTCATCATCAGTGGTTTCGTAGTCAGACATGTTACATTGGCTTGACCCACAAAAAAAAGTGCAACAGCTGACAGGCGGCAGCGCCTCGTGATATGAAATCATACAACTTCATGTCAAAAAAACAGAACCAACCCTTTAAGGTCAAGTGCAAGTAAAACACATACTGGGAGTAGGGATGGCGAAAACTAAAAATGTTCTTGACCGACCACCGAGCCTCATTAGCCGGTTAAAACCGGTTAACCGATTGGTTTAAAATATGCGCACACACACATACACACAGCCCCAGCGCCGTCACTTTTTAAAATCCCAATACAGCGCGAAACACGAGTCCAGGGGGTCGCACACCGGACGAGAAGCTCAGCGCCACATCTTTAACACATTATTCTCTAGAAGTGTACACACACCGAACGAGATTCGGCATCTGTCCGCGGCGCCCAGCAACGGCTCAGGACCGTGTTCAAAATCCTGCTGCGCCACAGATCGCCATTTACATAGTTTTATATAAAATTTAAATTATTTTTGTCTCAAATCGTTGCTAATGTATCCTGACTGCGCCCTATGCTGCAATATACATGTAGTTTTGCATTCATTTACAGAAATCAGCTGCTTGAATGACAATCGCTGATGTTATTGGATTTTCAGCTGAGATTCTCAATTCATGCAGTTAACGGATGCTCTGAGGTAAAGTTTTCAGACTGCAGACTCAGCAACGATTGTATTTAATTGACATTACAATCATAACATAGAACAGACATTATCTTCATTTCATGTCATTAAACAAAACAACATTGCTGGCCATATACTGATGAGAAAGTGCGCGTCCGGTGTGGGATACCTGTTGTCCTACGTGGCGCGGCGCAGCGCTTCTCATCCGGTCACTCCGGTGTGCGCGACCCCCCACAAACGCGGCGCCAAGGCGCTTGTATGTAATCGGAGGCTCCTTTTTAGTTTCGAAATGGTTTGGGTACAATGTGATCGCGTTGAAAATAAAGGCGTTAGAAGCTCATTTGAAACATTGCCGTGGCTCAGTTAAGAAAATGACAGCTCCGAGGAGACGCCGCTTTAGTTTGAGGTAACGTTAACGTTAGTGCTAACAATAATAAAGAAAGATGATGATCATTGATCACTCTATCTGTTACCACTGAAATGTAAATGTAATGTATTTCCAAATCTAAGCCCAGCAACTTATATCTGTGTCATTCTTTTAGGTGAAATGGTCCTACACACTATTTTCTTTGCACGCTTCATCCTGTCGTCTGCCCTCGTTCTAACCTCGAGTGTTTTCGCAAATATTATGAGCACGCGAACCCAAACGCTGTGACCTCGCGTCAAATGTTTTTTTTTGTTTGTTTTTTTACCGACTACTGACAACTTTGATCGGTTAACGTTGATACGGTCAACCATCGGTCAAACGGTCATCGGTTAACATCCCTAACTGGGAGTGTCACTATCATATAGGTATGTGCTTCTACCAGTGCAGCTCCCCTCGCTTTTGGTAATTTCTCTGATGGATAACATTGATGCAGCTCAGTTGTTTTGAATGAAAAATGAAGTGAATTTTGAATTTTTTCACAATTTTCTTGCATTTGACTATGTATATCTAAAGATGGGGATGCCAGTCAGCCTGAGGAAGAAGACAATGGATCACCTCTCTCTGTTCCTCGAGTGATGCAATGGCTGACGGGGCAGGCTCACAGACACCTGCTGGTTTCAGAAAGGCAGAATTTTAAAATTAAAGTTCTTTTTGATCACAGTTGTCTTGAACGCATGCCAAAGCACACAGTGTGCTACCCTGTTGTGAGTGCATGCAGCACCACAATAACATTTCCCACAGTCCATCTGAAAGACAGCGAAGCATTTAACTCCAACCTTGAAATTGCAATTCGATATGGTTCCAGGTTTGATAGGGTTTAACTTTTGTTTTACTAAAGCTGATGTGTTAAGTTAGTTAATTTTAGTTCGACCCTGATCCTCTTAAACTATTAGTAATCAACACTACTGCAAAATGTCTCATGTTGTCTGCTGGGTGTTCTGTTATTTTCTTGCAACCAAGTATTTTTTTTTTCATAATATTTGCTAACATGGTCTTGCATATAGAAAGGTTCTGAGATATACTGTACAATTAATGGTATACCAGCATTGACACCCCCTCCTCCTCTGAAGAAAAATTTAACATGACAGGATCATTTCAATTGGCAACATGCTCAAAAGCTGTTTTGTCTCATGAGTGTTATACACTAGTCTCAAATTTATACAAAGCAAAATTGAAAAACATTTCCTTTTTTGGCATTTCTGCTTGTTTCCCAGATAAGGATGGGTATGGCATTTGCTATTAAGTGTTGACCGCTCCAGAAAGTGTCAGAGGTGTTACAAATTGTGTTGAAGTTATAGTCGTTTGTTACTATAATAATTGTTAATTATTATTATTATTAGAATTTGATCCTATGATGATAATGTATTTTATTGTCATATGAAAATCTGTTTTAAACATTGGTATTCATACAGGGTTTTTACACTCAAGCAGGTCCCAAACTTAATTGATTAGAATATTCAAATGTTCCTATATGGCAGCCGGGCGATTCAGGTTCTACTGTTAAGTCATTATTATTCTGTATTTTGCCCCAACAGTGAAATAATGTTGAATTAAAGAGTAAGTTCTCTTCAGTATATGAGGGGCTGATGCCTCTGATTCTGTTTTTTTTTTTTTTTTTTTTTAGTGTTTAGAGACGTGTGAATATATAAAAGACAATGAACATGTTGATCTCACAATGGAGAAATTCACTTCTGCATCTTAACCCATCCCCTCAGGGAGCAGTGGGCTGCCACTGTGCGACACCTGGGGAGCAATCTGGGTTTAAGGGTCTTGCTTAGGGAGCCAGAGTGCAGGCAGTTTGGATCAAACCGGGTACTTGCATCCTTCTCAGGGTGCAAGCGCGCTGCTCTAACCACTAGGCCAACACTCCCCACAAATATGACATTCAAAGCTTTACTCAGCAAACACTTTGTTAATCAAATTTTCCCTTCGTGCAACGCCGTGGTAAATAGGAGTGCTGACTGTGGTGCTGCGACCCCTTAGAAAAAGTGGCCGTTTTGCCCTCAGATCATTCACTTTGAATGAAAATGTACTTGAAAACACTTTGTAGTACAGTTATTATGATTTGCCAAAGACTAATAATAGAAGAGAGTTCACTCGTCTATGTGTTGATTCGGCGGAAAGCCGCACTGAATGTGTACAAAGTTTGTACACATTCAGTGCGGCTTTCCGCCGAATCAACAACACACAGACGAGTGAACTCTCTTCTATTATTAGTCTTTGGCAAATCATGTCATAACACGCCGCTCTACAATTGGATATTGATGTTTCATTCATAATATATTAATTATGCTTGTTTGTTTTACAACTATACAAAACATCTTTACTTTGAAGCTAACCATACATAATGTATTCAAAAAACTGATCATGTCATCACTTTTCTTAGGCCCAAACTCAGCAGTAAGACTTTGTAATCCAGTTTGGACGCAATTCCATGTATAACTGACAGCAGGTCTGTTCTGCGAGAAATTATTTTTATTCTGAACTTTGAAAAGCTTTGTGGAGACGGACAGTAATGTTTATGTATTGACCTACAAATTGCTATCCCTACTTAAAGAAAAAAATCTTTAAAATGAATGTTCGGCATAACCTAATAGTTGTGCTGTCACCTTTTATTCACCCCACCCCTGCTATATAATTACATATTTATATGGTAATTTATTATAAAATATTTTATTGTCAATGCAGGTTTTTCTGAAAAACAACCCGGTCCCAGAGATTGTTTTTTTTTAAATGTTCTAATTAGCATTTAATCATAATTAGTTTTTTTTGTCACATGGACAGCTAGCAGCAACAGAAACAGTAGCTTGGAGAGCTCCACAGCACACATTCCACACAGTCCTCTATTATCTTTCATATTTATAACAAATACATCTTGGCTTGGGGGAACATCACAATATAGAAATGAAAGATCAACACTAGTTATCATTTTAGGATTTAAAGATCCTTGCACTTATTTATTGTAGAACAAAAATTACCATTTAAAAATAATATGAACAACCAATATCTTCACATTTCAAAAGTTCACTTATAAAACAGCAATGCACACAAGCGATAACATTTCATATATAGTTGTATTTTCAAATTTACTATACAGGGTCATGCCATGTTACAACATTGTATTTTACTGCCTTTACTTTAAGACCTCACTCAGTGAGTAAAGGAAGTGTTAACAGGAAGGCAGGGACCAGACAATGGTGGAGTTATGGACAAAGAGCAAGCCCCAGGGGGTAATCAGTAAGGTGACGTAGTTATCCATCAGGAAGCCCCAGGCGTGTTATGGCTGTCAAGCAGAACACATATGTTAAATTTTGGACTTTGACAGAAAATACTTAACTGCCTGTAGTTTAACATTTTAAGGTGTATATGAGAAACCATGTGTTAGTTACCTTCATTCAAAGCTGAGTGGTGTCTGAGTAGTCTCTGTCCATTTACACATGGGCTGTGAGCATCAACATACAAAGGTTGGGTTAGTTTTTTTAGAATGCTTTGAGAAAAATGTTTCAAATGTATTTCAAGTAATTTGTAAAAAGTAAGAGCGTGGCAGATAAGCTCACATATAAGGCACTTTGCATTTTATGACTGAAGCATGAAACTATCTACAGCATGTCTGTACACCATAGAGTTTCCTACTAGATGTGGAACCACTTCTGAGTTGGCTTGAAACTTTTTAGAAGCTGTGCACATTTCAGGTAGTTAGTCATTTTTTCACTTTTTTGCAGGCATCTAGCCAATTAACCAAGGTGAATTCTTGCAGAACCCACTATCTATTATAACATTGCTTTAATATGTGAAATCACTTGTAAAAGACATGACAGTTCAGTTAATTTGGGAATACATCCATAGAACGGATCAACACACTAGCGCACGCACCATCCTCCCGACGCACCAACACTCGCATCCCCGCCAGCTGTCAACAGTTACACAGGAAAAAAATCCTGGTGAGAACCCTGCTAGTGGCTAGTTTGTTGCCCAAATAAGAGACTTTAAGGTCTAAAACAAGCACTTACATTTATAAGTGACTTAATAAAAAACAAGCCAGCCATCGCTTATAAAAAGCAAACTTGGTAACACTGTTAATAATGCCAATGGACTTACATTGGGCTGCCATAAAGCTGTTTGTTTTTCTGCGAGAACAAGAACAGAGCCGTGAGATTGCCACCGGGTCGGAGACATGGAAAGTTGCAAGGTTTTCTGGCCAGAAACACTAGGGTTTCTGCAATCGGGATAGCACAAGACGTTACAGCAAGCCGTTCAGTAAATTATTCTAAAAAATTACTTTAATTATTTTAATATTTGAGATGGATTAGAAAATAAAACCCTATTTATGATATGTTAACAATTTTAAGACCTTTGAAAGACTGAGTTAAGACATTTTAATATCAATCAAGGCCTTAGTTTTATATTGAAGAATTCAATGCCTTTTAAGAGTTTCTATGGATCTGCAGGAACCCTGTGAGACCGGTGCACAGAGTGAACCCTCTTGTCATCCACCATCTTTGGAGGTGAGAGACGAGTAAAACAAATACACGCAAGCACATGGAAATATATTGAGGCCAGAAAAATTGTTACGTTCATTTTAATTTATTATGCAATAAATCGATTTATCGGTTGAAATAATTTGCCATGTATTATTATTATAATTTTTTTTCAAAACATGTTTGCTATAATCATGAAGCACCTAAAAGTGTGGAGCATCACTCACTCATTGCAAAATGAAGAGCACGCAGATATATGTCCCGGCCAAAGGATAAGGAGTCAGAGTTAGGATTCACTTCATGTTGCAGCAGAGCAAGATTCTCTGCAGACAGGGGGGATGGAGTATCAGGAACAACAACCCCATGGTCAGTGTCTTCAGATACCTCCTCCTGATGTTCAATGTGCTGAAGCTGCACAAGCCAACAAACAAATTAATGATGACAAAGTTATTGAGGAAAAAACTGTCATGCCAATCAATTATTGCATGCCCACCTCTGCATAGTTTGGCTCAGGCACAGGTGCTTGAAGCATTCCAATGGTCCACATCTGTTGAGGTGTAAGGTTTGCCTCTGTGCTGATCGGATGGTTGTTCCAACTGTCTATGAAATGCTGTAGATCTGACCGCAGACGAGGTATGAACACATATTGCACACAGAAAAGGTGGATCTCATTAGACAGGTCAATGAAGCCGTCTTCCTCTAAGCTGTGTAGTGCATTGTAGTAGTTTGATGTTACACAACTCCAAACATCTCTCCATAAGCGTTCCACTCTGAAAAGAGGCCGACAGACCATGGTTAGAAAAAGAGACAATGGTGTTGTCTTTTCATAAGCAAATGGAATTCATGGTTTTTAAGTGATGCATCCACTTTTAAGCCGGTGTGCGTTTGTTAGTTCACACCAGGTCTGCCTTGATTAGTAAATTAATCGTCATTATGTTGACTATCAAAATAGTTGGCAATTATTTTAATAATTGACTACTTGTTTATTGTTTTTAAGCTTTGTTTTTCCTCACAAGATTGCCTCTGTACATTCTGCTGCCTTGTCTGCCTTTCTGTCTGGTCAGCTTTATTGAATTGTATGCTGACACTTATATAAAAACACACACATACGAGAATAATCATTTTTCCATCTGATTCAATGAGTAAGTGTCCACACTTTTGAGTGGTGCTGTGAATATGCTTCAATTTATATCTGATCTCATTAATCGACTACTCACCAGAATAACTGATGACTAGTCGATTATCAAAATAATCAGAAGTGGCAGCCGTAGTTCACACCAGGACATTTCAATCCGGAGTGGAGAGTATAGGAGACAGCAAACTACAATCAGTGCCAAGGTGTGTACACTGTCCAATATAAGCTGTGACTGCCAACTATAACCAGCATGCCATGGAGCATGTTGGAAAGAAGCCATCTTGACAGAGGATAAACCCACATCCGGTCAGACTGACATAATTGACCAACAAAACAACACAAACATAATGTCATTAATGCTTCTTGTCAGTCTTATTAATAAAATAATAGTTTACCTTCAGCTCTGTCAAAGCAGCTGCTATAAAAAAATGGTCTTTTGTTGCACAAAAGCAGAGTATTGCTTACTCCACCAGAATGAGTAGGATTATCAAAAAAGTAGATGTTGACAAGTTCATTTTGTTACCTCTGGTTATGGACACTTTTGCCTGCTATAAAGCTTCCACGGCCTGTTCCTCGGACAGTAAACATACACCTGGCAATGTCGACATTTTCCACCCCTTGATCAGCTCTCACTCTGCAAGAAAAGCAAATGCTTTTCCCCCCATATATGACATAACTTCATAATCAGCAGCACCTCATTTTTTTATTTCTCCTGCAATTAAATATATACCTTGAGGGCCATCCATTTCTCTGAACACTCTCCATGAAGAATCCAAAAGCAGTTGATGCTTTGTTGTTTGCTGCTGTGTCCAGATACAAAATCTATGAAAGAGGTAGATGCGTACCATGTATGTTGTGAACTTATTAATGAGGGTAAATACCTTGTGAATGAATAGAAAACATTTACCTTCCTGGAGAATCCATCTACACCTCCAAAGACGACAATGTTATACCTTTAAAAAAATGGATTTGAAAAAAATATATTATTCATTGTTTATTACAGGCTTATGTAGAACTCCCACATCATACAACACAGTGCATTGGTCAACAAGCAACATCATACAAATGTAAAATAAGTTCTGCCAGATAAGACGTTCATTTACCTTATCAATTTATGATTTGTATCAATGTGGACGAGAGACAGGGGAGCAGGAACAGAGTACCGTCGTCGAGCAATGCAACGAAGCTGAATCATCCTGGAAATGATACCAGCACCATCTACACGTTGCAAAGACAGCCTCACTCTTTTCCATTGAAGACGAAGGCCCATTGCTTGGAGATTTCCTTTGACCATTCTGTAGCCCGCATGCGGCATCCTTCCCTTAATGGCTCTGACTTTCTGGTCTAATTCGTCATCAGAAATTAAAGAATAGCATGCCCTCACTGAAATGTTATGGTCCTTCATTCTTCTGTAAAGAGTTGACCTTGAAATGCCATGCATTTCTGCTAAATGAACTAGGGGTAAAGAGGTATCCAGCAATGTCTGTAGTGTGTCACAACTCATTTGAAG
The DNA here is from genome assembly GCF_029890125.1 of Rhinichthys klamathensis goyatoka. Classification (NCBI taxonomy): domain Eukaryota; kingdom Metazoa; phylum Chordata; class Actinopteri; order Cypriniformes; family Leuciscidae; genus Rhinichthys; species Rhinichthys klamathensis. The sequence goes on along the minus strand of NW_026607223.1, from coordinate 339,703 downwards.
TTCTGGCCGTCCTACATTCCCACTCCAACAAACGGTGGCTACATCACTAAATAGAGGAGGAACTGTATTCTGTGACAGATGTGACCTGAGCACTGAAATCAACTCTTGCAGACCATCCACCAACTCTGCAGGAATATCCATGTATTGTGTGCCAGCTTGAATAAACTGCAACTCTTGGGTGGAGACAAATAGGAGGTACTCAAAATCAATAGGTACTCTATTGATGACAGAAATCAATCTATCTTTTAACCTCAGTAGCAGCTGTTGTGCCATTGGATGCCTGCAAATTAAAATTAGCAGAACAAGAGAAGCAATATTTTAACGCAGCTTTTTTAAAATTCATGTATATGGCTGAGTGGCCAAAAAGAATCCTGATAGAATGAAAATCAGTTAACTTACATGACTTGACGTGTGTGTCAGCCAAGGTAATCGTGAAAACAAAAAGACTATGCTATAGAGGAAAGAAGAGAACACAGAATAAGGCAAGACTTGTGATTGGTTGACACAGGACAATGCTATATGATATTAGAAAACTAAATAAATGAATACAAACAAGATTAGTTGTTGTCAGAAGGACTTTCAACTAAAGAAGCATTTTCCTGAAGCTACAGATCTATGTGTGAGCCTTGATCAAATGAGTGTTCCAATTATTTGTAATTTTGGTTTATAGTCAATCTTGCACCCAGCACCCTCAAACCATGTGATGTACGCAGTTGTGGTCATGATTATTTTCAGTAATTGAATAATCTGTTCCATGTTTAGTATTTAGCTGTCTATTGCTGAAAATGACAATAAATACACAATCATACATCAAGTTAAACAATCTGTTATTTATTTCTTTGTCTATGTGTGTGCATTAATTCTATCCATCCATCCATCCATAAACTGATATCAGTTTGTCTAATGAGTGCAGTCAGTGCACACTGCACACTAGCTCAAAAAGAGTAGATCGACTTGTTTGAGCTACCACAGTTTCCGTAGTTAACCTGTAGTGAAAGCGCAGCTGTTGCGAGCTTTTATGGTTGCGAGTTAGCAACATGCACGCGCAATATTTGCCACTTCAGCGACACGGGGACGCAGCGACGTCACATTCTCGGTGGTAACCCGGATGAGCGGCCATTATGGAGGCACTCGGATGTAAACAACGGCATGGATTGCACTGTTAATGAACACATTGTAACACTAAAAAACAGAAAAAACCCCGTGGTAGATGCGAAATCATATAGAGATGGACTCACCGAGCGCATCGGCGAACGTTATCAACTAGCCGTTCGCGCACTTTGCTATCCTGTCTGAATAGATTTAGATATCTAACCTAACACCATCACAAAACGTGAACTAAGTTAGTAAGCTTACAATTTAATGTAAATATCAACAGACTAGGCTAATAACATGACACCCATTATTTTAAACCTGTTTTATCTACTTACCGACAACTTCACGGCTGCTCCCTCCACTTGCTGGCAAAAAGCTGCTTGCTGGCGAGTGGCGCGCGAACATGACTTCATTGTCAGAAAGATGTCGTTGGTGTAGACACTTGTCAATCAAACATGTCTGACCAATAGAGAAGCACCCGCCCACTGCGGAGCGTTTGTTTCAAAATGATTCAATCAAAAAAAATTGAACTTCAAAACTTTTTGCACTTCAAAAAAAAAAAAAAAAAGATTCAATCAAAACAATTTGAACTTCTAAATTTTTTTTCACTTAAAATTCAAAAACAAAACATTGAAAAAACACATTTTCTTTAATTCCCCTTTTTATTCACGGGGTAATTTTTTTTTTTTTTTTTTTTTTTTTTTGCATTTGAACAGTCTTTTCTTTGATTGAAAATATATTTTTTTGATTGAAACAACTTTTTTGGAATTGAATGATTAACCCTCCAAAGTCGATTGACGCTCTAGAGCGTCAAGATGCACTCCCCTTACAAATCTATTAATAACTTCGGAATGGATCAAGGTATTAACTTACTTTTTTTTTTATTAAAAAGCTGACATTCGTCTGCGTAAAATGACCCTGACTTTGTTGACTTCCGCGAATGATAAGCCTTCCGTATTTGAGTGCAAATCTATAGCATTTTTCCGCAAAACGGAGAAATTGTACTTAATCCCATCTAGTGTTATAAAGATCTGTTGTGGGTGTGTGTGTGTGTGTGAACCAATGACAGATCTGTGTGTGAACCAATGACAGACATGTGTGTGAACCAATGACAGACCTCTGTGTGAACCAATCACAGACCAAAAACAAAAAATGACGTTTTCAGGAACGTAAAAAAGGGGAGGGGTTTGGAATCAATCCCACGTGGGATTCGCAACGGTGTTTGGACACAAAACGTTTGGAAATACACGTATTTGTACTAGATTCTTTTCAAAGAAAACATGGCCAAACGAAGATTCACTGCTGAAATGATTTTTGCCGAGAGCGATGAGAGTCAGAACGGATCTGATCCAGATCGATTTGATTCGGATGAAGATGATCAAGTTCTGGGCGGAATCGATCCATTTGAGGAGTAAGTAATGAATGCAATATTATAATGTATTTTCTAATATATATTGTATCAGTTTTTTTTAGCAAAATTATTTTAGCTTTTCAGAAATTACGGAGCAGTAGGCTAATCAAATAATGTGCGCCATCAAGTAATGTGCGTGTTTTGGCCGCATGTAGCTGCTAGTCCCTCTTCATTTGCAAGCTATTTCGTTTACATTGCTTGTCTATTTTATTGTAATGTTTTTTTAGGGAAATTTTATTGTAGCTTTTCAGAAATAATGGTGCAGATAAGGCCTGTATAGGAGGTCTACATAGGAGGGGGTTTGGAAGACATGTATACTCGGTGCGTAATGATGAACGCTCCTGTAATAATAGTTAGATTATTGTAGTTAGAAGTTCTATGACTTGGATGTATAAATACACACATGATGATGAATAGCTAATCTTTATTTACCACATTGTGTGTTTTAGAACAGCCCCAGAACAGCCGATTGCATCATTGCGCAACCCAGGACTCTGAACTCGCCCGCGCCCTGGATGGACTGATGTGCAAATGCAGTGCACAGTGACATCTAGAGGTTGTTTTTGGATGTGTTTGGTAAATTGAGAGAATATTCAATTCAAAATTAACATTTGTGTTCCCTTTACATTTTCTTATAATTGCTGTGTTTTTCACACACAAAAAAAGTATGGTGACTACAGTCACAAAAATGTAAACCGTTCATTTGTTTCTTTATATTTTTTCACCCATTTTTTTATATTTTTTTTCTAAAGCCTTTGACGAATCAATATTTGTTGTAAAATCCCTTATTCATCTATGGTTTAATATTTTTCTATAATAAAAACAAAAAAATTGAACTTTTGTTTTTGTATTTTTTGGTGATATATCACAGCAGAAGACATACAAGTGTCTTAAGAAGTGTATTATAAATGCATCCACATTGTAGCTGAGAGTCTATAGAATCCAGAAATATGACTCTCTTCACTCTGCTATGAAAATTGACCATTCCAGAAGCCAAAATATCAACATAGTGCCAGGCGGGCATAAAACCCCTCAGACTTTGAAGGGTTAAGACACAAATGTCCTACCCATGTATGGCCCAAACACAAAAAAGATTACTTCAATCAAAGAGAACGTTTTCAATCAAAAAAAAAAATGTTCAAATGCAATTTTTGGAGTCTCAAATATTTTATTTGCATTCAAAAACGATTTTCTTTATTTGAAAATGTTTATCTTTTCATTGAAGTGACTTTTTTATTGATTCTGTTATTTGTTTGTTTGAAGCAACTTCTTTTTTGATTGAATGATAAAGACACAAATGTCCTACCCATTATATGGTCCAATCAAAAAACAATGTTACTTTAATTAAAAAGGTTGCTTTAAACAAAAAAAAACGGACTTCTATCAAAGAAAACATTTTCAATCAAAGAAAAGCAGTGTTCAAATGTATTTTTTTGAGTCTCAAATATATTTTTGGATTCAAATACTTTTTCTTTGATTGAAAAGTTTTTTTTTCATTGAAGTGAAGGTTTTTTTAATTGAACATATTTTTTTTGATTGAAACAACCTTTATTTTGATTGAATAATAAAGACACAAATCTACCTTCATAATCCACCGCGGTCAAAATAAACCGGTCGCATTTCAAAGTCGTTCGCGAAACGACCGCCAGGTGGCGCAAAGGGACATTTAGCAAAACGTAAGTGGGGCTAATGTCTGTAGCCTAAGGATGAAATACTACAAGTTATGGTAATTTCCAAATAAGCCTACAACAAACATTTATAGCCTACTCCGTAATTGTTGGTCATACAGATAAGATATAATCTTTTAAAACTGTAAAAGGCTAAAGTATAGGCCTACACTCACAGGCTAAATGAAAAAATCGCTCATGTGAGAAACAGACGTTTGGGTATTTCTATGTGAGAAACAGACGTTTGGGTATTTCTCAGTGAGTAAATTCATAGCCGAGCGGTAGAACTTAGGGTTCATCATCAAGATGACACGGGTTCAAATCCCGCACAAACAAGGTCTGCTGTATATTTTATATTTATTTAGATTTGTCTAGCTCTAAAACTCTGTTACACCATAAAGTTTTTTTTGCTTATATTTATAAAATACAATTATCATGCATTTCCATTTTACACTAAGGAAAAAAAATAGTAGGCCTATCCAACAGAACGACTTTGCATCTGTATAATAATAGGCTACCAATCGTAATTTCAAAAGCAGTTATGTAAAAAAATTAATTATATATAGCCTATATATATATATATATATATATACTATATATATATATATATTTTTTTTTCAGGGCTGCCAACTCTCACGCAATTGACCCAAATCTCACGCTCTCACGCCACACCCCCGATTTCTCACGCTGAAGTGTCAACCCGGTCGGTCAAATTCCTAAAAGATATAGTTTATCTATAGATCTACCTGTTGAGCCACTCGTGATCGACTAGTTATACCGCAAATTAGTTAAAATATTAGAGATGGGATTTATGGCTCTTTGAGGAGATCCGGATCTTTGCGATCCGTTCCTTTCAAAGAGCCGTTCAAAAGAACGGCTCTTTTGGCTCTTTTTAAATATTTAGTCAGTTTTAAGAAGCCAGCTTGGGGGCATCTCAGTTTATCCTGGAAATAATCACTGGGAGGAATGATGAGGTGAGATTTGTAGTCAATTAATTAAAACTCAGATATCACACACCAATATCTGAGTTTGAATTATTCTGAAATATTGATTATTACCTCATTTGTCATGTGTGGACTGTATTCCATAGGGTTGCACAACATCCCTCTGCTTAGAAAGTGATATCACTATTTTGGATTTACCTTTAGTACAAAGTATGTGTATGTGTAAAGCTACGTTGACTTATGTTATTCATACAATACCACAAGAACATTTTGATAAAAAACAAAAACTATTTAAAGTTGTAAATATATACTGTAGATACAATAACATGAACACAAAATGCAATGTAAATAAATACAAAGCAGTTCCTTTGTATTTATTTACAAAGGAACTTAGTGTTACTTTAGTGTTTTTTTGTGTTTTTTTTTAACTGGAGTAACCATGTGACGGCATAAGTCATTGGCTCTGCTCCTACCCAATGACAGCACTTAGGGTTTTTTCCCACTGGAGTACTCACGTAAAGGATGCGCGCGCGTGCACAACTATCATCATGCTGTTAGGCAGTAGCACCCCTGCGCTGGGTGCGCCCCTTCCCCTATAACTGAGGAGCTAATTTGTGTGCACCTGTGTGAAACACGCATGAAAAAAGAACGACAGAAAGAACGGCTCCCCTCCAGCCGCGACTCGGCTCCCATCGTTCATGTTTATGAGCCGTTCAAAAGAATCGGTTCGTTCGCGAACGTCACAACTCTATAAAATATCCCGTAATCTATCTAGAGCGAGCGTGCATGCGAGACAGATATTGTGCTCCAATAGGCAGTAGCACCCCTGCGCTGGGTGCGCCCCTTCCCCTATAACTGAGGAGCTAATTTGTGTGCACCTGTGTGAAACACGCATGAAAAAAGAACGACAGAAAGAACGGCTCCCCTCCAGCCGCGACTCGGCTCCCATCGTTCATGTTTATGAGCCGTTCAAAAGAATCGGTTCGTTCGCGAACGTCACAACTCTATAAAATATCCCGTAATCTATCTAGAGCGAGCGTGCATGCGAGACAGATATTGTGCTCCAAACCATGCGCGCGCATGGCAGAGAGGTCTGTTCCCTACAACCTAGAGTTTTTAAAAACATGGTTTTAAGTAAAGTGTGATTTGCCAGGGGGGACTAGGATTTCCTTCTGGTCTAATCATCCCTGCTTCTGCTGAATTATTTTAATCCCCCCCCCCCCCCCCGTAATTTTTTGGTCATACAGATAAGAGTAGGCTTACATCGTTCAAAACTGTAAACTTGTATTCATATAGGCTAACGACAAAAACAGTATAGGCCTACAGAGGATCTACTCAAACATGCAATGTAAGCGCTTCCCAATGAGAAAATGACAAGACAAGGGTGAAAATCTCGCTCTATGTAGGCTAAATCGCCCTGAATTAAAATGTAAAAACAAATCAAATAATGTATTTGTCGAAATGTTGCGATATTGTTTCATTTAAGTTCATAATTATTCTATAAATGTTATTTAATTTAGCAGCATTACCACGAAGCACCGTGTTTCGATATTTATTTGAATAATACAAAATAAAATAAAAACTTAATTCACAAATTGCATGCCTTGTAAGGATCCAAAGATCCCTGTAGAATTTAATATTGAGTTGAACATTTTGTTCATTACAACAAATTAACATGCGTTTTTTCAGATTATATTTAGTTTTGCTTGGAAAAAGCTGGCCCAAACCAGTTTTATTTCATCAATTATTGAAATAATGAAATATTTAGTAATAAACTTTTGTGACAGAAATATCACTAGGCTACATGTAACTTAAATCATTTAATTCCTTCATTATCAACACTGTCTAGAATAGCGATTTAAGTGTGAATTGCGACTTCTCTTTGTGTTAAGTCAGCCTCAGACTCCGATAGCCTGTGGGGGGTTGGAGGGACATTGCTGGACAAAGGTGTTAATGTTCCTCTTTCATATGGAGAGTGTCGGATAGCCAGCCTGATGAGCAGGCAAAATTATTGTAAGGATAAATCTGTGTCCAAATGTAGACCCCATATCTTATTAAATTATAAATATTGTAGTTTATTTATTGTAGCCTATTTAAAGTTTTTTTCACACAAAATTTCAATTGAAGTTATTGTAAGGTGAATTCAACAAGGCATGCTGTGTCTTTGAAGCAACAATTAAAGGTTAAATAATTTTTTCGTGATTTGAATGGCTGACACGCAGCGACATATAACAATTTTCGTTTTGTACTGTTTTAATTGTTTAATTTAGCTGTAATTTCTTTGGCAATACAAATTTAAAATGTCGCAAGAATAAGATTAGCCTAGTGTTTCTTATTTTGCATCGCAAAAGAAATAAACTCTAAACCCGATGCAACCCTGTTTTAAATTAAAAAAATTAAACCTTGAAATGTTCGAACTTGGTTTCAAACTTAAGTAATTTTAGTGTTCTTTTACATTACACAATAATTTAGCAGACTAAAGACGAGCTTCTTCATTTTCATTTTCTGATGCAATCGGCTGACAATCTTCCTTCATCAGTTTTTGTCGTTTGTGCAGCGGCTGCGGTTCTACAGGAATGTAGCAAATTTATGTTGTAATGATAATCAAACAAAACTCTTGACTTTAAATAAGTAAACAGATATAAACAGTTACCTATTTAAGCATTAAGGTGGGAAAATATAAACGCTGTAGGCCAACATCGGTTAACAACATGTATGCTACATTGAGATTCGATCTCGGGTCGATTGAAGCTCCTCGAAGCACGTGTTGTTGCGTTGATCACTGAGCTACCGTCTGTACGCTGATAAAGTTGTAAAGCCTCATTGATGTAGCCTAAATGTTTTTATTGCAATGTTTTATGTTGAAATGTTTTCATTATTTATTCAATTACATTTCAGTAGCCTAATTTCAGTATTGTGATTATGAATTATTTTAACTACGTTTCACTTGTTGAATTCTTCTGCTACCAGCTTTCAATCGCTCTGAATCAGGAGATTACGCATTAGAGAGAATAAACCAGAATAAACGAACACTTTTCAGAGTCTGATTGTAGCGCCTCTTAGCGGTAAAAGGCAGCAAATACACCACACATTTTACCGCCGCGGTGGAACGGCTGATGTGGGCATTGTCATGGCTTGTCTCGACATTTGCGTTTGAATAGCGCGCGTCCTCCGTGGGCGTGTCAGATTAACGCGTAATGAAGTGTAATGAGCTGGGAAAAAAATACTGACAGCACTCTCTTTTCATACAGATTGCATAAACTGAGAATATTTGTTTTTTATATAAATGACTTCATTTAAAAGAAGAGAATTCAAGCTTCATAAAGAAAAATCTCTCGTGCCTGTGTGACAAGTAATCGCGGAGTTACAGTTAATCTTAGGACGCGTTTCAGAATGGACTTCACTGACAGAGAGAACGCAGAACTCGCATCATGTTTGTTTTTCTTTATTTGGTGAAAAGCACAACACTTTGTTTTTATTGTGAGTATCCACAAAAAAAATAGAAACTTAACAGGATCTAATGATGTATCGCACTTATATGTAAGATCAAAATCAACCGAGTATTTTGAGTCTCTTTTGCACTGATAAGAAAAAAAGCGAGACAATCGCGCAAGCGAGATAGCCGACCCCAGGGGGTTAAATGAGTCATCCAATGTTTTAGCATTGCCTGACCCGTAGTCCCAGTCCATTGTGTTAAGTCCAACTCTGTTCGGAATTGTTGGGTTGGAAGGATGTCAATAGTCTTCTTGGTGCTGATGATATGAGCATTGATTTGGTTAAGCGTACTGATTTGATTTTTGGGTAGATACCTATGGAATTTTATGATTGGAATGAAAATCTGTGCATTGGGAAAGGTATCCTCCGCTGCCATCAAGGTCTTCTTAATCCATCTTCCTACCCATGCAGCGGAGTCACAGATCCTATCATTAATTCCGAACGACAGTATGACTTTGGTCACCCAGTCCGTCGTTGGGGTCTTATTTCTTAAAATCTCATGCACGTGGCGCCACAGTGCCCCCGGGTAACACATCACCTGGATCCTCTTATCTCCTGTCCTCTATAATCGAGCCGTATTTGAATCAACCAAAATCAAGAGGGGTCTTACCGGTTTCAGAAACCAGTTTCAAAGCTTGTGACCCCCATGCTCCTGTCTTTGGAATACATCCCAGTTCCCTTGCGTTTCTCTCCTTTTTTCCAGTGACTCATCTTCTTCATCCTTTTCCTCCTCTCCATCGTCCTCCTCCATCCTCTTCCTCTTCTTTCCCACACCCTCTTCCTGAATCCTTTGGGAGCCACTGCTACCCGCCACTTCATCTACTGTGACCTATATCCCATCCCCTTCAGACCTGTCCATGGCCTGTGTTGCGGGGATCGATTTAACGTCCAACATCCCTGAACTTGGGTCTTGTTGTAGAGCTTCCTCCATTTGTCCTTCCCCCTCCTGTCTCACCAGTGTGGCATTATTCTTTAGTGTTACCACTCCCCCCATTAGAGGCTCAGGGTGTCCCATCAAAATCAAGGTCTTATACTCCCACAGCCGTCTAATCTAATCCTTCGAAGCAGTTAGAGTAGTCAGCCGAATATTCTTCAGGTTCTTGCGATCCCACCTAACCCCCACCTCTAAAGCTCTCTCCCCATCTTGCAGATCCATCCCCCTCAACTGGGTCCAAACCTCCTCCAGCGCTGAGGTGTAATGCTGTTTTAGGATCTCCAAACCTTCCTTAAGCCGTTTCTTAGCATTCTCCTGAAGTTGTCCGCTGACCTTGGGTGTCTGGCCTGCCGGTGCTACCACTGCCCCTAGCCACCTGGCTACCCTTCGTAGGGACCTTGGCCCTGGTTCTTCCTCCAACTCCCTCAAGTTAAACAGATGGTGAGTTATTTTAATTTACTTATGAATGCGTCCCAAAGCAATCGTGTGCATCCATCTATGAAAAAACAGAAAAAACTTTTAATATATAATAAGTCCTAAAAACCCATCCACTACAGTCCTAATCGGTATCTTAATAGTAGATTCAAACTACTTTCCAAGAGTACAAAATATTCAAATGGATTTGTTCCCGACCAGCAAACATCACCACACCCTGGAGAGTAATGATTCAGTAATCCTGGCCGGGTATCGCACTCCCAAAAGCCTGTTCTCTTTTAATTACAAAAAAAAAACATTTTCTCCACCCACCCTTAGGTCTCTACAAACCATCCCACCCATATCTGCCCAAGAGTACGGAACCTTCACACTTAGTTTTCTCCTGACCAGCGAACCAAACCACACCCTGGGGAGGGTCACGAGACTTCGCAGGTCTCCCCAGTGCCAGAGTTGGCCTCCAGTGTTCGCTCCCTCACTCGATTCCCACCCGGATCACCTGGTTCGGTTAGAGTTAGGGAATAAAAAATCCAAAGTCCGGACCTGAGGTCCATACCTGGCTGTGCACAGTCCATCAACCACTGACCACTCCGAGCAGACCAAGGCAAAGACCAAGGCCATGGACGCACACCCTCACATACTCAAAACTTTTTCCAAGGCCCAACTTACTAACAACCTAAACCAAACCAAGGACCATCTAGTACCCAAATATAATATATTATTTTCCACATATTGTTTCCGGGACTTGAGACAGTAGAAGAGGCACACACAATTAGTACATCCATGGGAAAGAGGACGGAACAACTTAAAGATCTGGCCATTAAATCTGTTCTTCACCCATCTCAAAGGATAGTATTTGCACTTGCCCACTCGGCCCTTGGGTGTAGGTGCAGAGAGTTTGCTCTTCACAAACATATCTAGGATGTTGTCGTTCCTTCTATAGGCTGCAATTAGTTTGTGGTGTTGCAAATACTTTGTGGGTGTGAGGAAGTGTAGAAAATTAGACTTAATGGCCTGATTGAGCTGTTTGCTGAGACTTGAGAAATGCGACACCATAGGAATAATCTTATCTCGATTAGGTCTGCACGGGTCTCACTGGAGAGGGGGTGCAATGCAACACTTTACAAGTCCTCTTGTGGGTACGCTGTTCAAGTGGAGAGGGCTCTTGTGCCTGTGTAGGCTGGAGTGCTTGCTGAAGGCCTATTGAAGGAACTTCCTCTTCAAATGACCAATCCCTCCTGTTTGGAGAGGAGGTGATGGCCTCCTGCCCTCTAATAAATAACCCCGGTGAAGTTTGTATGGGTGATGGCCTCCTGCCCTCTAATAAATAACCCCGGTGAAGTTTGTATGTCAATGTGTTGCACAGTTCCCACGGGCCGAATCAAGGGGGCAATTGTGTGGGTGGCCTGTGGTGGTGCCGTGCGTTGGGAAGCGTGGAGGGAAAATTGTACATAGAACTCCTAGAACTCTCGCACGACATCTGAAGACATCCATCCTAACAGTATTTTAATAAATCCTAAATAAATGAAATCAGAGAAATATATGTGAAAAATTAAAAAACAAGCCTATCGCGACGTTTCTGTATAAACTATACCTTCCTCAGGCAGGCTTGTATATAAAAGAAATAATTTTTTTTATAGTAATACAAATATCTTCAATAATATACTATAATATGTATATATCCTAATATAAATATTTATACATGTAATTTATAATGAATTAATGGATTTTTAAGTTTGCAAAACAGCAGAGTGATTTTTTCGTGTCAGCACGTTCTCCGAAGTGAAGTGTGAGGGAGCGTGCGCGCCATGTGGACTGGGGCCTACTCATCCAGCCAGTCGAGGTCTAAGCCTTCATCGCAGAATGACTTTTTACGGGGATGTCCTTCAACACCTTGAAAAAGACAACTTCCCGCTCTTCCCCATCAAATCTGATTGTGCAGCACATTGGTTTGACTTTGGGAAACTTGCTAGAGTGATTTATACGTCGCCCAAATGTGTCAGCATGGGGGTGGCAGCGGCACGGAAAGGTCTGTGCATCCAGACAGAGGCTTTTATTTCCTGATTTAAAAAAAAAAAAAAAGTAGCCTGCCTCATCTCTAAGGCCCTCCCTTCTGATGCTGTTATGATATGGCCGTGATAATCACAGACTATATCATTTTTTGAAAGATTTTGGGTTGCCACCACTCCTGTAATTAGGAAAACATTACATTTTGAGTTATTGAACACACTTTAAATGCAGACAAAAAAAATCAGGGTTTAATTCTACTTCTTGGTGTAGTAAATGGCTGTTAAAAGGTTAAAAAAAATTCTGCTCTTAAAAATTACTAAAAGGTTTTCTTACCGAAACCTTTTGGTGAACCAAAGTCCTTGATTACAAGGCCTGTCCAGGTCTGTTCAGCCACACAGCGCTGGATAAAAGGGTCTGTTTCAATCCTCTGTTTAGAGGACGGCCTCCACAGCTTGGCTATCTCGTCTGGTTTTGGGCAATTGGTCGTCCACCGCTCCTGACCAATCACCCTTGCCACTGTAGCTGCCGTAGGCTTGCGGAGACTGAAATAACCCGAAAGACAGAATGACAAGACTTTACTCATGCAAGTCATTTGTCACTGTGAATTAATGTCAAATTAATGGGTGCCAATGCTGTATTGATGGATTTGAAGACTTACCAAGTAGATATTCTTTTCTTTGGCCATACTGAGACAGGCGCCACTTAGTACATAGTACAGCCTGTCTCCTGGAAACCCACGGTCCATCCGCTGCCTCTTAGTTGGAGGCTGGTCCTCCAGGGAAACTGGAAATGTTTCCAGGAAATGAGCAAAAGAACGCCGCGTGCTTGTTTCAACAACTGTTTGGTCTTCGTCTGAACATGTCCTGTATAAGTGAGGAATTTAAAGTTTATAGTAATATATGAAAAAATGTAGACAACTTGCTAATCTGCTATTCAAATAGTTTGTGTTATGTCTTTGATAAATGATGAGACATACCCGGCCAAGGAGTCCAAAAGCTCAGCTGCCTCTACCAGCTTGTCACTTGGTCCCGCGCCAGCGTTACGGGCCAAGTAGATGATGACTGATGCACTCCTGTTGTTGTGTTGTGAGATTGTTTGGAGCCACCATAACTGTCCTCCTCATTCTGGCTACTACACATGTCCAACCATACCTGTAGAAACAAAATATAAAAGGAAATGTTAATCGTGGAATGACTGTGACTGACAAGATGTAACTAAGTGTATACATTTACACACTCGCACATTGATCTGTGTAGGTATTGTCGAGGAAATTCTTTTTCTACACCTTAAATAACAATTGAAGAACAAATGAAGATCTCGAAAGTCACAAGTATAAGTATTTATTTCTTGCAAGAAAGGCAGTTCACACACAGACAGAGTCTGACATGAGAAGGGCCAAAGTCTTCTCCCTTTACAGAGCTTATATACCCAAAAGATCACCCTCCGAGATGTACCCCCTCCTCTTCTTATCTTTGGACTAAGGCCCCTGCACGTACACAGTTCTCAGTTCCCCTTATTCTAAAACCCCTTATCTATGCATCTCCACAGTCAGCACATATGTCACTTCAAGAAACACCTAACCAAACATGTTTCGCTCTTAATGCACTCTAATTTTTCTATTGCTAAGAAAAACAGATAATTCTGTCCTTTTGCACTGACCTATTGACCTCTTTGCAAAGAAGACACTATTGAACCATTTGCAAAGAAGATAATGCATCTTGCAACTTCCTTAACACATCTATTTTTAAAGAACACATCTATGTTTTATAAAACACAAGCAGATATATGTTTCAAAAGATACATTCAAAAGAAAATTTCCATTACAGTATGTACATTGAATGTAGGTGGTTCATGTCCTGGGATACGCTGTGGACCGCAGAATCACCACAGGACACAAAAAACCTGTTTGACGCTTGATCAACCTGAAGACTATCAGGGCAGATCTGAGTGAAGTACTGCTGCAAAATCTATAAAAAAAGTAAAAAAAGTAATTAAATGTAAAACACTAATGGCAAGTAATCTACTGTTTGTGTCTTGTGTCTGAAACTTACAGCTTCCTCAGCCTGGCTCAAGGCAATGTTCATACCACCTGAGTTTAGACGGTGAGTCCGTACCACCACTCTGCCGCCGTGGCTAATACGCCCACCCACTCCGCATCCTGAAAAACATTGAAAAGGTGTCATTAAAAAGTAGTGAGTGTGTGTGTGTGTGTTTGAGAGAATGAATTTACTAACCCCATACGTGTACAAATAAACTAGTTAAAATAGATGAACTTACCGTCATGTCTTCGACAGCTCCTGGGAGCTGAATGTGTGCATACACAAATATAATACCTGTGAAGGGTCTTGTCTGCATTTGATAATTTCCTGCCCATTTTGAAATGTCAGAAGCAGAAGACACAATAGACTTTCTGTTTGGATTAAACAGGAAAAAAGCCTCTCTTTCAGCCTGTGTGCTGTCTCTCAAGCACACAGTGGCCAGATGAGGAGTGATGTTCTCCTGCGGCTTGTGGCACAGCAGGCAGTGCACAATCATTCTTTCATCAGATCTTCAAGACAAAAAAACATTACATAATATATACTCAAATTAAATAGATTAAATTAAACAGGTAATTCATTATTTCTAAAATATTAATAGACTTTTTGTAGCGGATTGACTTTTTTTTTTTCTGGGGTGCCAACTTATAAGTAAATTTTCAATCTTAAAGTCAATCATACAAAGATTTCAACTTGTTGTTTTTTAACAGATGAACCCTGTTGAACATAAGGAAATAATATTACAGATAACAATAACCCAATTTGCATTGCATTGATTTTTTTATATTAATTTCACTCTCCTACTTTACACCCCCCCCCAAAAAAAAATTTCAAATAACCATTTGATAAGAAAATAATTAAAAAAATATATATATATATATATAAATTCCTCGTGACGTCAGTTCAATTTCCCTAATACAGTTTATAGAGGTACCTCTCCTACACCTGATTAATTCAGTCAATTTACCGTTGAGCTTTAAACATTAACAATACAACTGGAATAACACACTTGTTGCAAACACTACAATATTAGCAGAGGTGTAGTGGTAAAAAAAAGAGGTGGGTAAACTATAAATTCTGGTGGACCACGACGTGGTCACCCGGTAAGGTGGGCCACTGCCTACCGGTGTATGTGTATCCTGATGACATTGCTATAGGCAGGGCTCGACATTAAGCCTTTTCACTTGTCCTTCGGACAAGTAAATCTGTCATTCACTTGTCAGAGTAAAAAAAATGCTCTTTTGTGTGTGTGTGTGTTAATTTATTATGAAACAATATTCTCATTTATTCTGATTATTCATTCAAACAAACAAACGATTCGTTCAAACGGCTGATTCATTCAAGAATGAGACAGATGTTTATGAATGGGTCATTGAATCTTTGACTCAATCGATTCAAAACGCTGAATCATTCAGTAAAGAAAACAGGTCGAGTGTTCCTGTGAGATGCGCCGTGGTTCTGCTGTTATTTTTGTTTGAAACTATTTTCGCTGCTGAAACAGAACAAAAACAGCCAATATTGCATCTAAAATGTAAGTGACTTAATTTTAACTGTTTATTGAACTGTTGTAGGAAATCAATGTCACATTTTCAATTGTGAAGGTGTTCAGGAAAATAATTGAGGTTGCTTAACATATGTTAAAAATATAAAAACTCCACATTTAGATTTTCTATCGCAGCTGCGCGAGCGTCAGTAATAGTCAACAACACTGACAGTAATGCAGCGCAATATGAAAGAGTTCATCTTAGTTTTAACAACCTATGAAACTAATAATGAACAATATGAAACGAAAACGACAAAAGCTTAATTTAAAATGTCTTAGGAACTACAGACTATCTAGAGGTGGATAAACGCAATTTAGAGGTGGGTAAACGGCTATTTCCGAATATTGGGAGGTGCGTAAACGGCGTTTACGTGCGTTTAGCCTCCACTACATCCCTGAATATTAGGCCATCCCAGATTTATAACAGAGGTTCAACACGCATTGATTCAATCTACACAATTCGAACATTCAATGATTCACTTCAGATTCTTCATGATTCATTCAACAGTTCAAATACTCAGGATCTCTCACTGTCCAACGATTCAAAGCATAGATATAATAAATACATCTAGTGCTCTGTACTCTCTAGAACAATAATTATAGGAAAATGTATAACTTCTTCATTTGGATGACTATAATAGGGTCACTTCAATATGTAGCCTTGACCGAAAGCCAATATCTTTTCAATAAATGCTCATAGCTTCTTAAAAAAAGGTCAAGAACAGCTATAACAGCTTGAAAAAGGCTAACAGCCAATAAGTGGTATTTTACTGCCCCCTGCTGTTTAAAAAAAGTCATTTTGTCACACTACTCAACTACAATTAATATTTAGACTTTATAAATTCACTATTTTAACATTTACAATAACATTTAGTCAAAAATCGTCTATTGAAGTGACAATTGAGTCACATTGGCTCCTGAAGTTCCAAATGTCTCTATCTACATCAGAATGAGCGTGTGTAGATTAAATGATATGAAAAACATGGCCTATTGTATAAGTAGGCTGTAATAGCACTGTTGTCCACTAGATGGAGCAGCAGCATTAGACATTTTTAATCTGTTTTTATCAGCTTTCAGCATTGGCTAACAAACAAATGCTTAAAGCATTTTCTTTAATTAGTTTTATATTATTACATTGCAAAGAAATATGTGAAATGCTCATATACCATTAAAACAGATTTTCACAATAACATATCCCAAAAATGTGTTTGTGTTTGTGTGTGTGTGTGTGTGTGTGTGTGTGTGTGTGTGTGTGTGTGTGTGTGTGTGTGTGTGTGTGTGTGTGAGAGAGTGTGTGTGTGTGTGTAAGCATGCATTATGGAGTTAACATGAAAAAAATGGTTTGCTTCAGTGGAGAATACGTAACTCTTCTTATTAATAATCTTTTCACATGTGCTTTTGCATTCATATGTATATAGACACTATAAAATCACTTATATAACAATTACTATTATAACACATTCATATTTTGTCAGAGTTTATCACTTCAATTGTTCTTATGCTTCATATAATTGCTATCAACATGGTAAATAACGCCAGAAACATGGTAAATCATAGTAAAAAAGGTAAATCATGCTAGAATCCTGGTAAATTATTCTAGAATGTGCTATATCATGGTAAATCATCATATAACATGGTATATCAAGGTAAACTATGGAAAATCATGTTAGATTCATGGTAAATCATACTGGAACATGGTGAATCATGAAAAATCACACAGAAATGTAGTATATCATGGTAAATCATGCTTGCTACATAAAACTTAATGTCTTTTGATGCTTTTGTGCTTAACGGCCTTAAAGGCCTTAACTGCTTGAACACCGCTAAAATGCTGCTTGCAGCTTAAATTAGGTGTTCAAGCACGAAGTGCTGAAAACCTATTGTAATTGCTATTTGAAAAAAAAAAAAAAACCTAAAACGCATCGTGCAGCCCAAACGGTAAGGC
Organism: Rhinichthys klamathensis goyatoka; assembly: GCF_029890125.1. Classification (NCBI taxonomy): domain Eukaryota; kingdom Metazoa; phylum Chordata; class Actinopteri; order Cypriniformes; family Leuciscidae; genus Rhinichthys; species Rhinichthys klamathensis. Next base: position 322,191 of record NW_026607223.1, on the reverse strand, counting down.
CTAGAGACTTGAAACCTGGCCAGGTGGTAGGGCCTCAGTTTGGGGAGAACCTATCAGAGTATGACCCTGATTGGCCCATAGGTGGCGCTACAGCAACCAAAAGTACTAAATTGCCCATAACTCCTCGACCGGATTCTCGATTTGAGCAAAAAAAAAATTGGTTTTCGCCCTGGTTTTTCGCCCGATCGGAACCAGACCAGTCTAGGACAATTCTCTGGACTCTCCAGATCAATAATTATCGGAAAAAAAGTTGAACTTTGCCCTTTGGTTCACTGTAACAGGGTCATTTAGAAAAGGGGGCGTGTCAAAATACACTCAAAAGCCTAGAAATCATAAATAAAAACTCAGAACTTCACAAAAATGTATGAGCACATGTGTCATAACATGGTGAAGAAGCATGCAAAGTTTCATGGAGATCGGACCATAGGTGGCGCTATAACTGTCAAAAAGGTCGCCTATTATTAGGTGTTCAAGCACAAAGTCCTGAAAACCTATTGTAATTGCTATTTAAAAAAAAAAAAAAAAACTAAAACGCATCGTTAGTCTGAAGTGTAAAGTGGTGTATAGGCGGTTGGTGCTTCAGTGACTACTTCGCTCAGAGAACCCGTCAATCACAGCTGTCAATCATGACGTCACACCACCGCATCAATTAACTAACTAAAAACAAACTTATTTTAAATTTACATCAGCGTGATGAAAACTACCGTTAATTACAGAAATCAGCTTTGGAAAAACGACATTTGAAGTGTATTTTAATTGTTTAGTTGGTCTCACGTGCTGTTCAATAACATGGGGAGGTGGTGTTTATGACCTATACTAGGACCGGCCACCGGGGGGCGATCGAGACATTTTGGCTTCACTTTTCAAGGCTTGTGCAGCACGTTCAAACGCTCAGGACATCTCACTGTTCGGCGATTAGTGACTCAATTCAAACACTCAGGATATCTCACTGTTCAACAATTCAGTGACTCAATTCCAACGTTCCTCAGCAACGGAACAAGCAAAGATTCTCAAAAAGAAAAATAAACAGTGAAATACTTGATGGACGTTCCGTCTGCACCAGAGTTCAGCGGTAATGGTAAACCAGAATTTTGATTCAAATCAGCCGTTTAGCTGTCATCTCTCATCTCGCTGCCAGCGTTGATCTGTAGCGAACTGACATCCGTAGCGACCTGAATCAGGCTCAATCACTGTGTTTAGACCTCCAGTGTTAATCTATTTTCACCTCTCTAACCTCCAGGATCAGACGAAAATAGCGTTCAGGTTGGTGTAGAAAGTACATTCTCTAACTACTTCCTTTCCATTTTGTTTCTTTGCTTTTATACTCACAACTCTCTATGACAACATCGCCCTCCTGTGGACATCACCACCATTTTTGGTGACAGCTTCCAGTTCGTCACAATTTATAAGCAGTTTTTAAATAGTTATACATCAGGGTATCTGCACACTTTTTAAAGTCAAATTTAAGGCTTTTTAAGACCTTTTTAAGACCTGAAGAAATCAAAATTAATACCTTACATTAGGGGTGCGCAATATTGAAAAAAATATGTCTCAATATTTTCAAAGTTTTGTTGATGATAATTAGATGATATTTTACTGATTGTGTTTGTGTACTGGTACCATGGCTGGTTTAGGCCTGTTGTTGACAGCTGACTCACGAAGATATTCATATTTTTCATATTCTATGCAGTGGTCAGTTCACAGCAGTGAAAGAAATTAACATTTTTTATTAAAGGGCAATATTTGCAACCTTAAATTGAGTTCCAGGGGCATTTTCACCCATATATGGACTTTTTTTTTTTTTTACTTAGAGGTATGCATCACCTTTTATGTCAAATTCTAACATTCAAATTAAATTATATTAGAATAATAACACAATACCACTGTTACCAGTTAAATTAAATCATTAAATCAAAATCCTCTTTGCAGTGCAGAGGAGACACAGAAGCAGCATCAGAACTGGCATTAATATATTTATACTCCATTTACAATTGCATAAATAAAGCTATGATATATTCAATTCTTTCAATTCTTAATTCAATATTTAAATATGAACTGATTTCTAATTGTAACATTTTAATTACAGGGTACTTTAAATGTGAAACTAAAACCGCCAGTAGGTGGCGGCAAGTCACTGTCTCAGGGAGTCATTCATTCAACCGATTTGTTCAAACGGCTGATTCATTCGGGAACTGCAAGTGATTGTTCATTGAATCGTTAAAATGATTCGTTCAAAACGCAGATTTCAGTCAAGAAATCATCGCTGTCTTTTGCATTGAGACTCTGCTACGGTTTCATTTTGAAATTCTCGTCAGCGAAATAAAGGGAAAACAAACAATATTGACAATATTGTTTATAAAATGTAACAATGTTAATTTAACTGTTATATAAAATAAATATCATATTTGCTATTGTGCACGGGAAACCAGCCCTCTTGCTGATGCAATATTGTATGATAACAACATATGATATATAAAATACAAAAACTTTATACGTCTATTAGGGAACATACCTATAACTGCACTGACACATCACGCAGTGAAAGCAAGCATGAGAGACAAATGCGATGTCAGCTCGCAGTGCGCCCTCGTAACGTAACATAGTTAACGTTAAAGTAAAACAATGATTACAATATCATAATAGACAATACACATCGCAGACCACTACGCACATAAAGAATGAACTTACAATTGAACTGAAATTAACCAGCTTTCTTCTCCTCTCCTGCTGTTTCGTGTGCAGGAGACAGACGAAATGCTGGCGCGAATGTGACGCGAAATGTCACGTGAACGAGCAAATCCACAAAGAACGAATAATAAATAAAAAAGTACGCTAATTAGATAGTTTTAATTTGGAAAACATTTAGATATGTCTAACTCAAATTGCCATCGAAAATTTAAGACCTTTCATAAGTAAAAATAAGACTTTTTAAGGCCATCAATTTTCAAAATCTAATTTAAGACTTTTTAAGACTTTTTAAGGACCCGCGGATACCCTGATACATGCTTTATTCTTGATTTATAAACATTTGTGTTTCATAATTGTATTTGCATAATTATTATGATCAGTTTATCATTTATAAATGAAGTATAGCATTATTTACAAACCAGTTATTTAGGAGTTGTCAGTGGTTCATAAGATTACTTAAAGTGTAAGTAAATGTTAGCCTAGAAATCTAGACGCACTCTAGCGGCAGCAAAAATTATTTTGCAGCAAAGTGTGGTCTAGCAACTCTCCATAGACTTTTGAGCTGGAAAACCAAAAACTGGTCCGGCCAATCAGATCGTGTAGAGTTGGTGGGCGGGCTTAACATAATGACGGCAGAGTTATGACGGCTCCGCGTGATTTCCATAGGTGATTTCCCTCTGCTTGAAAACAAAGAAGATGCTGCTGGCGAACAGCGGTCTTTCGAATCGGCTTTGCCCGCGACTCTGGAGGACTTGGAGTTAAGTCATTCCTAATAAAGGAAGATGTGTTCAGAGTTTTGACGACTGGATACGGCAAAAGTTTAATATACCAACTAGCTGGTTCACTGGTGGAAAAACACATGGGACTCACTCAGCCACAGCTGTTCGTTGTTCTGGTTGGTTGTAGCGCTATCCTATTGCGTGCCGAGGGATATTGAAAGACAACCATTTATCCCGACCCTCGGATTGAGGTATGCCAATTGTGAGTTCCCAATTGTGAGTTCCCAGACCTAACATCTTGATGTAGGTCTAGCTTGCCAGGCTAAGTAAATGTAGTAAATTCAGGTAATTATAAAGCATTTATAAAAAGAAAAAGTAATTTTGGTCTATACAAATGACTTACAATATTAATTAACAACTATGTTATTCAAAAAACGCTATTGCACATAAAATAATAATAATTTTGGTCACTAATGTAATAATTCAGCAGACACAAGCTCCCGTTTTTAACTCCAATCACCCGACAGAGACAAGTTTTCTTTTTCAAAATAAAAGTCCCGATTTCTGAATTCAACTTTATATGTTGAAATTAAAGGAAACAATTATTCTATTTATTTAGTTAACTTATATTTACATTTTAATTCTCCTTTTTTAAATTAAGTCCCACCCAAAAAAAAAAAAAAAGTCCTACCCAAATCAAACAAGTCCCACCCACCCAAGTCAAATACAAGTAAAAATACACCCAAAATTGTGTCATGTTATAGGCCTCACCAAGACCTTTCTATTAACGCCTCGCATGATCCAATGCGACCTTCTAATTAGGAGATATTAACCCACTTTCGGTTAAATTAAACAGTGTCAATATCTCATGACCCCTACATAAGAGATATCAGAGTAGACTCATTGGAAAGGTGAGAACTAACTGTGCCACTGACAACTTCCTGGGCGGAGCTATATATACACTTCTGGGTAAAAATTAGTGTCAATAGGCTTGTTTGAGATGCGCCTTGCCTCGCCTGAAATGTAGTCGAGAGTAGGCGGCTGCAGTGAGGGGAGGAGTGAAAAAAGCACAGGCAAGCCGGACAGATCGCTCTTCTCGCAGTGGATCAGACACCTGTGAGATCAAAGACTGATATCGCGGGATTCACGCCCGTCCAGGTGTTGCTAATAAACTGGATGTAATTTAAGTTGCTGCTTGTATATGAAAATAAATATAATGAACAAGACACCCAAAGTACTTATTTAATTCCATTTTAAATAGGCCTACATGTTTATCAATAATTTTTTCTTTAATACATACAGACATGTGTTTTTTTTTTGTTTTGTTTTTGTTTTTATTACATCACATAGATCGCACTGTCAGAGAGTTTGGGAATATCCACACATAATTTATACACATAAAACATATCAGAGTTTTAAAATCAAACATTTTAAAAGAGAACAATACATCACGGTTGTTTAAACCAATGAGCATTAAGCTGTGCCGTCAGCAAGTCGTTTCCCATCATGCTTTTGATCAGCGCAGTCGGTGGAGAGCAACTGCGCGCGACTGCAGAATCCGACACGTGCGCCTTGCGCTCGCGAGAGTTTTTTGACATACGTCGGCATGACATCAGAGCAAGGCGGACCGCACTCGGACACATTTCTAACCGGCATGCATCTCGCGCTGATCACCGGTGATCGGTTCTGCGCAGATTTTGCTCATCTCAAACAAGCCTACTATCTCATGAACCTTACATACCACAGACATCAGAGTAGACTCTTTGGAAAGGTTAGAACTAACCCTTTCGAATGGTACCTAATTTATGTACAGCTTCCTGGGCGGAGCTATGGGACAAAATATATTCATGTTTCAAAAATGTATCTCGGTGTAGGAAGGTCGCAGTGGCACAACCAAGACCGACCAATCCTAGACCGAGATAATTTTTGGATACACAAATATATTAGGTCCCATAGCTCTGCCCCCAAGGCTCACAACGACATAAGTATGGTGTCATGGTAAGGCCTCACGAAGACCTTTCTATGAACACTTTCCTTGAATTCAATGTGAACTTCTAATTAGGAGATACGCCCACTTCCGGTTAACCCTCTGGGGACCAAGAACGCGCCCGCGCGTTTTGCTGTTTTTTTTTTTCACATAGCAGCAACATAGACTTAAAATACTCCATCATTTATGGTCATGTAAATAAAATCAATACATGATTATAAACTATAGAGGGTCTTCTTTTTTTGTGTACACTCACATTAACATCAAAACCTTGTGGTTTTTTTTAAATAAATAAAATAAACAGGGTGCGCTTTCAGCTCACTCTGTCTCCGCAAAAATCTTTCTGAAACATGTCTGGAAAATGAACGGAAACTCCGCTAATACTTATCACACAAACATGAAACATACGTCTAAAGAACACTTTAAATTTCTACTTTTAAATAAAACAATTCACATTTAAAACAAATATTCTCCTGCAATGTAATCTGTCTGAAACTAAAGAGAAGTACAGTTTCTCCTGTCTCAGCTCATTATCGTTAATTTGTTCACACCCACTCGCAGAGCGCGCTATTCATAAGATAATGTGTTGAGGCCATTTGCAAAATAGATAAACGCCCCCAGGCAAATGCTGTAAACACACTATATTTTTTAGTCAGATTAAGATTCGTCTTGCGCGGCTATGAGGAATAATCCTGGGACATTTACCACAGAAGTTCTGGTTTATTTTCACTTCGAGGAGGAGCAACAGATTCAGCTGAGAAGTGTAAGTGTTTTATGGCTGTGCTTTGTTCTAATCGCGATATAGAATAACGTTAGTGTCTGTAAACGGAAAAATAGCATAGCCTACTGTTTTTGTGAATCATGTTTCTGTGTGTGTGTGTGTGTGTGTGTGTGTGTGTGAATGAATGAATGAACGCACAGATGCGCACTGTTACAGACGAAATAAAAGAACATTTCTTTGACTAGTTTTGGAAAAAGTTTTTCAAATCAAATAAGCATCAAATAAGCTTCAAAATAAAGACATCAAATAAGCTTATGTTTTGTCAATAAACTAATCAACTAAGATGTTTGTTCCAATGCAAGCTATATCAAAATAATGAATCCTCAACTTTGAAATATGTATGATCAAACTAAGACATTTATGGGAAAAGACTATTTTCTTTTCAAGATGTTTCCATCTTGCTTTGAACTAAAATAAAACCATGTCTATATGGTGAAGGGTGTGTGATAGAAGTGTCCAGACATATGCACCCTGTATTTTAAATAAGAACATTTAATTATTTGCGATACATTATTCATTCACAAAGAATTCAGGGACATTATTCATGTCCCTAAAGGTTAGAGTTTTCCTCATTTTTTAAATTAAGGCATTAAGATTTTTTATTCCTCTTTTTAGTCAACTTTAGCATGGGTGTTTTCACTTATTCTAAGCAGTGTGTGTATATATATATATATAATTAAAAAGCTATTTTAACCAGAAACCAGTCCTTTGTTGTGTATCTTTGGATTATGTTGTGTTGTAAATAAATCCAAACAATCTAAAAGCCATTCTTTTTTAAATCTCCTCATTCTTTGTGCAAGGCTCCTCGTAAGGGCCTGATAGCACCTAATAGGGCCATTATGGGAGGGTCTTTGTCTTTCTCAGGTGTGAAATGCCATACATATTAATGAGAGAGCATGCCTCCTCGCATAAAGCTTTCTCACACTAAACACGTCATACACACATACCAAAAGACTTTATTGACTTATCTGAATGAGTTGTCAGGATGATTCTCACATAGTTTTGGAGCAAATATTCTAGGCTATGTGATACAATTTTCAAAAGTCTTGTAAATAAATAATCAATATGTGTTTTGTGGCCTTATTTCAGAAACTTTTATTTTTAAGTTTTTCAATAACCATGCATAAATAATATTCTCTCAAAAATACAAACATGTACATACATGTTGCTCAAATATTATGGTAGCCCCGTTCGTGCTATATAGAGTGAATTTACACCGTTGCCATTAACATGTTTATAAATAACTGAAAAAAAGCACAAATGTCAGTGCATGTCAAAACATCCCAAGGGCCTCAAAAAACCCTTGGTCCCCAGAGGGCAAAGATTTAGAGTGTCCATATCTCATGACCCCCACATAACAGAGACATCAGCATAGACTCGTTGGAAAAGGTATGAGAAAACCCTTTCGAATGATACCTGGTTTATGTTTCCTGGGCGGATCCCAAATATAGGGATCAAGAGGTCATACTCATAAGAGATTTAAAAATGAGATGGAGTGCATGCTTGTGAACTTGGTCTGGCTAGGGTTAGTCTGAAGTGGTCAGTGGACGGATGGACCGTGCACAACCAGCTTCAGACCCTAGGTTTGAGCCTTGGATGTTTCATTCCCCTAAATCTATTCCCCAAACCCCACCCTAAGTGTATAACAGCCCTCCCCATTTATCCGGGCTTGGGACCGGCGCTGACATTACACTGCTTTGTGTAATGTCAGAGGCTGAGTTACTGTTTTTTTTTTACAAAAATATAACAGAACACACCTAACACTGACTTATATATAAAAATGTCATTAGCCTAACCACCACCAACACCACTCTTCTAAGCATAACAACTACAAATTAATACTAATTACTAAATAATAATATACACTAATCCTATTATAATTACTAATCCTAACTACCACTAAACCTATATAAATAACCCACCCCTAAACCATTTTTTACATTGCATTGCGTTTCCTGCAGTAGCTGCGCACAGGAACACTCATAGACTGGCACTCAGCCATGTACTTTGCGTACGCCTCTTTATGAGGCACTTCTGCATTGACATCAATTAGTGCCAGTTCCATGCTACTCCAACTGAGGGAGCAGTTTGCAGGCAGAAAGCGTGGAACTAGTTTTCTGACAATCTGTACCTCATTGGAACAATCAAGGTCAACAACTTCCTCTTCCACAGGCTCAGACACGCTTTTTTCTGCCACACAAAGCTTTGGTGTGTCAGAAGCAGTTGTGATCCTTAACTTGTGTGGAATGCTATCGTGTAAGGCCCACAGCTTCAAACCACAGACCCTTGGCAGCAAAAAACGGAACAGGACCTGTAAAGTCCTCAACCATGGCTGGGTCACAGGAAGGTCCTCAAGGAGAATTCTTAGTTTCTCAAAACTTATGAAGTCCCCCTTTTGAATGAGGGCAATTAAGCTGACAAAAGTCATTACTCTAACAAGCTCCTGGTCTTTCAGAGTTTTAGGCAGCCTAAGCAGAACTTCCTTCACCCAAGGCATGCCATTCTCCATGTATTTTTCAGTGTTTCGGATGAAGCCAAGCCCCCTCTGCTCCATCTCTAAACACACATCGCTGACCAGGCTCACCGCTCGCGCCTCAACTGACGGTTTTTCACTAACGTCATGGATCTCACAGAAATCCTTGAAGTTCCAACTGATTTGTTATTACTCAAACTGTAGAACTTTAAGGCTGGAAATAAACGCAGCTTGTGTCCGTGTCTTCCAGACTTTAAGCAGGACTTCACATCATGGCCTGCTTGGGCCACCATCTCTTTTGGCCTGCAGAAAGTATGTGGGTACACAAAAGAAGATTCACCTTCCAGGGTCTCACAAAGACCCTGGAGAGACATGAAGCCCTTCAGTGTGCCCTGGCAGCTACTTTTCTGCAGGGACGAGATGGGAATTCAAACATTACGGTCGAATAAATTGCAAAGCAGGAGCATCACGAGCTCTGCCCCACAACAACCATGCCAGTACTGACAGATTCAGAAAATCTAAATAGGCATATGATTCTGTTCTGCTGCGTCTCATTAGATGTCCAGTGACGTAGTGGAGGTGGAGCAAGTCCAGCACTTGCACTGCTGGTAGGGGCAAAAGCAGCAAATCCACGCACACATGAGGCTTTTGCTTTGGTTGGAGCTGGTGCCCAGACGGACTCTGTACTGAAAATCCTGTGTGGAGAATGGGTGGCCAAATAATAGCTCTTCCAGACCAAGCTCACATTGTAATGCCGCCCATGTCTGATCATAGCCACCCTTTCCCATATAATTTTCAAAAAGGTACCTGAGCTTACCCACCATGTGCTTTGCCACGTTCTGAACAACACACATGACCCGAGCATCAGCATCAACATCACTAAAAGGAACAAGCAAAGGCTTGTTCCTAATCAGATTGCCCAACACTTCCTCATCAAAAGTGGACTCACTGTCCATGACATGGTGAATGTCTTCCTCAAAAAGAGCAACCTGCTCAATTCTAGCCTTTACTGTTGGACCGAACTTCAGACATAGTTTTTAGATGCCTTGGGTGACACGATCCACAAGTTACCAAGCACCCACTAACTGGGTGCACACTAACCTTTGCTAATCTGTTATGCGGTGTATTAGCGTACAATTGTACAAAGGTTAACCCCCTGGGGTCGGCTATCGCGCCGGCGCGATTGTCTCGCTTTTTTTCTTATCAGTGCAAAAGAGACTCAAAATACTCGGTTGATTTTGATCTTACATATAAGTGTTGTACATCATCAGATCCTGTTAAGTGTCTATTTTTTTTGTGGATACTCACAATAAAAACAAAGTGTTGTGCTTTTCGCCAAATAAAGAAAAACAAACATGATGCGAGTTCTGCGTTCTCTCTGTCAGTGAAGTCCATTCTGAAACGCGTTCTAAGATTAACTGTAACTCCGCGAATACTTGTCACACAGGCACGAGAGATTTTCAGTACAGAGTTATTCTCAGTTATTCAAAACAAATATTCTCAGTTTATGTAATCCGTGAAACCAAGGAGAGGTACAGTTTTTTTCTCTCTCCCCTCAAAATTTTTAATGAGCTGAGGCCGGCACACCCCCGGCGCTGTTCACATGGTAAATAGGTGATCTATGCGTCGCACACGCGGACACGCCCCCCGATCAATGCCATAAAAACCCGAAGTTTCTTTATGAGATTCACTGATAGATCATCGCGTTTTGAGGATGGCACGCTACTCCGGTGATGAAGCCCTTCAGATGATTCTGGACAGCAAGGAAGAATTCACCTTTTCCTCAGAGGAAGATTGCAACTCGGATGACGAACGGCTGCATTTTGAAGAATGAATTGATCCCGCCGAGGATACAAGTTCGGAGTAAGTTGTTTAGTGTTATATAATTCCTTTTCTGATCATATATAGAACTCATGAATTTTCAGACTATATTTTGCCTAGTTTTGGCTAGCTTATGACATCCCTAACATTCGTGTATGCTCAAGTGTAGCTAAACTTTTAAAATGTGATATTATACACTCTAAACATATTTGTATATTAAATATATTTCACTCGGTTTTGATTAGCTTATGACACTGATTATCATGCTAAAATACTGCCTTATGCATAATGTATCTTGTTTGCGAATATCTGCTTAGGCAACACGATCTCATAAAAGTGCGTTTCTAGGCTTAGGTTATATAATGTAATTTAGTGCAAATATATTTCCGGTAAAATATGTGATAGGCCTATTGTCTATGCAATATATTTATATTATGTTCAGTTTTGTTAGCCTATGACACTACGTATCACGCTTACTGCCTTATGCACAGATGTGAATAGCCTACAGGTGTAAATGTTTGAAATGTAGTGATGTGTCGTTTGCGAACGATCCGTTTATTGCGTGTAGACCACTAAATGCGCGCGGTCTATATGGCTCATCAATACTCGATATGCATTGTGCATCCATTAATTGTCCGTCAGTTTACTTTGGATAATGTATGCTAACAGTTTTTTTTTTTTTTTTAGGAATGTGTGTAGGCCTACATCACGCTCTCCTTCTCCAGCACCTCGCAGAGGGGAACGCAGGCGTCGTTCAGTTCTCAGTGCGATTGAGAAGTAAGTGCATAGATGTAATATTTTACAGATTTACAATATAATCATGACATCTTTGCAGACACTGACACACAGAAAACAGTTGATTCATAAAAATAAAATATTAGTTTTTATAACGATATTCGACGTTTGCTCCTTGATTGTCGAATGCCATTTTTGGTAGAAATTATAAAATACATACAGATGATACAGTTTCTTTGATTGTGTTATCAGCATTCTCACTTTAAAAAAAAATAATAAATTTAACAGATGTGACAATGAACATGTCCATAAGCATAAGCATTTACTGTGAGATACCTGCCTTTTGTTTATTTATCGCTCACAATTGCTTTGTTTATAGCAGACTGATTATTTATTTATTTTACTCACATTTGATTTGCTTAGAGCTAATTTAGAACATTTAGTTTCTCCACACAGAGGAATTACAATAAAGAACATTTAGTTTCTCCACACAGAGGAATTACAATAAAACAGATTGAAAAACAAAACCTTTGAATCTCCTCTCATTCTTTGTTCAGGCTTCCTCACCCTAATGGGCCATTGGGGGAGTGTCTGTCACACCCCTGGTCTGAATCTCATTAATATTGATAGGCCATTACCACTCCCACGCATAAACCTCTTCTGACAAAAAAACTGTCATACCAAGTATACATTTTTGTTTTGTTTTATGTGAACGATTAGGAGGGATGATTTTCACATCATTTTGAAGCCAGAACTCGAAGCGACAACATCCATTAGTCAAAAGTCTTGTGGACACATATTTAGTATTTGTTTTGTGGTCTTATTTCAGCAGCTTTCATTTTTATTTTTTTCAATAACCACGCATAAACATTATTCTCTTAAAAATACAAACATGTACATACATGTTGCTCAGATATTATGGTAACCCTGTTTGCCAGTAATATGTTTATAAGCAACTGAAAAAAGCACAAATGTCAGGGCATACCAGAACATCCCAATGGCCCCAAAAATACCTCAGACCCCAGAGGGTTAATATACAACTGTCCATGACTTCAACTGGCCGCTCCCCGAACACGAACACCAAAATGGACCAAATAATGTCCTAGAGAAACACATAATAATAAAATATAGGGCTAAATCGCCGTGTGTTACATTTAAATGGGCTATATTGACGTGGTTTATACCAACAAGGGTTTAATTTTTCAGAAAAAACGAGGGTAGGTTTTAGTGCAGATGTGGCAAGGGGCATATACACGATATACCAACGTCTATATGGACGAAGGGAGACCCTAGACGTCACAGTGGACGGACAAAAAATTATTAGGCTCTTCAACATTATGTCCCACCAATGATGGAGGCCATTTAAACCAACTCAACGCCTGTATGGGCAAAGAGAAAATTTTCCAAAGCTCTGCTACATCATTTTTACGGTTTTGTGTCATTCAGGCATACTCTCGCAACGCGTTTCGAACTTTCCCAAGGTTCTCATCAGGTGAATTGGAATGACAACCCTCTCTACTAGATTGTGGTAGAGGGCGTGGTCCCTCTCGTCTTTATAGTCCTAGAGGGCTGGGCCCCTCCCATTGCTACAGTAACACCTTTCAGCATTGTATGATGCTTCATAAATCGTTTTTCTTACTATCAACAATTTTGTTTTTAATTTTAAAATGTTATGTTCACACAGGGTTAGGTTTTTTGTAAACATTACAACAGCTCCCCCTCCCTCTGGCACTTGTCCAGGGAAGGAAGGAGACTGAGGAAGGCACGGGCCGACGCATGTCAGACTATACCATTGCTCCTCCTCGGAGAACGCTCTAACTTAGAGTTCTGGGGCTAGAAAAAAGAAGACTTGACTATCTTCCACTGGGTAAATAAACCATAGGGGGCTACTATGGATAGTTCAAACAGGAATTGGCACAGGCCTAGCTCTACTGGACAAAGCAATGCCAAATTCCCAATAAGACAACCACCATAGAACTGCTATAGGTAGGTTTAGAACCAGAATTGATACAGACCAAGTTGTATCACCCACAGGGCTACTATGGGTAGGGTTAGAAAGAACACAGGTATAGGTTTAAATCAAAAATAGGCCAAGCAAAACCGAACTCCACCCGGTGTATAAACCACAGGGCTACTATGGGTAGGATTAGGAAGAGAACAGGTGCAAGCCTAGGTCAAGATTAATTAAGCCAAACCGAACTCTACTTAGAGTAAAAACCACAGAACCACTGCGGGTGCGACTAGGGACAAAAACAGTACAGGCTTTGAATCATAAAAAACCGAACCCTACTCTGTGTACAAGAAGACCTAATCCGTATAGAGGTATATTTCCTACTCCCCCAGGCAGTGCATGAGGGAAATGTTCAAGACACTCTCGTCAGTAGTGTACCTCAGATTCACCGGATGTTTCGGCCCGTTACACACCAGACACCCTCCTCTGAGGCGGCCCATCCTGGATGATCAGTCCAGGACGAGTGTCTCGTGACCAATTGTTAATCGAACTAGACCAGATCCTTCAAACCACTGTGGTTGGGTTCTGGTTACAGGATATTACCGTTACGTTCAGGCTGACCTCTGAATCGGAACCTTCTTTCAGGTAAGAAACCATGACCTTTTATAGATCACCCTTTCTCCTGACTAACCAGACCCCCTTTCTTTTACAGAACGATCGCCGACCGGGCTGACCTCTGAATCGGAACCTTCTTTCAGGTAAGAAACCATGACCCTTTATAGATCACCCTTTCTCCTAACTAACCAGACCTCCTTTCTTTTACAGAACAATCGCCGACCGGGCTGACTCTTGAATCGGAACCATCTCTCTGGTACTTTGAAAACATGTTCTTCTATAGATCATTCTCCTGCCCTTGATCCTTCTTTACATCTCTTCCAGGACGACCCTTCTTTTGACAGTGCTGACTACTGAATCAGAGCTATCAGTTAAAAACACCGGAAAATGAGAAGTTTACCCTCTAACTTCAAAAGACGTTCCCCACGCTCTTCACCCGGTCAAAAGAAAACTCACGCGGATACGGTGCATCAAGCTTCTACCAGTTCTTCACCCTAAGAGTCAAGACTAACCAGGGGTGCGTTTCCCGAAAGCATCGTTAGCCAACTATGGTCGCAAGTTGGTCGCAATTCCCATTGAACTCTATTGGTAACGATGGAACTTGCGACCATAGTTGGCTAACGATGCTTTCGGGAAACGCACCCCAGACCAACATCATCCCATTACAGGACAACCGCTGGCAGTGCCGACTCCTACATTGGAGTTTCCAGGTAAGAGATCCCGTCCCTCTACCGTAACCGAAAACGATACCACAATCAGTGTGTGAGTATGTTGTTGCAAGATGTACTGTTGCATGAGAGGTGCTAATCAGCCATAGAAGACCGGGCTCCATTTAAGGTCTGTTAGCCCCAGACCACCCTCCCTGCGTGCTGTCCAATTGGACCCAGGGGGGCCGGCCACTTACCGCCCTCCCAAGTGACCCTTCGTTAACACCGCAAGGTATCAAGGCCACCCGAAAAAAGCCTGTGGGGAATGGTCTACTTCCTCTGGGCCCTATGTCAGCCCTGCTGACTTCACCCAGGAAGCCTTGTCCAGGAAGTCCCCAAATAGCAACCAATTGTTGCCAGGTCCTTCTAATTCCCAAGACAAGACCCCCTGAAACCACTCTATATCGAGGATCGAGATTAGCGGATGCACAATTCTGTACACCAAGCTTCTACCAACCTCTCTCCTCGAGAGCAAAAACGACTGATCAGAAATAATCCTTACCAAAGGACGTATTCGTCAGCCGCAGATACCACCAGATGGCATCGCTCTGATATATGCTTTTTTGATGTAGAACCCGCAACCGCTGTGAGAAATTGAGAAAAAATGAGCCTAATTAACCAACCAATCAACCAACCAACCAATTTAGTCCATTAACCAATCAATCAATTATTAAAAAAATAGGAACCAATAGGAATTGAGCAAAAACCGAACCCTGCTCTGTACGTACTATAATCAATGGGAAAAAAATCCGGTATGACCACCATGGAACTATCATGTTATCTGTCCAAATTTAGACTTCCTTTTTGTCACCAAGCCTTGTTAATTGTAAAAACCAACCTCTTCCCTCAAGAGTAGAATGGGCTGAACAGAAATAATCCCTATCAGAAAGGATAAAACCATCAGTCATATTTTATACCACCAGATGGCGCCCCTATAATGTATGCATTTTTTATGCAGTACCCGTAACCGCGGTGAGAGAAAAAAAACGATTTTTCACTCCTACTTGAAACCGACCAACTCCAATTGGTGCACTATCCCTCAAGTTACTATGGATAGGTAGATGCAAACAGGTCTAGGCTTAAATCAAAATAGGCTAAGCAGAAACCGAACTCTCCTCGGTGTATAAACCACAGGGCTACTATGGGTAGGATTAAAAAGAACACAGGTCCAGGCTTAAATCAAAATAGGCTAAGCAAAACCGAACTCCACTCGGTGTATAAACCACAGGGCTACTATGGGTAGGATTAGGAAGAGAACAGGTGCAAGCCTAGGTCAAGATTGATTAAGCGAAACCGAACTCCACTCGGTGTATAAACCACAGCACTACTATGGGTAGGATTAGGAAGAGAACAGGTGCACGCCTAGGTCAAGATTGATTAAGCGAAACCGAACTCCACTCGGTGTATAAACCACAGGGCTACTTTGGGTAGGATTAAGAAGGAAGCCGGTACGGTTTTAATTTATTTTATCTTATCCACCCTTAACTGAAAAAGGTCCCTCTCAAAGAAATTTTTCCATCCACTGTGAAAAAGGCTCAGATATAGGAGTAACCTCCGGGATAATTTTCCAGAATCCTCCTTATCATCACATTCTCCCCCTTATAAAAACCTTTAACTTATTTTTAATCCCTTATATTATTATTTCTTATTTTTGTGATAAGTAAAAGAGGACACACTAACCCCTTCCCCTTTATGTTGCCGAAACTTCTCTCCTTTCATTCAGACCATTTGGGACCCTCGTTTTCAATCTCTCAATCCATATATATTCCTTATATAACCTCTGCCTTAAGGTCCATTTTGGGTTATGTTCTAAACCCCTTATTCGCAATTTTCAAACTCCATGTCGCTGAAAATGCTCAATCAGAGAACGTCTACTCGCGTTCAACAGTCCTTTCTGAATAACATACCTATGTTGGTATAAACGGGTCCGAATCAAGTTCTTGGTCTGACCAACAAATTGTTTACCACACCGACCACACTGAATCCCATACACATTCTCTGTTTTCAACGGGATATTTGGAAGAAAAAACGCCGCGAGTTGGCCCCAAACTTGAATGGTTTGGGGTCCCCTCCTTTTCAACGATCCTGATTTCCCCTTGCCCTTGGGAAGTCTACTATGGACCAGCAAGTCCCGCAAATTCGTATTCTTTTTGTAGGCTGCCAGAAGCTTAATATCCTGACCCTCAGGGGCATCTGCCAAGGTTTCCACAAAACTTTACCTGATCTCCCTCATGAGCCTGACAGCCTCCGGAGTATACGAAAATATGGCCGGGACCAAGATCTTATCTTCCCTTGAGGGTCTGGGTTTTTCTGGATTTGTCTGCAACCGGCAATGCTCTTTATAAATCGCTCTGAGCCGCGACCTGGAGTAACCCCTCGTTCGATGTGCCCGAAACAACGTACACTTAGCTTCCTGAAAACTTTCCTCTTGTGAACAAATTCTCCTAAACCTCAGGAGCTGGGATTAAACTATTCCTCTGAACGTGTGTCTAGGATGGTGGCTCTTAAAATGCAACAAGGCATGAGAATCTGTCTCTTTAAAAAACATTTTGAAATCCAACTTCCCTGTAGAGAGAAACCCCGGCCCCTTGTAAACTGTCGTATCCAGAAACTCTATGGCCTGCTCATTCATTACTGCTTTGACCTTAATCGAGGCATGATGCGCGTTCAATACCCTTAAAAAGGTATCGAATTCCTCTCGACTACCATCCCACACTCCCCAGACATCGTCCAGAAACCGCCAGTAGGAAAAAGGGACTTTCCCACATTTAGGAAAAAAAGTCTCCTCCCATTGGGCCATGTATATATTCGCATAAGCTGGTGCAAACCTCTTTCCCATAGCTGTTCCCTTAATCTGAAGATGTAATAATTTCGAGTTCGAAGGGGAATTCTGAGTCAAACTCAACTCCAAAAGTTCCAGAATCGCCTCCTCCGGTCGAGAAGCGTCAGGGAACCTGGCAAAACAATCTCGCACTGCCTTCAACCCTAGTGGAGTCTCAATGTTAGTGTAGAGACTCTCCACATCCAATGAAAACAGGAACGCATCAGGCGGCACTTTCAACCCCTTGACTTTTTCCAAAAAGTCATAGGTATCCCTAATATAGCTGAAATGCTTGGTAGATAAGGTATTCAAATAAAAGTCAACAAACTCTGCCACCCTATGACTCTCACTCCCACTGTCCGAGACCATAGGGCGACCGGGAGGCATGAAGGGGTTAGACCATTTCTCCCGAGGTTTATGGACCTTAGGAAGTAAATAAAACCGCCTAGGCCTCACCTCCCCCAACAAGTAATTCACCTGTCGTTTGCAAATAAACCCTTCTCTTAATAAGGAATTTACAACTCTTTCAATGCGGGGTACCGACTCCATAAAAATGGGAGTCGTCAACTTGGAATAAAAGGACTCATCCATTAATTGTCTCAGTCCCTCCTGCACATAACGCGCCCTGTCCATGATCACCACCGCACTTCCCTTATCCGCAGGTTTAATCACAATATCCTGTCTGCGAGCTAATTCTTCTAACGCCTCCACCTCCTCTGGAGGCAAGTTAGGTCTCGGGGCCTGTGCCCCCGACAAAGTTACCTGGACCCCTTCCAAGTTTCGTTCAAAAAAGTCCCATACCTCCCTAGGTAATTTCTGGGGTGGTGGTACCCACCCCGACTTCTCACAAAATGGCCGGCTTTGTACGTCCTCATCCACGCTCCGACCGAAATAAACCGCCCTTTTCACTTTGTCATGAAACTGACCCAAATCCGCTAACAACGGACTCCTGTCAACCTTCTTAACCAAATGTGAAGGGATAAATGCTAAAACCCTATCCAATAACTTGACCTGTGCCGGTGTGAAATGAAGACCCTGAGACAAATTTATGACGGAGCCTGCTTTATTGAGATTAATCCCGGGGCCCTGATCGGAAGGCCCCCTCACACGTTTAACAGGGCCAACCAATGCTCGAGCATCGCCCGGGCCGACACGAAGGTCCAATGGATCCCGTCCGCCTCCACCTTGAACTGCTCTGCTGGCAAGAGGGCCATACAACACCCCGTCTTCAAAATGATGTTATTCAACCCCTCCAGATTCTTCCTCTGCTGTTCTGGCAGAATCGGGGAAAAATTTATTAGTGGGATGTGGACCACTGCATTAGGAAAAATCTCAGCTACCGCTCCTTGGAGCCGCTCGACACATTTCTCCAACATGATCAGTTTACTCTGGTTCCGGTCATTCAACCCAAAGGCCAGAACCACATGTCTGGTCACTTTCGACACCGGGGTCTTGTACTTAATCAGGCTGTAGGCCTGTGCCAGATTTGCTCCCGGAAAGTAATGCACCTCCACCTCTGGGTTAATAATTGCCGGGATTCTGTTCATATTGGAGTCTCCCATCACCAGAATTGGTCTTTCTGAGACCAGGTTCCAGGACTTGTTTTTGTCCCCCCCCACCACACCGTGCCAAACATTTAGGCTCCTGTCCTCCAAATCAGAGATTTTACTCTTGGGGGCTGGGACTTCTTTTTCTTTTCCTTTTCCTTTCTCTTTCCCTCTCTCCCCCTCAGGGACCAGTGGTTCCAGATCCTCTCGGAGCCAATCCGAATCCGAGCCCGAGCTCTCCTGCACTTCCATCAGCCCAGCTTCTTTCTCCGGACCCGGACCTTTCAACGGAATTAGGGCTGGCATGACCCCCACTGCCCTGTCCCTACTAGGGCCCAGACTCTTCCTGGCCTTTGCCACCCCCGGGATCTCCACTCTGGGGCGGACCTCCCCCGGCTCCCCCATACTGCACCCCGGACTCTCCCCCAAGCCCAAGGCCCTCCGAGGGGCCTCCTCCCCCTCGGACTCCACAGCCATGGCCCCCGAAAATGGCGGCTTCCCCTGAAACCTCACGGCCTTACTCCTCGGGGCTTGGTCTGACCCCACTCCTCCCTCCTCTTGGGCCATGAGACGGGCCACATTCGTTGAAGCCCGCCGGATCGTCACCTCCCTGAGGCTCTTGATCCCCCGACGAGTCCATTTAATGGCGATCTCCCACGCCTCCCTCCAACGCACCCTGGAGGCATGGGAAACCGCCCGGCTTGCCTCCTGCAAGGCCCTTTTATAGTGGTCTTCCAGAATATCTGTCCCGGTTTCGAGCCAGTTCTTAGCGTTACCAAATATCAGCCAATCTGTGCTGACACTAGGGAACGCCGGCTGAATGCCCGAGGACATTTGGACCGCCAACCTTTGAACCTCCCTATCTTCTCTCTCCTCCCTGCTCTCCATTCCTTTTTTTATATATCCGCCTATAACGAGAGAAATAATCTATTACTCCCTATTCCTTACCCCCTCATAATCCCTCCCCAACATTATCCAAAAAACGAACCAGGAGATGTTAAACCTGTCTGGGCCGAACAACTCCCTAAGGGCCTCCCGGGCCCGTATTCGTACTCCCTTCCCGCCCCCTCCCCGACTTCAAAAAGCCGAGGAAGGCGCCGGAGGGAGCGTCCCCATAATGCCACCCTATAATCCCCAAACAACTATAAAGCACATTTCCACCCCTGAACCACCATCCCCCCCACCCCCACACAAATCCCACCCGAGGCAATCGTCCTCCATTTCCAAACCTGAAGCGTCCTAATTTGTTTGGTTCCTTCTTCATGAACCAGCATTAATTTCCAAGACAAAACCTAGCCTCCAATATCCAGAACTTGGATAACCCCTGGTATGTCATGGTCCGATGGCTCTGGCAGGGTTAGGTTTTTTGTAAACATTACAACAGCTCCCCCTCCCTCTGGCACTTGTCCAGGGAAGGAAGGAGACTGAGGAAGGCACGGGCCGACGCATGTCAGACGATACCATTGCTCCATCTTGGAGAATGTTCTAACTTAGAACTTGGGGCTAAAATCTGAACATTTGAGTATCTCCAACTGGGTGTATAAACCACAGGACTACTGAGGTTAGGTTTAGGGCAGGAGCAGATATAGGCTTAAGTCTACTTGATTAAGAGACACCAAACTCCATCCTGGACAAATCAATCCGTAAACTCTGTGTGAAAACCATAGGGTCACTATGGGGTAGGTTTAGGGCAGGAGCAGGCTTAAGTTTAAATTGATTAAGCGAAACCAAACTCTACCCGGTGCAAAGACCACAGTCGAACTACACGCAAGTGCTGAATTAATAAGTTACACACAGGTCAGTTTATTAGACGAATTAAACTTGAGGTAACGCAGCGCTGCTTCATTTTCTCTATCAGTTACAATATCACACTAAACTGCATTTGAGTGTGTTGAATGTTGTTTTGAGTGTGTTGAATGTTGTTAGTTCGGTTGTTTGTTGGCTGTATGAGACTAGCAGTAAGCTAGATCAACATTAGAATAACATACAGATCATATTCTAACATTTCATCATGTTGAAAATTTCATTAGTTTAATGTACATTTGCTCACCTGTCTAATAAAGTACATGCAACACTGGCGTCTCTGTCAAGTCGAAGTTAGTCGCGGACGTGGAGCTCTCAGCATCTCGAAAGATGTTGATCTTCGTTCTAGTCCTCTTTTTGTCTCAAAGTCTGCTTGCCATGGTCCATAATGTTTGAACAAAACAACAACAGCGTGAGCGTCCTGCTAGGCATAACGGGCATAACCCAGTTGTCCACGTCTGTCGCCATGGTTACTATGGCAGTACGAGCGTAACCGAGGGTAAGGCGGATATGACGCCATTGACTGGCAACTCCTCACCCCTGCTCACACGTCCCGTTTCCTTGGTTACAATCGCAATTTTCTCACGATTTACAAATAGTTGGAAACATTGGGGATATTGTAAGTAATCAACTAAACAAAATATATAACATTGGCCTAGTGGTTGTGGGATATTTTACTGAAAAAAATCCTACATATTGTACCTTTAAGCAGCTAAAGTAAATTGAGCACAAAATTGTAGGGTCTGGACTAGGGCTGTCACTTTACGTTCGAAAATCGATTGCACAATTGATTCGGACCAACCAACACAAGTTTCGAAAACGAAATAGGGAATCTTAACGATTTTTTTTGTTGTTTGTTTTTTTGTGTGTTTTAGGTGGACAGGTCAATACAGTATCAGAACATGTAGGATGCTGGAAAATAACAATGTCTTTTCTGTTAACCAAATTCGCTATTACTTCAATGCAAGTGAACAGGCGCGCCATTATTTGTTGCTTAGTGACGCGTGTGTGTGTTCAAGTAAGCCAGAAATGCGCAGATTCAGTGCAATACGCTGTATTTAATATATCATGAGGACTCACGAGTTGCGTGTTTGCACTAAATCCGCGCAGATTTGTTTTACACGAACTTCCCCAGCAAAGTGAGTAAACATAGAAACATGCCAGATTGGCTCGTGATTTGACAGCGTTTCCCACCAAAGTTAATTTTTACCCGCGTTTGGCGGGTCGGAGGGTGTTAATCTCAATCCCTGAAGTTTGCACTCCTGTTTATCATTGTGCACGCAACTTCACGCCAATAAATAATCAGAAATATTGTGACTTGTGCGTCTCAAGCGGCCTCTTTACGCTCGTCCTAATGCCTGTTAGGTGTCCGTGGATTTGCCTGTATTTGGTGTTGAAAATGGAAACGTCTTTAGACATGGAAAATTGATTTTACAATCGATTCAATTTATTTATTTATTTAAAAGGGACAATGCATATGAATGAACATAGTTTTTAGCAATGTACATATGCCAAAATTAGCCCCCAGGCTATTTTACATTTGTAGTCCCATGTGAGGTCATCAAACATTACCCAATAACACAGCTAAACATTTCATTTAAACATGAATCGACATTCAAAAAAACACAAAAAAAAAAACACGATTAACAACAACCTATACGAATTGACACAGATTGGTAAACAGGGCATCTAATATGGCATAATCATACATGACGGGCACATGCAAAATACACATACATAGTAAAGTGCTACTTAAAGTGCATTAAGTGCTATATCAAATTCTTCAAGTGCTATTAGATGCTGCAAAATGCTAGATCTAGTTTGGTATACATACATACATACACTTATAAAGTAATACAATGAACCGTATCTATTTATCTAAATTAAAACAATTATCATTAGTGGGCACATATTTGATTTGTTTTAAGCCATTCTTTAAGTTGGTTCTTAAAACAGGGGAAGGTCGGGCTTTCTCTCACAGCAACCGGTAATTTGTTCCAGATCTCTGTCCCCTTAATTGATAGTACATATTGTCCGAAAGCTGTACGTCTGTGAGGCACCACACAATCACCTCTCGTGCAGGCCCTGGTTACACTTCTGCCTCCATCCGTAGTTTTCACTTTAATGTAGTCACTTAGTGGGGTTGGGGCTAGACCATGTAAGGTCTTATATATAGCACAGGCGTATTTGAGCTTTAAGAAATTTGCAAAGCTTAGTAGGTTATATTTTTGTAAAATTAAGCAGTGATGATATGAGAGTGGTTTCCGGTCTAAAATTTTTAGGGCTTGTTTGAAAAGTGACTCCGTTTTTTTGAGTATTGTGGCGTTTGTAAGTGACCAGTTTGTAAAACCATATTCCAGATGAGAAAGGATCATACAGTGAAGAAACATTCTGGCCGCTTTGAACACTTATGTCGCAAAAATCAATCAGGATTTTTCCACAAAAGTGACAGCCCTAGTCTGGACCAATCAGACACACACTAATTAGTCATATTCATTATATTTAATGAATTTAAAGATCTATGAAACTCTCCCCCAAAACTAACCTCACAAATGAAGTTACTTTGTCAGCCGGGTGTCCGGTTACAGAACACTTTAAGACTGATAACAGACTTTTACGACCTCAAAGGAATGTGGCCACATGCGCCACATGCTTAAGAGAGAGAGACAATCTTTAATTAAATGAACTTTGCGGTATTACTCTGATCTATGAAGGAACATGCCTCGCAGAAACTGTGATGATTTACTGTCTCGTATACGATTATGTATAACAAGATGGTATGTTTGATTGGGGTGTATGTGGTTGCACAACCACCCAACGGTCAATATAACCTCACCTGTATCATGCTTCCTACCTAATTAATCCTCATTTAATGACACACACTTTGATGTACATCACCTTCTGTTAGAATGCAATGTGAATTTGTTATGTCTATTTGAGCTTGAATGAACAGTCTAAGCACGCTGGGGACAAAGACCATAAATCAACTAAGAGCCGCTTCCCCTCTCGGACATGTCACCTTACTCATTGGTCCATTCAAACATTAGGGGTTGGTTCTTTTCTAAGGCTATATCAGAGGCAGGCGACAGTGACCGCTCTCTCTTGGTAGTTTTCATACTTCCGCAAACACTGTTTCGGGTGATACGGGGGAACCCCCCCCCCTCCCCTTCATAGTGCTCTCTACTCTAGTGCTGTAATCTAACAGACACCCGGGAGAAAGGAATATGATTTAGAAAGCGCTATAAACTCCAGCAAGATAAAGTAATTGTATGCAAACTATAGACCTTTATCTACAAATAAAGTATAATAATGGGAACATTGATCTTGAAGAGAGTGTCGTCGTGTTACTGTCGTAACCGAACGTGACGCGCTGTTTGAATGCTGAATGGAGAATGACTGAGGAGAGATGAGTTTCCATTAACTTTAACGACTTAAATATACATTTTTACCTCACATTATGCTATTGAATGACTTTAGAAGTCTTGGAATATAATGCGAAAACTTTATGGTGCTTTACAATGTTTTGTATGCCTTTAGTGGGGCTTAACAATAACACATACAATATTGGACCGAGAAGCTGCAGCCGTGGCGGGATGATTTTAGGTGTGGCGGCCCGCCACGGCAGAATGAATGTAGCGGAAACACTGATATAAATATCTATATTTAGTTAATAAAACTTGTACAAATGTATTTGGTTCTGTTTTGTTTGCAATACAAAGTCACTTTTACGAAATGCTAACTTGCTACTTGCTCAAAGTGCTGTACATGCTAAGAAATAATTATTCTTCTGTGGCCATGGAAGATACCCTTTTCTTAGAATAAATTAATAATCAAAAGAGTTCGTTGGACGAACTGATTACTTGATTGTAATATTAATTCAGCCACATCGAGTTAATCCAATTAACTGACCCAAATATTCATAATTAATAATAACAAGTTATTATTGATTATTAATATTTCCAAAAAGCTGAGTTCCTTACAAAATATTATTTTGACTATTTATATGACTCTTTCACCAGTGATTTTGCTATGGTCTCTACCACTTTCAGGCAACAGTTGAGAATCTGCGTGTAAATAAAATATAAAAACTCAATATAAACAACTTTCACCATTAATTGCTATATTCAAATATAATGTCTTTGAACTGTGTACCGTTCCCTAAACGTCTCTTTCCAGTCACAGGCAGCACAGGTCTGATCGGTTTAGCGTTGTGTTGTATACAGTGAACAATAGCTAATCTTTGCACTTTCTGACATCCAAAGCATTGTTTAGCTAACATTCAGATAGAAATACTAAATGCTCGGGCTGATGAACAGTATTTTGTAAAGATAAAATCCCTGAAATTCACTTACCAACTGCCGTTGCCCCTCATTTGGCACGGTCCCCCAAAATGTTTTGCTTGATTTAACAATGTTCAGGCTTGTTACCACAGGACAAAGTTTAGGGTCACACTGCGACTAGACAGCTGATCATAAGTAAAAGATTAAAAAAACACACATAAATTTCACTTAAAACCTCAACCTGTATGCATTTCCTTCTCATTCAGAGTTGTATTCAAAGTTTTGGTTGTCTTTAGATAAATTGGTCCCACATTTGGTTCTGCACCTACTCATGTGTTATAAAGAGATAGTTAGTACAATTGATAGAATAGAACAACCTATTCACATGCAGCACATTAATATAATTTTTATAGATTACCAAGTGTGACATTTCCATTGGAGTCTAATTGCAAATTAGGACTGCCACTGAACAATTTCTAGAATTGTTCCAACTTCTTCCTGTTCCGTGTGATATTCCGGTGGTGAAGGATGTTTCCCGCAAGAAAAATGTGTGCAGAAGGTCTTAGCATATTCATGAAGTAGTTGTTTCTCTTTACTTCAGAAAACAGATGCTCTGCACACTGACTATTGATCTTTCCAGCCAGCTCTGGTACAAGACCAATAGTACGAGCACATCTCTCTTGTCTTTACTGTTGCTCTGGTGGAAAACGTCACACAGGCAATAGTGCTCTGAGGACCCTGTCAATGGGTGGCAGTCAAGATCCATAGGGTTTTTCCCGTGAGCCAGCCAGGGAAGATGAACCTTTAGCTTTCCTTCTTTTGCTTTTTGTATGTTTTCAGAGGAGGGGTCTTGTACTCTGCCCTCAAAGGGATGAAAGTTGGTTGAAGTGGTTTTCGATAATTTGTGTGTGCCACTAATCCTCTAGGGTAATCATAAATTGTGATATTTGGAAAGTGTTTCCAAGACAAGAGAAGGTCTGCAAAGTCACGGGGACTCTCTGCTCTCAAGTTAAATTTAATAGAGTACACAACACCACAAGGACACATTACTACACGCAGGCCACCTAAAAGCATACAAAACAATTGAATGAAAACTACATTTTCTGAAAGATCAGTGAAACCATTCCAATAACACATATGAAATTATGATTATTACGAGTAATTGCTGTTTTAGGCAGTTTGTCATATCATATTTCATTAATGTTTATTTTGTAGTACTGTATTGTTAACTTGAGTAACAAAGAAACATCACTCACCAGAAGCACCCCACACCTGTACAAACACCTTTTTGTAAGTCACTCTGTTTGACATTTTATTACGAAGCCTGAGAATGAGATCCATTTTTGGATCCAACATTATCGACCCCATACTGTCGACATAGCTTTTTCAAATCGAAAATCTGATCAAATATGCAAATAGGTTCAGCAAAAATAAATTACTATAAAATTATAATATTTATGAAGAGACCCTATACATACCACTGTATTATGCAGCCAACAGTGTAATAATAGCTTAATGTGGTAAACCAAAACCCTTCTGAACAATTTAAACAACTATTTACCTTGAGGTGGAGATTTCCATTACACGAGAGTAGATGTTAAAACTTAGTGTTGCTTATCTTGGCGAAAGCCGAGTACAAATCAGAATTAAGACGTAGCTTTACAGTAAACTATGCTTCTCCATCCATTTACGCTTCTTTCCATATGGTGGTGTGACTCCCCTTCTGTCCGGCGTTAACGGCTGCAGTGTACTTGGCGCGTCAGCACACACGACGGGTGCAACTACAGTGTGGTGTCCCTAGTGGACCAGCACGACAACCGTCTGGATTGAGCCGAGTAGGGGACATCTCTAGGGTCTTCAAGTGGGCACCTTCCGTCCTCAGTGTTTCGTCGACTAGCCCATGACACCTCTAGAGGGCTCGACAGTGACTCTGGCGTCCCAGAGTCACCCCCCTCTGTCCCCCACTCAACTCAGCCCAGCTTACTGACCTCTACATCCCTCCTGCTGCTGAGACCTAACCACAATCTCACAATCTCTCGGCAACCCAACCATACGCGCCAACCCGTTTGACTAAGGCTGTCGAGCCCCACTGGTACGTTAATGCAGTTTCAGTGGCAACGGTTCCGTATGGCATACCACCTACCGCAAAACACAATATCTGCCCAACCACCCGTCATTCACGCAATATACACAGGAACGTAATGACTGTAAATACTATACAACCTATACAAATAAACCAACAGACTCTTCAAGTTTTTCAAGAATTCTGCGAAACCGTAGCGTGGCGGCCTGTACACAGCCAGCTAGAATCTTTCCGTCTCAACCACAGCCAGTTGCTGCTCCTTTCTGATGCTTCAGATAAGTTCTTTACTGTGCGACGCAACTCTTGGCCACTGAATCCGACGTCTCTGAGGAACCGGGTAGCAGCTCATCACCAAGTCTTTCCTCAGTAAAAGGCACATCAGTGTCACTCCTTAACCTTTGCACTCTCTGTGTTTAATACCATGGCGAATTCCCTTGTTTTTGACCTATCCATGGGGACCAGTTGTGGTAACTAGGTGAAACTGTAAATGGGTTTTCTTTGCCACCTTGAGCAGAAAAATACAGCTATTTATTGCAACACACTAACCATACAAAATGAGACTAGCAATGTTGGAATGTAAAATAATGGAAAAAAAGTTTAAACTTTTCCAGTTTAAATATATTAAAAAAAAATCTTACATTCAGACGCATTTGGTAGAAATCAAAACAGCAAGTCTTGTTTTCTAAAACTAATTCCAAAATTAAGTGTGTTTATGCTTAAAACAAGCTAAATATTTGTCAGTGGGATAAGAAAAATGTACTTATTTCAAAGAGAAAACAAGTCATTTTGCTTCTCCAGTAAATGCATCCTCCAGTGAGAATTTTTGTATGTTTGGGACTTTTGGAAATTTGGAAAATTGTTGCAAATATTCCATTGTCAATATGGAAATAATAAATTAATCATTTAAATGATTTAATTACACTAAGCCATATCACAATATCAAGTAGCCCTATGTGAGAGACAAATAAGAAACAAAACTATGAATGTAAAATGATGCCTAAAAGAATCACGTGCGCAGGGTAAGATTTGTGAAAGTGTACATAAGATTGCAAGCGTAAATTAAATTTGCGTGTGCAAGAGAAGATTTGTAAGCGTTTAAATCATATAAATCATTTTATCTTCATACAAAACTTACTTGGGTAAAACCCTCTGCTTATCATGTCCATTGCCACTGCATCCCAAAATTCTTCTATGTCAATATGACCATCATAGGTCGCAGGTGGAGACTGAATTTCACTCACTGTGATATAAAGAAACTTAATTCAAAGCCAAATATGTGAATTATTAATTTAAACAAAACATAACACTATAATAGAAACCAATGCAACTACAATAACTTTACTTACCTGGGATGCTGAACACTCCTTTTTTATGAAGGTCCATAATCACAGTAGATGTATTGTATCCACAGGACACACAGGAGTAAATGTAGTCCAGATCACATACGGCTTCAAAGTGAAGATACACCTGCATGATTAGGTCACCTTTGGGCAAGGACTCTCCCTCTGTGGCTTCAATTGGCTTTATGCACAGCTTCACTACTTCCTGAACTTCAGCCAGCCCTTTGTTTCCTGTCTGTCATTATTGGACAAACTGATTAATCCAGGTGTGCCTGGCCTCAGTAACAATAATCAGGCACGCCTGGATTAATCAGTTTGTCCAATAATGACAGACAGGAAACAAAGGGCTGGCTGAAGTTCAGGAAGTAGTGAAGCTGTGCATAAAGCCTATTGTCTGCACAGCCCTACCTACAGCTGTGTGATTCTGGAAGGACAACAGAAAGAAGGAGGGGAAATGGTTAAAATCAAATAAAAATAAGAGCCCTCAACTTATAAAAGAGGTTCTAGTCATTTAAAGCCCAAGCAAGCATCAAACATATGCCTTATCCGAGTCATTAGCAATGTAACGAAATACAGTATAAAATATATGTTTCTATATAAAATTAATTATTAATAGTACAATTATTTAATCAGTTCATCCAATAAACAGAAAGCATAATAAATTATTAATTCTAGGAAATATAGTATCTTCCTGGCCAAGAAAGAATAACCTTTTCCAGCTAAAGTAAATCAAGTACTAGCAGGGTAATAGCATAGGTAGCTAGATCAAGATGTTTAAGTGACTTTGATAATTTTGTGAGTGGCAAACACAGAGACAATAACTGTTTAACGTGTGAATATAAGGGTTTAATAAATGAAACTACTGTAGGCTACACACACAACTAAACTAAGCAAAGATGGTATACAGAATCAAGAAAGTAAAGAAAAGTGAAGAAAGAAAGAAGAAAAGAGAATGGCAAGATTACAACCAGTTAACCACAACCTATGAGAAACATCAGAGAATCAGGGTCACCTTAAAGGGGCACAATAACTTATAAACGCATCTAAAGGCTGCAAATGGGTACTTGCATTGGTTTTGGTTGCTGAACAAGTCCAGATGCTGTAGATTCTTGATGATTTTTCCAGAAACAACATAAAAACATATGATGGCAGAGCTTTCAGCTTATAGATTCCCCTATCCTAGAGAGAATGAAGTGCTGCTAAATGCTAATGTGGATTTCTGTCTCGATATGTAATAAACATTTTGCAAAATATAACCTCAAAAAGGTTAATTATAGATAAAGTAAGAGAGAAACTCACCCATTCACCGGTAATTTTCCACAGCTGTAGGCAAAGGCAAGTACGCGTTTCAAATCAGTGCTTCTCCCAGGAGACTAGCGCTAAATTAATCGCCTTTCTTGGCGCCATCTACTGTTTTAAAAGAGGAAGTTGCTTTTTTTTTTGCATTTGTGAGAAAATCTGCCTGGACACATTTGTGAGAAAATCGAGCCGAGAGAAAAAGCATAAAAAGCATAAATCTCATAAAAAGCCAAGTGTCTCACAATCATAACAGACAGATATGCATTTGTATGCACTAGATTTGGTATTTGTTCAAAGGTTACATGAAATTTGTAGGATGGTTTGTATTCATTTGTGAAATATTATCTAGGCTCATTTATTTATATTTGCAAAACACAATGCATATGTGTTACTCCACTGCATTTTCGCTCAAATTGACCTTTGTACTTGCACATTGCTTTCTGTCTTATTGCGAGTTGAGATTTCCTTTGCAAAGCAGATCGAGTTTGTTTGCGAGCCAAATTTTCCTTTGCAAAGCAGATCGAGTTTTATTTGCAAAATGTTGGATTTGTTTGTTTATTTATGGCACAATATTAACTCCATATACACGTTGAATCCAAAGAAGTTAACTTGAAGATGATGTTGCCGAAAGAAGACAGGAAAATGGTGTCTCAAAGAGGTGGAGCCAAGTATCTGACCTAATCAGATACTTTTAAGAGTCCTATCAGTTCACACCCATTTGGTGAGGTGACCAATCTAAGGTGACCTGGGCAAAGTCTTTGTTCATCCTCTCCGTCCTTCGGATGAGACTCTAAACCGAGGTCCTGACTCTCTGTGGTCATTAAAAATCCCAGGATGTCCTTCGAAAAAGAGTAGGGGTTTAACCCTGGCATCCTGGCCAAATTTGCCCCTTGGCCTCTGTCCATCATGGCCTCCTAATCATCCCCATATACTGATTGGCTTCATCACTGTCTCCTCTCCACCAGTAAGCTGGTGTGTGGTGGGCGTTCTGGCTCAATATGGCTGCCGTTGCATCATCCAGGTGGTACTGCACATTGGTGGTGGTTGAGGAGATTCCCCCTTCCGTATGTAAAGCGCTTTGAGTGCCCCGAAAAGCGCTATATAAATGTAACGAATTATTATTATTATTATTATCTCCATTTGCATGTTCATGGTGGCATGGAGAATTTGTGCAGTCTTTACACAAAAGTGTGGTAAAAATATCCTCATGCAATTTATCATAACATATTGTACACTATTGATTATAAAATCAAAAGAGGATTATTTTGATACCAAGAAAGAGGGGATTCGAAGACATTAAAGCAGTGATACATACATCATCTTTGGATATGAACCTTGGAAGTTACTCTAAGGCCTTGTTTACACTGCAGATCTTGATGCCCAATTCTGATTTGTTGCCTATATCTGATTTTTTTGACCGTCCGTTTACACGTTCTTTAAATTGTGACCCATATCCGAGTCATGATTTACACTTGACTGAAACATTGCGAATGTTTAAAGGGGTACTTGCACAGATGGACGAACAAGCAGCGAGATTTCAGGACTGGTGGGACCATACAACGCGATCTCATGAAAGTGAGTATCTATAGCACGAATTTTATTTCTCATGCCATTTATATGCCAAAAATAGTTTTTGCTTGCATATGATACGCACTGTAAACGTGCATATTAAACGCCATAAAGTGCGTATCATGCACGGAAAAACTATTTTTGGCGTAAATGGCATGTGAAAAAAATGTGTGCAATAAACGCACTTTCATGAGATCGTGGCGGGCTTTAACGAGGAGCAGTGGGTCCGAAATTTTAGGATGAGCAAGCCAACCTTTGATATGTTGCGTCAACGTGTGTCCAGATTCCTCTCCTACGACGACACAATGTTTCATCGGGCCATCCGTCCCTTTGCAGATGCGCGTCGGGGTTTCTCTCGTCATTAAACCGTTGCCTAATGCCTCAGAAAATCCGATCTGCCCGTTTACATGACAGTCGCATTGGCACATATCTGATTTACATCTGATTTATTTCCACATATGAACGAGGCCTGAAACCAATCTCGAAATATCCGCATGCATGCGTTTTTTTCCTGTTTACACTGTCATAGAACACATCCGATCTGTGTCACATATGAGTAAAAAAAATCAGAATTGGATCACATTTCACTGACAGTGTAAACGAGGCCTAACATAACTAAAGAATCATAACTAGTCATAACTAATAAAACACAGGAGAAATACTATAAACATTTGGGAAAGTTTGTGTATGAATGGAGCAAGTGTCCTTGTGTATTGGAAGTTTATCTCTATAGTCTTTGACCAAATGGCTAGTGTCGTGTGGTCTCCTGTGCTGTCTTTGAGGGTTGCAGACACAGTCTCTTGGTGAGATTGTTCAGGGGACCTGAACCTTCAACGACCTTTGAAGAGAACTGGTTTTAGGGCCGATGACAACAGGGCAGAGGGGGAAGGTTTTCTGAGGACTGGGGCATTTTGATTATGGCCATTCATTACAGCAATAATAATACTACAAGTGTTTAAAAAAAAGTTAGAGTCCTGCTAGTCACTACTAAAAAAGCAGGTATTATTTTCTAATATTGTACTAGTCACTGCCTGTCACATGTTTATTTGTTTTCATTTTCAGTGCTATGTTCATCCCATCCACTAGGGGACACCAGTAGCACCTCTACCTTATAGATAAAAGAGGAAGTGGGAGAGTAAGAGGTAGATTCAGTTTGAGTAAGCACATGGTATCTGCTGTTCTCAAAGGTAATCCTGGTCTGAGAAACGTTAAGTTTGCTGCTCAACCGTGAGTTTGTAGTTCAACTTTCATCTTGTGTATGCTTTGGTAAAAGAACTTGTAAATATGTTAATGAGTTGTTTTCTGTTATAGAGGATTTTTGTACTACCTGTGACTTACAGGTAGTACAAAATACTACTTACAGGTAGTACAGGTAGCACAGGTAGATTTTGTACTACCTGTGACTTCCCAATCCAGCACCCTTGAGTGCTGGATTGGGAGTTTGCTTGGGTGCATGAGAGCAACTGCCCAAGGACTTTATTCAAAGACTCCCGGGCCGCAACCAGAAGGACAAATACTTCATTTCATCAGTTACTTCCATTACCAGATAAGACTGTTAATTCTAAAGACTGCTCACTTCATCAACCTCATTATCTGTCAACATCTTTTGTGGGACATTTCCACATTCATCCACTCCCCCCAAGACTTTCTTCTGTGATATTTTGTTTATTTGGTATATGATGAAGTGTTTTGTGTAACATTCAATATATTTGAAGAGAAAAGGTTTTCATTTAGTTGTCTTTTGTTGATTCATGCATACCCTGAACACAGTAACTGGTGCAAGACTGATTTCCCCCTCATTCTACTGTAGCAGGCCTGGTTTAAAATAGCCGGGACAGTTATAGTACCTGTAGAGAATTTCTCAAAAACTCCCTTGCATATTCTCCATTCAACTTCCTCAGGCACAAGATGTTTTGGGAAAATATTAAAAGCCTTTCCATGTTTTGACTTTGGCATAATGGTCTGTGGAATGTCCACTGGAATTTTCTTATTTTCCAGCATACATTTCATAGGGATGTCCCGATACCACTTTTTCACTTCCGATACCGATGCCGCAGCTTTGGCTTTTGCCGATACCGATATCAATCTGATATTTTTTATTTTATTCTTAAACTAATACTAATACAATATATGGAAGCACTTTTCTCAATTGACCGTTCGCAAAAGCCACGCCCCCTAGTTATTGTTACTACGCCCGTCAAACAAATGGTCAAACACGACCAGCGCGACAGATTGCCATGATGGGAAGAGGTATACCCGTGCGTGTCAGTGACCTTTTTTGGAGCAATACCTCAGCGATATCCTCCAGATAGTGTCACATGTCTGTCCTGTCTTGTGTTGCACATGGGTGGTTGTTATGTTGGGCCATGTGCCTCTGTCATTGTTTGATCCCTCCCGCTCGTTACCTGATTAGTGTTTGAGTTTCCCCACCTGTTCCCTCTTGATTTGTTCCCTTTATAAGTCTCCTCATGTTTGCAGTCTTGGTCGGTTCGTTGTTATTGTCAGATGTTTCTCTGTTCCTGGTTGGTGTTCCCTGTATTCTTGACCCAGTGTTTGTTTCATGTTCATTTATTATGTTTTCCCCCTCGTGGGTTTTGTTTTCCTGTTTTGTCCCAATAAACCCTGAGTTCATTGTACACCGTCTGCGTTTGGGTTCATCTCCGTGCACACCCGTGACAGATAGAGGCAAAAGGTGTTACAGTATAGAGTGGAGGGATATATTCAAAATATAAAAATACCCAATGAAGGAGACACGACTACTATCGAGGCGAATGCTTATACCGGTCTCAAGCTAAATATGAGAAACCCCATGACCTGTACCTCAAATGCAACCAGCACAGCCTTGAAGAAGATTTTATAAGCTGGTTCAGTGGCTAATGTTTGGAGTTAGAAATATATAACTCGCGCTGCATATTTATTAATTTTGCCTCAGATACAGGATTAACACGTTCGCTTTAACAAGCAGGTTGTTCATTACCACGGCAACCGCTTGCGTGTCATGCTGAATGCGATTTTCGTGTTAAAGTAACTATACATAAGAGACGGAAAGATGCAGATAACCATACAATATTTAAGGTTATTTCTATTCGTTACGATATTGATATATGAACTGATGTTGTCAAGTAACGTTAAGCTTCATGCTTTCCCCGTTGTGAGCGTGCACTCCTCTAAACTGTAGTCTACAGGTGCTGCACTGTAGTTGATTGCTGCTCATTTTCTCCCGAGAATATCATGTTAACAACAACCCTTTAGAAAACGTAATTCCTTTGTGGATCCTCTTGATCTGCTTTCTCCATGTGTCTTTGACTAATCTCAGTGTCTCAGTCTCACGCACGCTGCACGTGAGTTAACCATGTTCGACACGTTTAACTGGGAGTGGGGCCGTCCACACTGTTTTATCCATTGTAGGCACCGCTCACGTTGTGTTTTCGGCTTTGGAAACGGAAAGAACAAAACTCCTCCAGACAATCTCTCGGGGTACCTAGTGTCCGATTTACAAACGCCGTGGGCGCACCACTTCACCATCTTGCTTGGAGTCAATGTTTGACGGATGTGTGATTGGACAATGGCCGTTTTGTGGGAGGGGCCAGCGAACGGTCAATTATCAACCTATACCTCCAGTATGTAGTCCACAACGACAGTTGATTATGAAAGATTGCCACCCTTTATTCAAACACACACAATATATATATATATATATATATATATATAAATACAGGTACTTCAGTACTTAAAGCTAGCTACCAACAGGTTTAAAGTTAAAACAATTTAAACAGCAGCATTCAACATTGTAAATAACCAAATAAATGCAAAACTATCCCTCACATTGCAGCTATGTGCAAATCACAGTAATAACAAAAAGGCACTGAAAGACATAAATAAAAATGTATAACATAAATATAACAACACTGACAAACAGTTTAAACTTTAAACCTTACCCCAACCTTAACCCACTGGGGTCGGTTATTGCGCCGGCGCGACGAGCTCGATTTTTTTTCTTATCAGTGCAAAAGAGAATCAAATTACTCTGTTGATTTTGATCTTACATATAAGTGTTGTACATCATTAGATCCTGCTAACTGTCTATTTTTTTTGTGGATACTCACAATAAAAACAAACTGTTGTGCTTTTCGTCAAATAAAGAAAAATAAACCTGATGCGCATTTTGCCTTCTCTCTGTCGGTGAGGTCCATTCTGAAACGCGTCCGAAAAATTAACTGTAACTCAGTCAGTACTTGTCACAGAGATACGAGAGATGTCTCTTTATGAAGCTGAAATTCTCTTCTTTTAAATGAAGTATTTTATTTTAAAAAAAAATATTTCCAGTTTATGTAATCCGTTTGAAACCAAGGAGACGTACAGTTTTTTCGTTCTCCCTTCATTATCTTTAATGAGCTGAGGCCGCCACGCCCCCAGATCTTTTCACATGGTAAACAGGTGATCTATGCATCGCACATGCGGCACGCCCCCCGATCAATGCCATTACAACACGAAGTTTCTTCATCAGATTCACTGATAGTTCATCGCGTTTTGAGGATGGCAGCACGCTACTCCTTCAGATGATTCTGGACAGCGCGGGACAAATTCACCTTTTCCTCACAGGAAATTGAAACTCGGACGACGAATGGCTGCATTTTGAAGAACGAATTGACCCCGCCGATGATACAAGCTCGGAGTAAGTTGTTTAGTGTTATATAATTCCTTTTCTGATCATAGAGCTCAAATGAATTTTCAGACTATATTTTGCCTAGTTTTGGCAAGCTTTTGACATAGGAAAGATTACCTCACAATATCTCTAACATTCGTGTAGGCCTATACGCTCGTGTAAACTTTTTAAATGTGATATTAGCCTACTACATATAGGTTATATAATGTGATTGAGAGAAATATGTTTCAGCCTCCGGTAAAATATGTGATACTGTCTAAATACAATATATTTTTTTTTATATAAATGTTCAGTTTTGGTTAGTCTATGACACTACTTATCATGCGTAAATACTGCCTTATGCACAGATGTTTGTGAATAGATGTGTAGATGTGTAAATGTTTGAAATGTAGTGAGGTGTCGTTCGCGAACGATCCGTTCATTGAGTGTATCAGTAAATGTGTGCCTCTACTGTATATGGGCCATAAACAGATACTCGCGGTGAAGCGGTCTATACGGCCCATCAATAGATGTTTCTCCGTCCATCAACAGATATACATACATTGTGCATCCATACCCATAAATTGTCCATCAGTTTACTTTGGATAATGTGCTAACATTTTTGTTTTTTTGTTTTTTAGGAATGTGGCTGCATCATGCTCTCCTTCTCCAGCAGGTGTCGTTCAGTTCTCAGTCCGATCGAGAATCATACTAAGTGCATAGATGTAATATTTTACATATGTAATGTAGCCTAATTGTGGTTACATCGTCATAATGTAAAAGTTCCTATTCTTGTGTGAAATTGCAAAAAAATTATATTATTTTATCCATGGCAATTAGTGATTGATAATGATAATAATACAGTTTCTTTGATTGTGTTCTCAGCATGCTCACACTTTTTCTTTATTCTTTTTATAACAGATGTGACAATGAACATGTCCAAGCACCAGTTCCGAAGAGAGGCAAACAAGCAGACGAGCAACAGGCAGTCCACTCTGTCATGGAAAACCGAGACCGATGTTGACATGGTTCCACAGACACTGCGATTCCTTCCTGCACGGGAAACTGGACCGCAACTGAGCTCTGTAGACTCGCATTCACCCATGAGTCTATTCAAACTCTTTTTTTCAGATAGTGCTGTGTCAAATCTGTGCCACAACACCAATGCCCAGGCTGCCAAGGCAACTGCAAAAGGCTGCAAATATAAATGGACAGATGTCAGCATCAGTGAGATGTACCGCTACCTAACTAACCATCAGCCTTCAGAAATCATTCTGATATGATTTTTTTTAAACATCCATTTTGCTCACATATTATTGTAGCAGAGTTTGTGCTGAATACAGCAAATTTATATGTTGGCAAATGGTATGTTTTAAGTAGCTGAAATAAGCACAAATGTCAGGGCATGTCAAAACATCTCAAGGACCCCAAAAACACCTCAGAGGGGTTAAACAGTTTAAACCTTGACAACCTTACTAACCTAGCTGCTTTATTTTTAACAATTATAAAAAAGTTTCTCTGTAACAAAGGTCTTGAACATGTTTTACGTTTGCTCACATAACCATGAGGGGCAGATTCTTTTTTAGGAAGATTAGTTTTTCAGCGGTCTCTGACGTCAGCCTGCTCCTTCTCTCATCAATCACATTTGAGGCTGTGATAAAGAGTCTCTCACTCTCTACACTTGTGCAGGGAGCACAGATAAACTTAACTGCCGTGGCTGCCAGTCAAGGTTGGTTTACTTTCCAGTAAAGTAAGGAATTGTCCGACCGTGGAATATTTGCCTCACTTAGGTAGGTCTCCACTTGAATTTGTGCACTTGTGGTTTTCTTAGGAACAGGTAATACTTGACTCTCCTCCAGGATTTCATTAAAGATGCTGCCAAGGCTGCTGGTACTTGTGCCCAACGCCTCCATCCGTGGAGTTTTTTCTGCTGGCTCAGAGGCTGTAGTTTCAGATGTA
Organism: Rhinichthys klamathensis goyatoka; assembly: GCF_029890125.1. Taxonomy (NCBI): domain Eukaryota; kingdom Metazoa; phylum Chordata; class Actinopteri; order Cypriniformes; family Leuciscidae; genus Rhinichthys; species Rhinichthys klamathensis. Next base: position 284,368 of record NW_026607223.1, on the reverse strand, counting down.
GTCTTCAACACTTCCTCCATCTTTCCTACCTCCGCCAGTAATGCTTCCTTTTCAAGTCTCAAAGTTTCTGCATTTGTGAAGTACCTGGTATGATAAAATATATAAAATATAGCTGCAAGCAGCCATTACCGGGGCCAAGCGCAAAAGAAGACGACAAGACATTCCAACATGGCTGGGAGTTTGGAGGGAGTTGCCCTGAGGATGGTCTTTTGACCGAAAGCTTGGTCTATTAAATTTGCTTTAAGGAATTGAGTGTGCGGACAGTTTATTTATTGGGAGTTTCAGACCAACAGCAGCAAGGAGCAACAAGTGGAAGAAACGGCAATAGATGCCATCATGGCTGCGATTGTCAGACCAACTGCAGCAAGGAGCAATTAAAGACATTTTAAGAAAATTTTGGGCAAATAGCTAAAAAATCTTACTTATAAGATGATTTAATGGTTTATCACTTTTGATCAAGTTATGAAATTGATGTGGTGTGTTCAGAGTGAGGTTACAATGACTTACAAAGTTTGGTGTCAATATGCCAAAACTTTGCACAGATACAGCGTCAAGAGTCATTTTTGCATCATGTCTCAACTATGTTGTTATGACATACGAAAATGGTTTTGTTTATTGACATGAAGTCCTTTTTGTTGGCATGTCTGGAGATTATCTGATTTGATGTTGGTGAAAATTGGACAAATGTTCTAAGGAGGAATTTGGAAAAAGTTGGTTTTAAATGAAAACCACAGGAAGCACAGGAAGTTATGTCAAATACGGCAAAGTTGATATCTATGTTCTTGGCATAATCTAAGGCATCTATTAAGATCAAATTGAATATAACAGGCTAATTTAATCCAAAGTTATTAGTATGGGTCATCACGACTGTGGTAATAAACTTCTCATGCTCATTCTGGGCAGTGTCACCTAGTGGTAAAATCAAATATTCAGTTGCTTAGGCCTTAAGGTCATCTCTTTACACTCCTGGGGTGTATTCCAGAAAGCAGGTTATGTGACTTACCCGGGTAAGTTTAGGAGTAAGTAAGCGGATAACCTCTGCTTTCGGTTCCAAAAACGGAGGTAACTTTTGGGTTATGTAAGTAACCATAGCAACTGACTCACTGAGGATAACCTGCTCCAGAGCAGGTTATGTTGCAGGGTTAGTTTGTTTCAGAGAGGTTTCTGAGCATGGCGTGCCCTTTTGATGAGGATCTTGTGGACGTAGAGGCACAGATTATACGGGGGGGTTTTCGGCGTGAGAGGGTGATAAGACCACGTATCGATGTCTTTTCTTATCCTAACAAATATTTGCAGGAGCGCTATCGTTTTTCAAGGGAGTCGTTAATTTATTTAACAAACCTACTAAAATCACACATCTCAAACGTGACAAACCGTGACAAAGTTTGTATTGAACAAATTCTTTGTATTGCTCTGCGCTTTTTTGCTACGGGGAGTTTTCTCTACAATGTGGGGGATGCAGAGCATGTGGGAAAGGCAACAGTGTGTAGAGCCGTTCGTACAGTATGCATGGCACTGAAAGGGTTTCTACACACTTTTGTACAGTTCCCTGGGCATAAACCTGTGCGCTTTATTAAAGAAGAATTCCACAGGGTGGCAGGTTTGATCTCAGAAATTCTGTCATCTACTTCAATTAAATTACATTTCTTAATATGTTTATTTTGACTGCACACACACGTAAAGGCTACACAGACTTCTTAAACTTGTAATTAATCTTAATTTCAGGGTTCCCAAACGTGATTGGGTGCATTGATGGCACCCACATTCCTATTAAAGCTCCATCTATCAATGAGGGAGACTATGTTAATAGGAAGTCTGTGCATGGCATCAATGTGCAGGTAATAGCTATATTTTGGCTCCTTAATATTGGTGTTACAAATAATAAACTTATTGTTCTCCACAGGTAATATGTGATGCAACCCACCTTATCAGTAATGTTGAGGCAAAATGGCCTGGGTCTGTACATGATGCCAGAATATTTAGAGAGTCATCTCTGTGCAACAAATTTCAACAGGGTACGTTTTGTTAGACAAATGCTTGTAGTCTTTATTACATTTACAAAACACCTCAAACATTACAATACACTTCTATGGTTACTTGCTGGGGGACAGAGGATACCCTTGGCTCCCCTATATGATGACACCCTACTCTGATCCTGAGCCCGGACCACAGACACGCTTCAACCGGTCTCACAGCAGAACATGGGCCAAGGTGGAGATGACAATAGGCATTCTGAAGGCGAGGTTTCAGTGTCTGCGTGGGCTCAGGGTCACCACTCCAAATAGGGCATGTGACATCACAGTTGCTTGTGTGGTACTTCACAACATTGCCACAATAAGAGGAGAGAGGCATCCCCCCTGTCCTGATGAAGATGACCTAGAACACCCATTGAATCTAGCAGACCACAGAGATGGCAGAATGCTTAGAGACATGATTTGTCAAAATCACTTTATTTAATGCGTTCTATTTCTTCATATCCTGAAATAAAAGAGACATGACAGATTTGTATTTATTGGTTTATACTTAAGGCGATGCTCCAGTAGTTCTATTTCAAGTTTGGCCTTTTTAATGGCCAGCCTTTTCTCCTCTAGCTGAAGCGGTATAAGGTCCATGTCAGTTTTTTTAATTTGCCTTAATATCTATTATTACCTTATACAGCTCCTTTGCAAACAACTAGGAAGGCAAAGTAAATAAGATGGTTAAAGGGGCTATATGGAACTTTTTCCCCAAAATAAACGTAACAATAGCCTTTTTATTTGACCATTTATGACTTAAACATCTCCTGATGAGCATACTGACACCTTGTCCGCTCACATTGGGTGCACCTATAAGCCTGTATCCTATTTTTCCTATTTTCTGTCGGGTCGGATTTTTCCCGCGCTGTCTGCGGATGTGACGTCAAGCACGTTCATGTTAAACGTTTCAGATTACTCTGCCACCACCGCTAGTCAGCAAGTAGCCTACACTCGCAAGCAGTGCAATGGATTTTGCGAATACACAGAAGAGACCCAGGACAACTCGGACACCAACAGTAACTCCACAGAAGACTAAAAAAGTTAAACCCCTGACAAGTGGCCGAAAAAGATCGAAGATTGAGAGCGACCGGCAACAAGCAAGGACTAGAGTGAACATCGGCTTCGCATTTGAGCCTTGGAGGGAGCTCAGATCTGTGTTGGGAATACGAAGTGACCCAGAAATGGCTTTTTTTCTTCTGAAAAGGTAATACGTGATAAAACTGTTCATTGAAATAGCACTGTGTTGTTTTCAGTTCACTTCTAAATGCTGTTAGTGAAGTGTGCACGTACGAGCGCGCGCTGCGAGAGTGAGCAGAAAGGAAGAGCAGTTCTGTTTTTTGGCCACAGGTGTCAGTCGTGAGTTTAAATTTCAGAAAAACGCATATAGCCTCTTTAAATAAGAAAATCTGCCACATAGTAACATTATGTAAATAAGGACAACCAGGGACAAGTTCTTGCACTGCTAAGATTATGTGTAGAGGTAGATGGACCCTCATCTGCATGTACATCCCCAGCTAGATTCTGTCACAGGACAAATTACACATTTTTCACTCCATCGTCACTTTACGTTCGAAAAGCGATTGCACAATCGATCGGACCAACCAACACAAGTATCGAAAACGAAAATAGGGAATCGATTTTAACGGCCTTCTCTCGGAGCGCGTCCAGCTCGTCACGACACGCCCGCAGCGAACGCGCGTCACACAGCAACTGCAGGCTGTGACAAACACACATACAAACTATATTATACTTCACTTCTGCATAATGTGTCTCTTTTTACAACAAAAATGTGAGTTCTGCCGGTATTCAGACAGTCTCATGCATACAGATACAGATTCGGCCTACAATCGCCTACGTAGGCGAAATTTGTTTGACATTTCTAATCGTAAACACAGCGATGCCTGGAGCAATGTTTTTCATTGATGTTATGGCAGTCCACTCTGCTTATTGTTTTTCGAGAATCTTGCACTTCTGTTTGTCATTGTGCACGAAACTTCATGCCAATAAATCATCAGAAATATTGCTGACTTGTGCGCGTCTCAAGCGCACTCTTTACGTTCGTCCTAATGCCTGTTAGTTGTCCGTGGATTTGCCTATATTTGGCGCTGAAAATGTAAACGTCTTTAGACATGGAAAATCGATTTTACAATCGATTCAATGAACATTTATATCTCAAAAATCGATCAGGATTTTTTCACAAAAGTGACAGCCCTAATGGTAATCAAACATTTTCAATAAATTACCACGAACTAACACATCATATCCTGTATACGTGTCAGCAGAAAATGCTAGGCTACGCTCAAGAATGAAAGACTGCGCAGCTCCAGTATCTCTAAGCATGACTACTGGCTTAAACTCAGCATCAGGGAATATAGAAACCATGCCCTCTAGAAGAAATGGCTGGTAACTTTCTACATCAGCTGGGTTTAATTTTGGTAAGGACTGTGCAAGTGCTACATTCTTAGCTTTCAATCCCTTCTGCTTCCACTGATGACAGTCTGCAATCAAATGTTCAGGGCTTAGACAATAAAAACATTCCCGTCTCTCACTATTTGCCGACTTCAATTTACGAGCACTCTTTGGGAAATTTTCTGCTCTAGCAAATCGTTTGAAACCTGTGTGGATTCAAGTAAGAAAAATAGACGTGTGCATACCAAGTCAAAACTTCCACATATGAGCAAGTTACATGATAATTTATTAATGGATGATGATGTCATTATTGGACGTACAGTAAATACTGAGTTCGGTTTCAAACCTTTAACATCTGCAGATCAGGATGCTTTGTGTGCAAGTTTACAACTGACTAATGAAAGTGTTGCTGTTCAACTCACAAATGTGTGTTCTTTAGGAGTACCGTGCAAAACGAAAAGCATTAACGGAGATGGTAACTGCTTGTTTAGATCAATAGCACATGCAGTATGCGGCAATCAAGAGAAACACCTGAAAATCAGACGTGCAGTTGTGAAACATCTTGAAGCTAACAGTTCTAAATTTGTGAGATACTTAAGAGAAGAGTACAGATCAGTGAAAGATTATTTGACACAGACTAAAATGTATTATTCAGGAAGGTGGGGAAGTCATGTGGAATTATTTGGTCTGGCTGGCGTGATTTTTTTCCCCAAACCACTTCAGCGGAAATCCCGCCCTGCAGCCGATTCTAAAGTTTTCATTGGTCATGTCAATCACTGTACTGATTGCCTACACCAAACACTGATCCCTAAACCTACCCGTCACTGTAACCTAAACCAATAAAATCTGCTGCAGGGCGGGATTTCCGCAGAAGTGGTTTGGGAAAAAAAATCACGCGTCTGGCTGACTTTTTGAAAATAAATGTAATGACCTTTAATGATGACAGATGGAATGCACACACCCCTACCGAACCGTCATTTACAGATAATGCAATCTATTTGAAGCACTGCAATGGAAATCACTATGAAGTTGTTACGTGTTAAACATAGAAATCAAGAAAATGTTTGTGCACAAGCAAGTCACATTGAAGTGGAAGATCAGAGCATAAATCGCTGTTTGCGAAAAAGGAAATTGAATGACACAGCTGAGATCTCTAAATGCAAAAGAGAACGTGATTTATACCACAGCAACACCGATTTCAGGCAGAAAAAGATTGAGAACTCTAAAACGAAATACTGTGAAGACAGTGATTATAAGGAGAACAAACTTGAACATCTTCGAAATAAGACTAAGTATAAGAGCAATACAGCTTTTAGAGCAAGTGTATCTGAATATTCAAAGAATAAATATCACAGAAACACACCATTTAAAGCAAGTGTATGTGACTATTCAAAGAATAAATATCGCAGAAACCTCGCATTTAAAACAAGTGTTTGTGAATACTCCAAGAGAAAATGTCGCAGAAACCTCACATTTAAAAAAAGTGTTTGTGAATACTCCAAGAGAAAATATCGCAGAAACCTCGCATTTAAAACAAGTGTTTGTGAATACTCTAAAAGGAAATACCACAATGATGAAAACTTTCGTATGAGTAAAAAACAAAACAGATCTAAAATTTCTGGAAAAAAGAGGAACAGACAGAAAGACATTGATTTCACAATTAATCGGTTTCATCAAGAAGTCAGTTCAGGTCCAGAATTTGTTTGCAGTGTTTGTCATCGTTTATTGTTCAAAAAACAGGTAATTGAGTGTAGAAGAGATTGCTATAAAATCAGAGGTCAACAAATTAATGATTTGGCTGAAAGATGCACCACACAAAAGTATTTACACGTATGCAGCAATGAATGTGAGAACAGATGCCATTTATCGGGTAATCCGGCTTGTAAATTGTGGATTTGCTATACATGCCATCGTAAAATCCTTAGGGGAAAATTGCCAGAAGAGAGTGTTGCCAACAACATGCATTTGGTGGACGTTCCAGAAGAACTAAAAGGTCTGAACTCTTTGGAAGAACATCTTATTGCACGCAATATTCCTTTTATGAAGTTCCTTTTTCTTCCCCGTGGAAAACAGAATGGCTGTCATGGACCTGTAGTGTGTGTTCCTGTTAATACCACAGATGTCTCAAAAATTTTCCCGCATAATGAATGTGATGACCACATGATAAGAATAAAACTGAAACGGAAACTAACATATAAAGGCCATTATGAATATAAATATGTCAGCACTGATCGTGTCAAGTGGTATAATGATGTGGACTTTAACCCTCTGGGGTCCAAGGTGTTTTTGGGGTCCTTGAGATGTTTTGACACACTCTGACATTTGTGCTTTTTTCAGTTGCTTATAAACAAATTACTGGCAAAGGTGTAATTACACTCTATTTAGCACAAACAGGGCTACCATAATATGTTATCAACATGTATGTACATGTTTGTATTTTTGAGAGAATATTGTTTATGCGTGGTTATTGAAAAAACTAAAACTTAAAGTTTCTGAAATAAGGCCACAAAACACATACTAAATATGTGTCCACAAGACTTTTGACTAATGGATGTTGTCGCCTAGAGTTTTTTCTTCAAAATGATCTGAAAATCATCCTGCCTTATTCACATAAAACAATAGATTGGCTTAAATTTAAAAATGACACTTTTTGTTTGGAAAGGCAATATGCACAGGGGTGTGACCTGCTGTGATTCACTCCTGAGAAGACAATGGGCCCGCATAATGAGCGCATAATGGGGCTGCATACTAATGACCCTTTCATTCAGGTGTGTCACTGAGCCACAAGAATGCAATGACAATATATATATATATATATATATATATATATATATAGGCCTATATAATACAAAATTGGTTCACAGTTCCAATTATTTATTTATTTTTCAAATTGTGCTTGCAAATTGTATAATATCAATATACAATATCAATTGTAAACATTTCTAGTAATTGTGCAGTTAATTCTCATACTGTTTTTACAGAAAGTTTGGGAATATATCCCAAATGTGTCACTAATACAGTTTTTTCTGAATGCTTAAGCGCTAATCGTGATTATTGTAGCACAATTTCTAAAACTATTAATACGTATAGCAAAACCACTCACTGAGTTTGCAAAACTAAAAGCACAAACACTGCTTTGCACTCAGTTTGCAATTTTGTAACACACACTTTGCAAAACTGTAGGCACAATTCACTGCACAACACTCTTTTTGCAGAACTTTAAACACAACTCACTGCATACACTCAATTACCAAATTTCCAACACACTCCTAGCAAAATTATACATATGTATGGCTATCATTAACACTATTTTGCCAACTGTCTGGCACACTTTCACATGTGAAAACTGTTTTAGATAATTAGTTCACTTTGCAATCAGCCTAAGCACTATAAATAAGCCACAGGTAAGCTGTCTGTGTGGAGTACAATGGAAGGAGCAGTAAGAGTGAGAAGAGTGAGAATCAGAGGAGGCCGAGGGAGAGGACGTGGAGGTGAAGAAGTTGGAGGAAGAGGACGTGGAGGTGAAGAAGTTGGAGGAAGAGGACGTGGAGGTGAAGAAGTTGGAGGAAGAGGACGTGGAGGTCAAGAAGCGAGAGGGTTAGAGGAAGTTAGAGGAAGAGGACAAGGAGGAGCAAGAAGAGGACGAGGAGGCCGAGGGAGAGGACGTGGAGTTGAAGAAGTTGGAGGAAGAGGACGTGGAGGTGAAGAAGTTGGAGGAAGAGGACGTGGAGGTGAAGAAGTTGGAGGAAGAGGACGTGGAGGTGAAGAAGTTGGAGGAAGAGGACGTGGAGGTGAAGAAGTTGGTGGAAGAGGACGTGGAGTTGAAGAAGCGAGAAGGTTAGAGGAAGTTAGAGGAAGAGGACAAGGAGGAGCAAGAAGAGGACGAGGAGGCCGAGGGAGAGGACGTGGAGTTGAAGAAGCGAGAGGGTTAGAGGAAGTTAGAGGAAGAGGACAAGGAGGAGCAAGAAGAGGATGAGGAGGGGAAAGAGGAAGGGTAAGAAGAGTAAGAAATAGAATAACTGATGACATCAGAGGTACAATAGTGGACCATGTCATCAACCATGGGATGACCCTGAGGGAAGCTGGCCAACGGGTTCAGCCTAATTTGAGCCGCTACACTGTGGCAAGCATCATTAGGACATTTCGAAATGAGAATCGGTAAGTACTTTGTAGCACTGCCATACTCTAATGAGAAACACAACAGTACCATACATGCAAAAATACTGAAATTGTTACTTTACAGAATCGCTAGACGTCCAGATGTTGGGGGCAGAGGAAGAATGTTCACTCCAGAGCAAGAGACCCATATAGTGAACATGGTGATTGCCAATAATGCAATAAGACTGCGCGAAATACAGCAGCGCATAATTGATAATGACACCATCTTTCAAAATATACACAGTGTAAGCATTTCTGCACTAAGTCGTGTACTTGCGCGCCACAGAATAAGAATGAAGCAAATTTACCGAGTTCCTTTCGAGAGAAACACCGAACGTGTAAAGCAACTGCGATATGACTATGTGCAGGTAAGCTATAGTGTCATTGGTTCTGAATTTGGAAGTGCATACTGTAGTGCTGTGCATGGGCCTGATGTGTTGCATTTGTTTTGTCTTGTCCAGAGAGTGATGGAACTAGAAGCAGATGCCATGGGACATGAGCTACTTTTTGTAGATGAGGCCGGTTTTAACCTCAGTAAAACCAGGAGACGTGGCAGGAACATTATTGGACACCGTGCCATCATCATTGTCCCAGGACAACGTGGTGGTAACATAACCACGTGTGCAGCTATAAGCCAAAATGGTGTTGTTCACCATCATGCAACCATAGGCCCATACAACACTGCACACATTATTGCATTCCTGGACACCTTACATGACATGCTCACTGTTCAGAGACCAGAGCATACCCGATATTTCATCATATGGGACAATGTTAGTTTCCATAGGGCTGCTTTGGTCCGCAACTGGTTTACAGACCACCCATTCTTCATGGCACTCAACCTCCCTCCATACTCTCCATTCTTAAATCCCATCGAGGAGTTCTTCTCTGCCTGGTGCTGGAAAGTGTACGACGGTCATCCTCATCAACAGGTAGCCCTTTTACAGGCAATGGAGGAGGCATGTGGAGATATTGACCAGGCATCATGTCAGGCCCTGGATACGGCATTCAAGGAGATATTTTCCCCGGTGCCTTGGACTGGAGGATATCGCATGCGATGTGGACGAAATTTTGTGGCCGGACCCAGAAAGACGACATGATGTAGGCTGATTGTTTTTTTTTGTTTTTGTTTTTTGTGAAATTACTATTTTGTGTTCTGACTTTGTCTTGGTTTGATGAGTGTGAATAAACACCAATACTTGAAGTTTGGATCCTTGTATGTTTACATGACACTATGACAAAAGTATGACCTCAAATTGACATCTGTACACAGAGAAAGCAAAAGCCAGATGTGTTTTGTATTCATACCATCAGTGTGTAGTTGGCACATTGTGTGCTTAGTAGATGATGGCTTGTGTTTACTGTTTGATACGAAAACACCATTTTTACGAAGGTGTGAAGAGTTAATCTAGCTGTGTTCGCTTTTGCAAGAGAACTACAATGTTTTGATAATTGGGTGAAAGGTTTTCTTATTTGTGTGTAGAGTTTTGCAAAAATAGCCAATAGTTACAAAAAATGTGCTTAAGCAATCAGAAAAAACTGTAAAACACAATACAAATAATTTAAAGAGGAGGCTTATATTGAGCTTTTAAGATTTATTTATATGTAGCCTACATATATTTTTGCTATTTTAATAAAAAGGTTACAATTACAACAACAATTAAAATTAACTATATTTCAAATGTAAGCTTATTTGATGTGGCAGTATTTTACAGTAAAAACGACATCTTGTCTTTCATATGTAACATATCGTTTTTATGATTAGGACATATAAATGTTAATTTGCAGTTTAATACGTTGCTTATACAAAAATATTTTATTTCAACATATTTCAGTCGATTTTTACTTATCTCAGTATTGGAATATAGTTATGTAAAAGCTGTTCATTCATTTACACACAAAAATGCGATTTATATTCAAACAGTCTATTTGTTTACAGACACTATTTCATATCGCGATAAGCACAAAGAACTTGAAAATAACGAATGTCTACCTATTCCTCAGCTGGATCCGTTGCTCCTCCAAATGAAACTACCAGCACTTCTGAGGTAATTTTTTCCAGGATTATTATTAAGATAGTATTATTCCTCACAGCGTCGTAAATATGAGTCTCTTTCGGTGGGTTATCCAGCTGATGTGGGCGTGGATCGCCTCAGAGCATTTGTGTTTGAATAGAGCGCGCGCTCCGTGGGCGTGGTCAAATTAACTTTAATGACCTGAGACGAGAACGACTATCATCTCTCTCTTTTCGTACAGATTACATAAAATGAGAAAATTAGTTTTTTATATAAATTACTTCATTTAAAAGACGATAATTCAGGCTTCATGCCTGTATAACTGTTTGACTGAGTATTTGCAGAGTTACAGTTCATTTTTCGGACGCGTTTCAGAATGGTCTTCACTGACAGAGAGAACGCAGAACGCGCATCATGATTATTGTTCTTTTTTAGGCGAAAAGCACAACACTTTGTTTTTATTGTGAGGTTCCACAAAAAAATACAAACTTAACAGGATCGAATGATGTACAACACTTATATGTAATATCAAAATCAACAGAGTAATTTGAGTCTCTTTTGCACTGATAAGGAAAAAAGTGAGCTGGTATCGCCGGCGAGACCGCCAACCCCAGAGGGTTAATGAGCAGTGGGTAAACACTTTGAATGCAAATGATGATTTAGACAAGGATGCTGATGATTTTTAAATGGAAGATTACATGTAACTGACAAAAATGAAGATGACAATAGAGCTGAAGATGATCCAGAGGAAGACATAACATATATTAAAGAACAAAGTGGTCTTTTGTCAGACACATCACTACAACCTGTTAATCTGGGTTCAGAAATAATTTATCAACATTTTCATGGTGTACTAAATGTCGCTCCAGGTGAAGGTAACAGTCCTGTTAGGCTTCTAACTGAAAAAGACAATGAGGCAAAGTGTTTCCCTGTTCTCTATCCTACTGGTGGTCCAACATTTCACGACGAAAGACAGGAAAAAATCACATTGTCACGATACCTAAATGCAAGAATCCTAAATGCAGATGGACGTTTTGCACACAGTGCAGACTTCATTTTTTATGCACAATATATATCAGAAGTTGATCAAATTGTGTCTAATGTATCAATTGCACTGAGGAAAGGTTCTGAAAAAATTGCTTAAAGGTAACACAAGATATGCTAACGAACTCTGATTCCTTGCAAAGAATACTAAATTATGATGAGGGTTATAAGTTCTTAAGACAAGTAAGAGGAACTCCTCCATATTGGATGTCTACGCAAAAAGATCTGTTTGATCTGATAAGACAACTAGGCATACCAACATTCTTTGCATCTTTTAGTTCTGCTGATATGAGATGGCCTGAAATGATGAGCACTATTAGGGGGCTTTTACACTGGGCTCCTTTGTTGCGGTCCGAGCCCGAGCGCGTTTGTTCCCGGCGCCCCCCGCAGCGTTGGTCTGGTTTCACACTCAACTTGATTCTATCGAACCTTGGTGTGTTTGCGTGCAGATTACGTCATCGCAAGCGTGCACGGCGCATGATAGAAAACGGAACGCGGGGCAATATTGTGTTTTTTTATTAATTCGCTGCTATTATGCACAGTTGAGTGAACAATACAGGTTTACTGTGCGTGTGTCACATAAGGTGGCCTTCTGCTGCTTGCAAATGGACTCTTTTGAGGAGACGGTGGATTTCCAAATTTGGTGCCCTGATTTCACTCGCAATGCACGAATACACTGCAGGCGCACTCTCGCTCGTATCCAAGGTAAATCATCAACACTATCATCCCTTACAAGTGTTTTATTTAACTGAATACATCACAATAAGCTAAAACGCATGCGCAGGTCACTTTACTTCCTGAACAAGTGCGCACCAGAGTCTGTGATGCTTTCACATTCACGCGAACCACGGCACGGTTCGGGAGCAACCGAACTCAGACCACCTCCTCCAGTTAGTCTCGGGTTCGGTACCCCAGTGCGCACCCGGGTCCCATGACAGCGTTCACATTAGCGATTTTTCATGCGAACCGTGCCCCGTTCCGAACTAAACTGCCAGTGTGAAAGCCCCCTTAATAAACAAGAGGGGAAACAAATAAACTTGACTGAGCTTGACTGGTCTGAAAAATGTGGACTCATAAGACGAAATCCTGTCACTGCAGCAAGAATGTTAGATCACAGATGGCATTGCTTTCTAAAAAATGTAATAATGTCACCAGCAAAGCCTATAGGCAAGATAAAAGACTACTTTTATTGTGTTGAATTTCAACAGCGTGGTTCTCCTCATGTCCACTGTCTGTTTTGGGTGGAATATGCTCCGAAGCTCAATGATCATGATGCAGAAAATGATCCGGTAGTTGCTGAGTTCATTGACACTTACATCACTTGTGAGACACCACCAGAAAATGATGCTGTACTTTACGAAACAGTGAACAGCGTTCAGCAGCACAGTACAAGACATTCAAAAATATGTCGTAAAAAAAATACAGTTTGTAGATTTAATTTTCCACTACCACCATCCAGTCGTACCTTTATTACAAGACCAAGTCATGCAGATGAGTTGAAAGGAAAAGATGGAGATGACACAGCAAGTGCAATTATAAAGAAAGTCAAAACTGCGTTAAATTCTGATGTCAATTTTGATTCGGTTGATGCCTTTTTTTCAGCTATTGGGATTACCGTATTTTCCGCACTATAAGGCGCACCGGATTATAAGGCGCACCTTCAATGAATGACCAATTTTAGAACATTTTTCATATATAGGGCGCACCGGATTATAAGGCATAAGATACTGCAGTCAAACGTTTGACTGGGTTTGCGTTATGCATCCACTAGATGTGCTAAAAGGGAATGTCAACAAAACAGTCAGATAAAGTCAAGCTTTATTAACCGGTGTTGCCTACACCGTGTTATCCTCTAGGTAGTGGCCCGCTTTATGACTGGGAAGGGGTCCCAGAGGATGGAAGCAGTAGCAGGCAGGCCCCGAAGAGCGGTGGTGGTCCATATAAAAAGAAAGGAAGGAGAGGGTCAATCCTCTGCCCCGGTTGGGGGGAAGGTCAGGATTGCGGAAGAGGGTGAGGAGGGTGAAGAAGAGACAGGAGAAGAAAGAGGAGACAGGGGAGCGGGGGAGGAAGAGGAGGAGGCGCATGGCAGCGGTGGTAGGCAGGAGGAGCGCCGTAAAAAGCCTACACAGCATCCTCAGACAGTGGTGGGGCAGCCGAGCGGAGGGTCCCCGGCCAGAACAGTCAGGACAGAGGCGGCCCCAGCCGGGGGTCCGGAACTGGGGTCGAGTCCGGAGTATTCCCTGGAGGAGGTTAGCCGCAGGGCAGTATTGCCCAAGAGAGGGACGGCCAGGAAGGGATTGGGATCTGGCAGGAAGGCGGTGGCGACCCTGCCAGTCCCAAACCCGGCAGCGGAAGCCGGGAAGGCAAGAGAGAAGGGGCCGGAAGCGGAGGAGGAAGATATGGATTGGCTGTTGGAGGAGGAGGAGACCCAGGGAGGGCAGGCGGTCCCCAAGGTTCCGCCACCAGAGTGGAGTCTCCACATCCAACACCCGGGGACTAGAGACAAGTTTGGGGCGTGGGATCTAACCCCCGAAAGGTCCATATTACTGCTGGGGGCTTCAAACCTGGGTAGGTTTACCCGGGTGAGGAACGGGAAGGTGAAGCTCCATAGTTATCCGGGGGCTAATATGGTGCACGCCAGCCACCTATTAAAGCACAAGACCCTGGTGTTTCCAAGGGCTAGGCAGGTGATCCTGGCCTTCGGTCTGAATGACCGGACCCAACAAAATAAGGAAGTGGCTAAAAAAAAATATAGAAAAACTGCTGGAGGCGGCCAAGGTGGCCTTTCCGGATGCGGTGATACATATCCCCTTGGTGAACTACGATAGAGGTTTGTCAAGGCAGGAGGTGGAAAACCTGGAGATATTAAACGATGTAATCTTCTGGTCACAACACGGTATCCCACTGCTGCCGGACAAGAAGTTTGCGGTGGTGGGGGATAGGATCCATTGGACCCCAGGGACAGCCATGGCCATGTTTCAGCATTGGTTGCAACATTTAAACCCGTAGGGGGGTCTCCCCACAAAAGGGGCCCCTATCTTGAAAAAGAAGAAAATGGGAATGAAAAAAATGAAGAAAATAAAAAGAAAGAAAGAAAGAGTTCTGTTGTAAACTTGTCTCAATTTTTTCAACTCACACCGGCGCAGATTAGTTTATTAGATGGGGGGTTATCATTTATCCCATTTCACCTAGTAAAAAGGGTGGACAGGGAGTCTTTATTGGTTTTGCTGCCATAGACGCCCAGTCGGAAGAAGAAGAAACAGAAACGGAAGAATAAGAACTGGAACAGATACAATAGGTGCCTCCGCACCTTCGGTGCTTGGCCCCTAAATATTAATAGTCTAGTATTTCCTTAATATCAAGTTATTTGTCTGCTCGGAAGACTTATACCTGACATGTGAAAATAATGAAATGGTAGTGCAAATTCTATACAGAGGTATGAGGGATTTGTTACTCTCTCTCTCACACACACACACACACACACACACAAAACAACTTCCTTTTGCACAAGTCACCCTCTGGATCTGCTGCCGCTGGAAACACCTCTTCATGGCCCCCTCAGCCACCATCAGCAGGACTAGCCTTGAGGGGGTTCTTCCGAACTGCAGCTTTAAAATACAGGGATACCTATTGTAAGGTCACTATTAAAGCTTAAGCATTACAGGTTTTTTTATAATCCCTAGGACCAATTATTAAATACACGTAACTTTTTACAGCAGTCTATGTGCACAAAACAATTCAGTGACTACATCGTTCAAATTACATGAACTCCTTTCTCAACACAAACAGACACAAACACTACTACAGGTCAATTTCCACTCGTTTCAAACCTGTTAGTTTTTTTTTAAAATAATCGCTAGGTCACATTTCTCAATAGTTGATTTTAGTTTTTTTTAACTCTTCACACAGTTCTCCTAATCAACTGAGAGTGTCATTCTTGTTTTGTGTGTAGAAATTTTTACAAAATCATTATGAAATACTTCCTGTTGTATGTGTTTTTTAGGTCATTGTTTTATGTGACTGAGTGACTGTGTTTAGGTGACAATCTTTGCTAGTGTTATGGAAGAGCGAGTTGATTAGGGACATGTATAAAGTCATTTGGTAGTTATAAGTGCGTTTTGAATCTGAAATTGCTGTGCCAAGCTGGTAAGGGAAACAGCTCATTCAGCATATAAACAGATATTACAAATCACTACCTCTCCGAGTTGGAGAGTGGCCAGTGACGTTTTTGAGGGTTGGGGTAAATGTACAACTTGTAACGACTGGAAATAAGGTGTGGCCCCTTTAAGAGCTGTGCGCTCCCTGTTGAACTGTCGGCAGTATTGTATTGTATTGTATGTGCCTTGGGCCTCGTTTACTGTCAATGCGAACACCCCATGTATGCGGGTAATTTCTGTTTGATGCTAATTTTTATCTTATTTTGTTTATTAAGTAACGATGTGGACAGTAGAACGTGTGACAGACAGTTAGGCTACACGAGTTCGATTTGGGAATAAAGTGCGAGTTGTGAGATGCCAATCGCCTCTGTGTGTCTGTCTGGCCTCTGCATGCAATAACTTCAGTTGTGAGCTATCCCTAATCTTCCTGAAGCAACGCGTTACAAACTGTACTTCAGTTTCATTGCGGGGACACCACCTTCACCTGCCATCATGTCTATCGGCTCGCTTTCGGGTTAAACTTTCCGCGACTGCGCAACTGGGTTATAGGTTGCCAGGTTGAGGTGACAAACGGGTTGAAATTGTAAATGGTCTGTGGATTGTGTGAATATAATGCATTTAATACAATCTGGCAACTGGTCAACATTAGACAAACATATTGGTCTGATTATTCATAAAGGAGTTTGGGCCATGCAAATTACGGGAGTTTCCCGGGAGAAATAACAAACCGTGAGGGGTCCGGGAGATAGGGCTAAAAAACGGGAGAAACCCGGGAAAAACGGGAGTGTTGACAGGTATGCATCCGCCCCACCAATAAGCCCCAACCACTTTACCTGAAACCAATAAAAAAAAAACATAAATTAAGAACAGGCGGGGGTTTTTTTTGCCTCTCTTTCACAGACGCGCTGGATCTCAAGTTTCTTTTGTCTCCCGCACTGCGCGCAGAGTCTCGATATTAAATGTTTCAGGATGGAAACACATCATACAGCTAATAAAACTGTATGTCGCTGCGTGTCACCGATGACAAAAAACAACTGTAACAAATGATTTAGCCTTTGTTGCTTAAAAGAAAAGAGTGCCTTGTAGAATTCACCTTGGAATAAAAAGAGGTTGATCTCGAATTAAAGGAGAACTCTGGCGCAAAATGAACCTTTGGTCTAATTACACATTGTTACCTAGTCAACCGTTATCTGAGATTTGTTTTCATGATTATCGAATGTGAATAGTTTTATCTCTAAAAACAGTTTAGCCCCTAAAGCTAGTATAACGCTAGTATATTGGGCATAGTGTAATGACAAATAAAAATCGCTTGTTAACCCTCTGGGGTCTGAGGTGTTTTCGGGGTCCTTGAGATGTTTTGGCATGCTCTGACATTTGTGCTTTTTTCAGTTGCTTATAAACATATTAATGGCACAGGTGAAATTACACTATATATAGCACACACAGGGCTACCATAATGTGTGAGCAACATGTATGTACATGTTTGTATTTTTGAGAGAATATTGTTTATGCGTGGTTATTGAAAAAACTAAAAACTAAAGTTTCTAATATAAGGCCACAAATAACATGCTAAATATCTGTCCACAAGACTTTTGACTAGTGGATGTTGTCGCCTAGAGTTTTTCCTTCAAATTGATCTGAAAATGATTCTGCCTAATCATTCTCATAAAACAATAGATTGTTTTAAATTGTGAAAAACATTTTTTTGTTTGCAAAGGCAATATGCGGATGGGCGGAACGACCCAACCCCCTCATGAATAATTAGGCAGTTCTCACCTGAGCAGACTGCATACTAATGAGCCTTTCATTCAGGGGTGTCACACAAGAAAGAATGCAAGGACAATATATATATAAATAAATAAATATTAGTATACACACACACACACACACACACACACACACACACACACACACACACATATATATATATATATATATACACAAACAATCAAAATATAAATGAAAGCCAAAAGCACATTTTTAGTCACACCTTTTAGCCATCCACACATAAAAATAAACCAGTCGCATTTCAAAGTCGTACGCGAAATGACCGCCAGGTGGCGCAAAGGGACATTTAGCAAAACGTAAGTGGGGCTAATGTCTATTAACAGTAGCCTAAGGATGAAATACTACAAGTTAGGGTAATTTCCAAATAAGCCTACAACAAATTGTTGGTCATACAGATAAGATATAATCTTTTAAAACTGTAAAAGGCTAAAGTAGGCCTACACTCACAGGCTAAAGACAAAACGTTTTCTCGCTCATGTGAGAAACAAACGTTTGGGCATTTTTTAGTGAGAAAATGCATAGCCGAGCGGTAGAACTTACGGTTCGATCATCAAGGTGACATGGGTTCAAATCCCGCACAAACATGGTCTGCTGTAAATTTTATATTTATTATTGCAGAGAGATTTGTCTAGCTCTAAAACTCTGTTACGACTTTGCATCTGTATAATAATAGGCTACCAATAGTAATTTCAAAAGCAGTTCTGTAAAAAAAAAAATTATATATAGCCTATATATATATATGGCTATATATATTTTTTATATATATATAAAAAAAAAACGATTTCTCACGCTGAAGTGTCAACCCGGTCGGTCAAATTCCTGAAAGATATAGTTTATCTATAGATCTGTTGAGCCACTCGTGATCGACTAGTTATTATACCGCAAATTAGTTAAAATATCCCGTAATCTATCTAGAGCGAGCGTGCATGCGAGACAGATATTGTGCTCCAAACCATGCGCGCAGAGAGGTGGCAGAGAGGTCTGTTCCCTACAACCTAGAGTTTTTAAAAACATGGTTTTAAGTAAAGTGTGATTTGCCAGGGGGGACTAGGATTTCCTTCTGGTCTAAACATCCCTGCTTCTGCTGAATTATTTGAATCCCCACACCCCTCCCTCCACAGCTAATCAATGCTATAGGCTACTTCATCAATATCAAATATATAAAATAGAGATATTCAACAGGCACGTTTAAACGACAAACAATAAAATCAAAACCAGCGTTTCAGTTGTTCATTAGTTCCAGTGGCCTTAATGCATGCACGGCTTTTCAAAATTTCACAAAGAGTGTTGAGATTATTTTGAATGAAATATTGAAGTTTATAATTAAGTGTTCTGGCACACCACGCCGAGTGGCCCTATGCATTTTTCTAAAGTCGGGTTTTATTCTGGCATGAGTTAGTGTTCGACAAACGCGGCGGCGCGTTCATTTAGATTAATTTATTTTTCTCATTATTACAGCTAAAATAACTTAATAGGCGACTCCGTAATTTTTTGGTCATACAGATAAGAGTAGAGTAGCTTACATCGTTCAAAACTGTAAACTTGTATTCATATTAGGCTAACGACAAAAACAGTATATCTGTCCTCACTGTCTCCGGGAACTGCGCGTCACAAAAATGAACCGAAAGCCACTTCAGCTCAGTCACGATAAGAAATCGGCTATGTCTAAAACCTTTAAATGTCTAAATATTTAGGCTAATAAATATTATCTGATTATGTAGGCTAATCCATATGAAAACGAGAGGTACAGAGGATCTACTCAAACGTAAGCGCTTCCCAATGAGAAAATGACAAGACAAGGGTGAAAATCTCGCTCTTATTAAATGGAGGCTAAATCGCCCTGAATTAAAATGTAAAAACAGATCAAATAATGTATGTGTCGAAATTTTGCGATATTGTTTCATTTAAGTTCATAATTATTCTATAAATGTTATTTAATTTAGCAGCATTACCACGAAGCACCGTGTTTCGATATTTATTTGAATAATACAAAATAAAATTAAAACTTAATTCACAAATTGCATGCCTGGTTGTAAGGATCCAAAGATCCCTGTAGACTTTATTGAGTTGAACATTTTGTTCATGACAACAAATTAACAAGCGTTTTTTTCAGATTATATTTAGTTTTACTTGGAAAAAGCTGCCCCAAACCAGTTTTATTTAATCAATTATTGAAATAATGAAATATTTAGTAATAAACTTTTATGACAGAAATATCACTAGGCTACATGTAACTTAAATCATTTAATTCCTTCATTATCAACACTGTCTAGAATAGCTATTTAAGTGTGAATTGCGACTTCTCTTTGTGTTAAGTCAGCCTCAGACTCCGATAGCCTGTGGGGGGGTTGGAGGGACAGTTGCTGGACAAAGGTGTTAATGTTCCTCTTTCATATGGAGAGTGTCGGATAGCCAGCCTGATGAGCAGGCAAAATTATTGTAAGGATAAAAGAGATCCAGCGCGAGAGAGGCAAAGAAAAACGCATGTTTTTAATTTAATTATGTTTCTTTGGACAATTTTCGTTTTGTACTGTTTTAATTGTTTAATTTAGCTGTAATTTATTTGGCAATACAAATTTAAAATGTCGCAAGAATAAGATTAGCCTTGTGTTTCTTATTTTGCATCGCAAAAGAAATAAACTCTAAACCCGATGCAACCCTGTTTTAAATTTAAAAAAACTGTCCCGACACTTTATTTAAACCTTGAAATGTTCGAACTTGGTTTCAAACTTAAGTCATTTTAGTGTTCTTTTACATTACACAATAATTTAGCAGACTAAAGACGAGCTTCTTCATTTTCATTTTCTGATGCAATCGGCTGACAATCTTCCTTCATCAGTTTTTGTCGTTTGTGCAGCGGCTGCGGTTATACAGGAATGTAGCAAATTTATGTTGTAATGATAATTAAACAAAACTCTTGACTTTAAATAAGTAAACAGATATAAACAGTTACCTATTTAAGCATCAAGGTGGGAAAATACAAACGCTGTAGGACAACATCGGTTAACAACATGTAGACCTATGCACATTGAGATTCGATCTCGGGTCTATTGAAGCTCCTCGAAGCTCGTGTTGTTGCGTTGATCACTGAGCTATACCGTCTGTACGCTGTTAAAGTTGTAAAGTCTGATTGATGTAGCCTAAATGTTTTTATTGCAATGTTTTATGTTGAAATGTTTTCATTATTTATTCAATTACATTTCAGTAGCCTAATTTCAGTATTGTGATTATGAATTATTTTAACTACGTTTCACTTGTTGAATACATCTGCTACCAGCTTTCAATCGCTCTGAATCAGGCGCGGTGCGGCCGCAGATTACGCATTAGAGAGAATAAACCGGAATAAACGAACACTTTTCAGAGTCTATGATTGTAGCGCCTCTTAGCGGTAAAAGGCAGCAAATACACCACACATTTTACCGCCGCGGTGGAACGGCTGATGTGGGCATTGTCATGGCTTGCCTCGACATTTGCGTTTGAATAGCGCGCGTCCTCCGTGGGCGTGTCAGATTAACGCGTAATGAAGTGTAATGAGCTGGGGAAAAAAATACTGACAGCACTCTCTTTTCATACAGATTGCATAAACTGAGAATATTTGTTTTTTATATAAATTACTTCATTTAAAAGAAGAGAATTCAAGCTTCATAAAGAAAAATCTCTCGTGCCTGTGTGACAAGTAATCGCAGAGTTACAGTTAATCTTAGGACGCGTTTCAGAATGGACTTCACTGACAGAGAGAACGCAGAACTCGCATCATGTTTGTTTTTCTTTATTTGGTGAAAAGCACAACACTTTGTTTTTATTGTGAGTATCCACAAAAAAAATAGAAACTTAACAGGATCTAATGATGTATCACACTTATGTGTAAGATTAAAATCAACCGAGTATTTTGAGTCTCTTTTGCACTGATAAGAAAAAAAACGAGACAATCGCGCCGGCGCGATAGCCGACCCCAGGGGGTTAATAACACTAACAAGGCTCAAAATAGCCCCACACTAACACGGTAGCATAATGAGGGTCCCTACCTTCAAACCGAAGCATTGAGAGTTTTGTCAGTGTCCAGACAGTTTAATAAGAAGATATTTTAAACAGTCAACTTCGCGTATACAGACGGGAGCCATCTTAGAAATACAGCCTTTACCAGTCGATCTACGAACGCCGATCCAAGTGAGCTGGTGAGAATGTGAACGAGCTATAAGTTGTGATAAGGTGAGCGCGAACAGCAGGCTTGGATCGGCGTTCGTAGATCGACTGGTAAAGGCTGTATTTCTAAGATGGCTCCCGTCTGTATACGCGAAGTTGACTGTATGTTTAAAATATCTTCTTATTAAACTGTCTGGACACTGACAAAGTTCTCAATGCTTCGGTTTGAAGGTAGGGACCCTCATTATGCTACCGTGTTAGTGTGGGGCTATTTTGAGCCTTGTTAGTGGTATTAACAAGCGATTTTTATTTGTCATTACACTATGCCCAATATACTAGCGTTATACTAGCTTTAGGGGCTAAACTGTTTTTAGAGATAAAACTATTTACATTCGATAATCATGAAAACAAATCTCAGATAACGGTTGACTAGGTAACAATGTGTAATTAGACCAAAGGTTCATTTTGCGCCGGAGTTCTCCTTTAAAGCGCTCTGTATCTGCTGATCACTCGTATTCGTTTCTTGGCATGAGCGCGTTTCGTCAACAGTTCATGTTTAGATAATGCCAGATTGTTGACAAACACACACACACTGCTCAAACATTCTAAAACTCTAAATGTTGAAAATGTTAAAAAGCTAACACTTAAAAAAATAAAATACAACATGAAACCCTTTAAATACAACTAATTTAATAAGATATAAGGTCTACATTTGGACACATCGACAGATTTATCCTGAAAGGAACTTTGTCTGCACTTTAAGATAAAAGCGTATCATCAGGCTGGATATCCGACACTCTCCATATGAAAGAGAAGCGATTAACAGCTTGTCCTGCACCCCCACAATAAAGCACTGAACTGCCCCTCCAACCCCCCACGGGCTCTCTGAGGACAAAGAGTTGATATTTTAGTTGATTATTAAAGTGTTGATAATGAAGGAATTTAATCATTTAAGCTACATGTAGTAATATTTCTGAAATAAAAGTTAATCAAAATATTATATAATTTCAATGATTGAAGAATTACAATGCTACTTCAGTTTAGGCCAGCTTTTTCCAAGCTAAACTAAATACAAACAAACTCATGTTAATTTGTTGTCATGTACAAAATGTTCACAGTATTAAATTCCACAGATTTTTTTGGGATCCTTACAGCCATTTGTGGATAAAGTAGAGTGGGGGTATTTTTGAAAGTTTTTATTTTGTATTCAAATAGGCCTATATCTCGAACCATTCGTGCTTATGTTAAACAAAATAACATTTATAGAATAATTATTAACTTAAATTAAACAATATTGCAACATTTCAACAATTATGTTTGAAATTATTTGATCTGTTTTTAATTTTTTTAATAAAAAATTTAAATTACGATTGGAATTATTATACAGATGTAAATTCAGTCGGATAAGATTTGTTCCTTATTGTAAAATGGAAATGCATGGTAATTTTATTTTATAATAATAAGCCAAAAAAAAAATGGTGTAACAGAGCCCAGAAGTTCTGTTGTCCAGCAGTCAGTGTGTGCACGCACGAGAGAACCGCTCTTGGTAACGCTTTAGATTACAGCCCGGAAAGTACTGCATAATTAAGATGAATTTACAACGTAACTTTCGGTTATTATAGTGTACCTATAAAGTACTTACATGTAAGTATAAGGGAACAATATGTTAAGTTTGGGGAATAAAGGGAAAACAATTATTTATACTGTAAGTATAATAGAACTAGGAGGTACTTATTCTACTATTATGATACAACAATCTTACTTTTTTCATGTTTCAAGGCAAGTAAAGCTAAAACGATTGCAATTTTTTTTTTATACTGGGAAAGATACTCTTGTTCCATGTAAGTGGTGCTTGTTACCCTCTTCTTCCATGTAGTTACTGGGTAAGTACAATAAAAATACATACAATGGAAAAAATGGAGCGCAACTGGAAGAAAACTGAACTAGAGGTATTTCGGATTTCATGGAAAGAGAGCTTGATTGCTTACAGAGAGGCCTTAAAAGCTGCTAGATCTACTTATTTTTCAACCCTATTAGAAGAAAATAAACATAATCCTAGGTATTTATTTGAAACAGTGGCTAAACTAACAAAAAAGAAAGCTTCAAGCCCAGAAGTGTCCAAGCAACACAGCAGTAATGACTTTATGAACTTCTTCACTTATAAGATCGATAATATCAGGGACAAAATTATAACTATGCAACCGTCTACCACAGTATCGCATCAGGCAGTGCATTGTCGTCTCCCTGAGAAAAAATTTGATTCATTTGTTGCCATAGGAGAGGAAGAATTTTCTAAACTCGTTAATTCATCTAAATCGACAACTTGTATGTTAGACCCTATACCGACTAAGCTACTGAAAGAGATGCTTCCAGATGTAATAGATCCTCTTCTTACTATCATTAATTCGTCTTTGTCTCTAGGATATGTAGCAAAAACCTTTAAGCTGGCTATGATAAAACCACTTGTTAAAAAACCACAACTTGATCATACAAAATTTGTCAATTACAGGCCGATCTCGAATCTGCCTTTTCTATCAAAGATATTAGAAAAGGCAGTATCCTCACAACTGTCTTCCTTTCTTGAAATAAATGATATCTGCGAGGATTTTCAGTCAGGATTCAGACCGTACCATAGTACCGAGACAGCTCTCGTTAGAGTTACAAATGATTTGCTCTTATCATCCGATCGCGGTTGTATCTCTCTATTAGTGTGTGACGTCTCAGCCTAGGCTGTACGTATGTGCGTGTGTGTGGTTGTGTCTGTTTGCTTTTAGGTGCCGTCTGGAGGGGGCGGGGCCAACACACCTGACACTTGTTAGATGCAGTATGAAACGCGGTGGGGACTGCTTGTGAGGGCGGCTTTTCGGCGTTGGCTTTGGGGATGGATTCGGTTGTTCTGTGCTTCGCTAAGCGTCCTGGCCGACCTTGACACATGTCCGTTATTTATATTATGTTTATGTCTGTTTTCCCTTGTGATAATAAATGTTTTGCTAGCAATTGACGCGTCCGGTCTCCTTTTTGTTGCAGCCTTAGAGCCGGCTGTAACAAATGGGGGCTCGTCCGAAAATTTAAAGCGAATGCGTTAATCACGTGGATTATGATTTTTTCGTTTGATTTTGCTTGAGGAAATGTTGTGGGAGACGGACGTGATTCCAACAGAGTCTTCTTTTCACACTTTTATGGGTAAGTGACTTTGTGTGGTAAATGACAAGATGAGATAGATTTCATTTCCCCTGTTAGGCTTTAGCAACACTTAGTGTTGGTTTGTTGTTTTAGTTTGTTATCTTTGTGCAGACTCCTGGGCTGAGTACACTGCCGTGGTTTGTGAATTGGGCAAATTTGCTAATTTCACTATCAGCGGTATATTAGTGTTTAAAGGCGCTCGGCTCTGGGGAGTTGCCTGGAAGATTAGGATAAGGAAGATAGTGGGGGATATGGTTGTAGTTGAGGAAGGGGAACGTATGAATGAATACTCATCTGTTTTGACCACTTGAGAAAAATTTTTTTTTGTTGCCCATGAATGTGTGAATTGGAAATTCTGAAACTGAAAATATGGTGTTCATTGAAGATTTTATTAAAGCTCCGTTGGAGGGGTTATTAAATGGGCTGGCTAAGGGACAATTGTGGGAGCTGGTGGAACATTATGGCATTGAAGATGTAGATAAACGTTTTAAAAAGAATGAGTTGAAAATGATTTTGAAGGCCAAGTTGAGTGAGAGAAAAGTTTTGTCCATTTCAGATAGTGTAAAGATTACAGGGGAGACGAAAGAATCAGTGGATCTTTTTTCAGGTTTATCATTTGATCAGAAAAAAGAGATCCTTGAGATGCAGCAAATACATAGTCGACAGATGGCTAAAGTAGTCAACGAACGCGAATTGGAATTGGAAAAGTTAAAAATAGACGAATTGCTTAAACGACGCAAAATAGAATTGTTGCAGCTTAAACATTCTCAACAGCTGGAATCTGAAAAGCTGTCAAGGGATTTTGATTTACAAGTTGAACGGTTAAGATTAATCGGGGAAGGTAAAATGCCATTTGAAGGTGCACAATTACAGGAGAGAGTACCGCGTACATTTGATGTGGTAGGGAATTTGAAATTACTTCCCAAATTTAATGAACGTGATCCCGATGTTTTTTTCTCGTTGTTTGATAGTATTGCGGAGGAACGTAATTGGCCTATTGTTGATCGGGTAGTGATGCTTCAAAGTGTCATTACGGGTAGAGCACAAGAGGCCTATATGGCACTTACAGTGGAAGATCGAAAAGACTATGATAAGGTTAAGTCTACTATTCTGAGAGTGTATGAATTGGTTCCAGAGGCGTATCGGCAGCGTTTTAGGAATTGGAAGAGAGGGGAACGTCAGACTTGTAAAGTCCGGCTCGATTGGTCCAAATGCGGCATCCAATCAGCGGAAGAAGGTTACTCTGCGTATTTCTTGCCTTTCCTTTCACGCAACACAACAAGATTAAATGCAATATATTTTCTCATATGTATTGACTCGTTAATTCATCTGACTCCATACAATGAATAGGTTTTAATGATATCCGTGCATCATTAAACGTTAGCGAATGTTTGATTAATCTTTTCAACACTGATTTTAGTTTATCCGCAATCAGGAAACTATATCGCTCAGCAGTCCTTCTCTAAAGGCCGCACGACACACTCCCGTCAGTTCCAATAACCAATTCAGAGGTAATTTGACTAAATATCTAGGATCTGCCGTATTCACACGTATAATCAAAGATATATATACAAGTCCCCTTGAACGCCTCCTCTAGAAATTAAATTAATGTGTTACTTTAGTAGGGACGATTGACCACCATAAAAGGAAACAGTTCATCAACTCAACTTCTCTTAAGATGGCTTCAGGTCAAGCCCGTGGTCTGTAAACCACGCACGTTTATCCAAAGTAATCACTAACTTAAAACAGTGGATATGGACACACCCGAACCTAGGTTGATTAAAACAGCGTTTGCTGATTCTAGTCGGTAATAGCTTGCCCCCTCGTTCAAGTACACGTAAAATGGTATCGGAATATTAGCCGTCGCTAAACTGACGCGAAAGATGTGGAAATATACGAATCCAATAATCTAGGGAATAAACAGTCTTTCAGAGTCACTCAGAATAAAATCAAACGTTTACAATTTATTGATCAGGTAATGATGTAATCATTTCAAATCCAATTCAGAGGATAAATCATCAGTTAAGCATATCAATTCAGAAATCATAGAATTTGTAGAAATTATTACCTGTCAACAAAATTACACACAGCGATTGTGCGGGCAGTCAACCTACAGACTCCCCGAACTTTTCTGCTCTTTTCCCTTATATACCCAGATAATTCAATTGTTACCAAATGGTGATGTCTGTCATTATAATTAGATTTTGGTTGTCTATTCAGGGGCTCACACTGTGAGGTCTGCCTGATTTTACATACAGGAGGTAGTCTGAATGAGGCTATTATGGGACACATCACTTTTCTCACATTTCATAACTTCTTTTAGCTTTTCATCATAGTTGGGAGAATGAGACCATGTCACCAGGCGCATTGTGATACATCAAAAGACACCAAACATGAGTAGTTACCTGAAATACACTGAAACCTTATGCAATGTTATGTGTGTACAAAAATGTGAGGAGGAGGGGGATGTGGGGGAGATAGTGTGGGTGAAGTGTGAACTGCACTGTGTGCTGCGTCTCCAAAGTTCCTGTTACATATGCAAGAGGGAGTTACATATTCAAGGGATAGTTCAAGTGTTAATTCCCAGGAGGGCCTTTTGTCACATTGAGGGGTCGATCAGACATACCGGCACCAGCCTTACAGTCCCTCCTTTGGCACCGTGGGCCACTCACAGGGTTTCCTGCGGTGTCACTTCAGTCTTTGTAAGGTGGGCAGCTTCAAGGGGCTGAGAGTTAAGATGGTGTTGGTGGATGCTTTTACTGATCTGATGAGGTGTCGGAAGTAGCAACATTGGAATAGCGTGAAGGAGAAGATGAGTGCGCTTCCATCCGCACAACCTCGAAGTACCCAGTCCCACCAGGTGTATGCAGTCTGTGCCGATCGAGTAGATGAGCTAGACAGGATCTGTGCAGTCTTTCGCGCCAAGTTCGTCTCCACTTGCGCTTGAGAGAGGTGGTACTCTGTTTGGAGGACGATGTTCTGTACCAAGTCCATCGTGTCGACCAAAGCTTGTGTTCCGTGTTCATAAAAGGTGTCGTCCCACCATGGAGAGACCTCTGCGTCCTTTGGCATCCTTCCGAGGATGTCAATCTGGCCCATAGAAAAGTCCTCTGTCACTTCCAAGCAAAAGGAGTGATTAGCAGGACAGGTCAGTCCTCCATATGTGAACGAATTCATCTCACTGATGATGCACCACTGTGTATGAGACACCTGAACAGCATTTGAATGGCCATGCAACGATTCAACATTTATGAGTTTGCTATCATTGGTGGAGAAAGGCTGCTAAGTGTTACATGTACAGACATCATAATTGTGAGTTTCATGACAACAAGTGCGACTGGTAAACAAGGTCTCAGTACCCTTCAAAGTCATATATCCCGTGAGGTGATCCCATTTAATTACCTGATCTTTAACCTGTTAAGCTTCAAGCCCATTTTTGAAAAATCCCCAGATATGGCATTCCCAAACTGAAACAGATACAGTTCATGAACCCTTTGTACTAAAAGCACAAGTAAGATCTCATTTGAAAGCTGACACCTGGAAGTTTATTGTAAATGTAGAATTAATTATTGTCATAATGAAAAAAAATAGTTATAAATAGCTTCAAAGTTTTGTAAAGTTATTATACATTTATTTTTATGAAACATCTTCATGAAAATAAAATTGAAGTTGGCATTGTAGCAATCTAGAAATGCACTGCAGCTAAAGCCACATGTCTAACCATGTTATATTTAAAATCTGAAGATGATAAGTCTAAAACTCTGTATTTAGTTCAATGTTTTTCAAGATCATGTCATATGACTTTATTTTGATTAGACTGGTGTTTATTGTCATCTTATAAGCATCTATTCAGTCTATAGCCTCTATTGTTTTGTGATGCAAAAACGAGCCCCATTCAGTCTCAGTCTCCCCTGCACATATTCACACCTCTCCAGCCTGTTTATTGCTCTAAATATGCTTTTCTTTTGTCTGCATTATAATCACTAACGACTAGCAATTCACACTGTTTCAATCCCTCATTTATTTTATAAAAGTTCTCACTTCACAGTGAAACTGTATCAAATGCCCTTTTTGAAAAACGAAACATTTCAGTAAGCATTCTTATTTAGAAAAAAATCAAAAAAATTACACCGAAGTTAGGTAGCAGGTGCTCAGTACTAGCTAGCATGTTAGCTTAGCACACCATCAATACACGACAATTTATGAGAATAAAACTATGTTTGTGCTCCAAACTTACTTTATAGCGCAAGTCGAGTGTTTTAAATAACTTTCTGTAATCTGATTTGGCTTCAGATAAAAAAATCAGATAGAAAATATATTATTTTATTGTATTCTGCACAATTTGAAAGTCTATCTCGATTAGCATTACATTATACATATAATCTATTATTATGAAAATACCTGACATGACTCGAAGAACACAGGTAAATCAAATATCATTGCAATCATGTTTATTGTCTTCAAAACATCTTTATCTGCACTTTACAGCGATCTCGGATAGCTTTGTTGTGTCAGGACTTCCTGAATGTCACATGATTATGGCTCTTCTTCATGTGATCCATATATGGACTTTACTGTGCAAACAGCGCCCTCAGACTGTTAGTATGAATTGATAACACAGTACATCAGAGTATACAGCGCTCAAAATGATTACATCGACGCATTTGGGTATAAATTCAATAAATATTATTCCTGTCTATAGAAGTCTGATGTAAACCTATGAGAATCTATCAATATTTCTCCAAATCTGCACATGTTCGAGCTAAAAGCCCTGAGGGACGTTGTTTTGTCAAGCGCTGTCATGACGATCGCACGGGAGTTTTTTTCTGAATGAGACCGGCTGACGCTCATAATTCATATTAAAGGTAACGACTCATTTTTTAATTTCATAACTCCTGACACAAATTAAGACATAACTATCACTATAAGTTTCACAGAATACAATATTGGTCAAACACTGAAACTTGAGTCTTATATCGTTTTAATGATGTATAGTTTGTCAAGTTAATAACATTAAATATGATAGTAACTTTGAACTATTTAAAAAAAAAACGCTTCAGAGCGCCCACGCACTGGTGAAGGTTAACAGGTTAACTACCACCCCAATAGAGCGAATAGTAGTGGAATGTGGATAAACTTGATCTGGGTGTATTAAAGGAAAAGTGGCAAAAAATCCAATGCAACCAATACATTCGTTTCCAGTATACATCATAATTGTGGATAACAGTTCTGAATATTTGACATTTTTCATTTTTTCTGAAGAGAACCATCTATGCAAATCTAAAACTTCAATTAAATCATTTAAAACATGTCTAGGGGTCTGGTGAAGGCGAAGATCTAAAATTTCTTGTCGTGTGGCAGTGAATAAATCTTGTGCATATGATCTACAGGCTAAGTCACGTTCGATGGTACGGGTCTGATTGAACAATGTGTGGCTGATCGTCAGAAGCGCCTGCGCCTCAGAACGAACCGCTTTGATAATGTTATCATTGCTATTGGTGAGGTGTTGGAAACCAGTGGCCATCTGGTCTGTCAACCATGTGGAGAATTGGGATTGTTTCGTTATTTTGTAGGTGTTGGCTGCTGAATTAATTGATCCAAACAAGCCGGTCATACTGCTGAGCAGGTCTCGTTTTGAGCGAGTAGGTGGAATTTGGACAGCAAGTCTGTCTTTGTAATCAGAAATTAAATCATCGATTCGTGACTGTAGCCATGCATATGACTCATCATTAATATTACAATGTTTTGTATAGGCAGAAAGTATGTTGGAAATGTTGTAAGTTACGTGTGTCATTACCAAATTTACGTCATGTAACAAAGTTTTGTTGATGTTTCCTCTAATCAGTCCGCCAGGAGGAATTGGGTGTAATTCTGGACAAATTTTGGGTTTAGTGTACCCGCAGGTGGTCAGATTAAAACAATACATAACAGTCCAAGAACAGTTGTGTGGATTGGTGAAATTGTCTATGCTATGAGTACATTCTCCGACACAATACGTTCCTTCTTTTCGGTTGGTCCACACAAAGGTTTTTGGCTTCGGCTCGTTAGGTGTGTACGATGTGAGATCGTACATTAACTCTTTGAATCTTATATGTGTGTCATTATGTGTTTCTGTATGTGTGCACCTATATGTTGCAGGTTCCAAATGTTTAACATAATAGCATAATTTTGGGTCTGTGCCATTATTGTTGTTTTCGTGTAGAGTGTACATGCTGCCTATTGTGTCACCTGGATCTATTTTAAGCTGATACCAGGCAGTGAGGTTGTGCATGAATTTTGGTGCTCTAGTGTATCCTGAAATGTTTCCAGTAGGTGGGTGGGTGCTACCTGTACTACAGCAGATTTTTGGTGTGCAATTTGGATCCGGTACTATACCGGGAGGCCATGTAGCTGTCTCTTTGGGTGCGACTGTGATTTTTGGTGTGAAAAGCCCCTTGGAATATTTCCACACCCACCTCCCACATTTCAGGTTGTGTGCGAGTGAAACCCTCTGGCCCAGTCTGATGCACGTGGGCCCGGACACTTTCCTTTCATCCGGCCTCCATGGGATCGCTGCAGTCGACCTGGAAGGCAAGAAGAAAAGTTAGTGACAGTTATTCATTTATTCTGTGTACCTTTAAATGACTTGCACTGAGACATGTGATACCATCGCAGTTTCCCTTTTATGGTTGTAGCCACACAGCTGTTGCATACAGCCTTAATTTCATACGGGCCATGCCATCTGGGTGTGAACGCACCTTGCTTCACAAAAACACGTATCATTACCATGTCTCCCTCTGAGAACTTCACCTCAGAGTTTGGGTTGAATTGTGCATCATTTGTTAGGTCTGACTGCTGCTGTTTCAGAGCAGCGTGTGCATGCAGCACTTCCAACCTCTCTCGTAGTTGCTTTAACACGGATTGTTGAGTTGCAATCACGAGAGGCCCCAGGTCTGCTGGGGTAATTTCTGGGTCAATAGGCAGTTTCATGACTCTTCCAGTCATGAGTTCGAATGGACTGATACCTGTGGCTTTTGAAGGGGTTGCCCACAGTACAGTTAGGACTGTGGGTAGGGCATCAATCCATTGGTTTCTGTGTTGTGCAACCTGTTTTGAGATGCTTTCTTTTATGGTGCGGTTAACACGTTCCACCATACCAGAGCTCTGCGGCCTGTATGAAACATGGAATCTTTGTTTGATGTTCAGCATCTGGCATATGTTTTTCATCACCTGACCTGTGAAGTGTGTGCCCTGGTCAGATTCAATTTGGATTGGTGCTCCCCAGAGTGGGAGAATTTGGTTCGCTACCACACGTGCCACTGTGTTTGCACTGTTATTGCGAGTAGGAATTGCTTCAACCCATTTGGAGAATTTGTCAATTATTACAAGGCAATAACGATACCCCCCTTTGGCAGTGGGTAGTGGGCCTATAAAATCCAATTGAAGGGACTCCCAAGGTCCTTTGGGTGGCTCTGGTCTACACAGCTTTGTATGGCCAGGCTTACCTTGGTTGATGGTGGCACAAACGATGCATGTGTCACACCACCTTTGAATGTCTGATGCCATTTGTGGCCACCAGAAATTATTTTGTATCAGTTGTTGTGTTTTTGGAGCTGATACGTGTGCATACTCGTGGTACAACTTTATCACTGGTTTCTCGAGGGCTTCTGGAACAATGTATTTATCGTCTCTCAAAACCATGCCTTCAGTGACTTTGACTAGTTGGTCCTGCTGCAGGTGCGGTGTCAGCTCTCCATCAGAACTCCACAGTTCCTGTTGGTACTGTTTCAAGTCAACAGGAACAGTCTGAACCGCACTCACACCAGGAACAATCAATCTGTCAGGCTGCCATGTAGGTTGGCATGTGTGTGGATGGCCCTCTACATCTCCCAATAAGTGAGGCAATATTCTGTCGTTAACTGTTGTGATGTCACGTGCCTGTATGTCTGCTAGCCATCTTGCTAACCTTTGCGACGACACACCTTTTATTCGACCCTGCAACAACATCTTTACTGGCGTGTGCACTGTGTGCACAACGATAGGTTGAAAATCTACAATCGGTTCAGTTGCTGTCAACATCCAGTGAACCGCCAGTACGTGCTGAGTGCATGGGTCGAATCCCTGTTCAATCGTGGACTTTTTTCGGCTGTAATAGGCGATCGGACGCAATTTTCCCCCATGATCCTGAGCTAACACGCCACTCAAAGTGTTTTCATTTGCGTCCACCTGTAAGTGGAAGGCTCTTTTAGGGTTGGGCAGGCCGAGTGCGGGGGCACAACACAAGTTTTCTTTTAGATTTGTGAAGGCTTTTTCGTGTTCCTCTGACCATTCGAGGACGTCAGAAGGCTTTGATTTTCCTTTTAAAAGGGAATATAATGGCGTGACGACGTTTGAAAAATCTGGAATGAAGTCTCTTAAGTAGTTAGCTGTTCCCAGCACTTTCTGTAAGGAGTTTAACGTGTGTGGTCTTGGAAGTTCAGCAATGCATTTCCGCCTATCATCTGTTAGAGCTCGGTGGCTTTGCGTAATCGTGTAACCCAGGTACTGGACCTCGTTTTGTGCGATTTGCGCTTTTTCTTTGTTTAATTTGAAACCAGCTTTACAGAGTGTTAACAGTACTTCGTCGACGAGTATCAAATGATCATCAAATGATCCCTCGGTCGCGATAAGTATATCGTCAACATAATGGATCACGTTTCCGGTCCCTGTCAATGGATTGAGCGTGTCTTCTAATGCTCTGTGAAAAATCGCAGGACTGTTATGGAGGCCTTGTGGCATTCGCTCCCAAGTGTACTGGATTTGATTCACAGTGAAGGCCAATTTCCACTGATCAGCGCGTTTGATTGGGATGGACCAGAAACCGTTCTTTACGTCGAGCACTGTAAACCAGGACGCTTGTGTTGAAATCTGTGATAATAACGTCGATGGATTTGCCACTATAGGTGTCGCCTTAGGCAAAACTTTGTTGAGACGCTGATAATCAATACAAAGACGCCATTTACCATTCGATTTTGGTACTGGTAAACACGGAGAGTTAGTGGTCGAGTTACATCGACGAACTATTTTTTCTAATTTCAAGTTGCTGTACAATTTCATGAACAGCTGACTCGGCCTCTGGTTTGATGCGGAATTGTTTTTGTGGGGGAGGGGGCTCCCCCTCAATGCACACAACAAAATCAATGAGGCCGCAGTCATGTTCATGCGTGGCCCAAATGTGATCGTGTTTGTTTGCCATCTGTTGAATGGGATCTGGGGTGGAAATGGACATAATGCTCATTGTGTTTTTTGGTAAACACATTTTGACTGTTCTGTCTGTTTTCAATTCAATTTGCTTTTCAAAGCAGTGAATTACAAAGCCATACTTTCGCATAATGTCCATTCCCAGTACAGTCCCTTCACTGTTATTAGGTAAATACCAGAGGGGTTCTTTCAATACGGTCACGCCTAAATCAAGTTGAATTGGCTGTGTTTTTGTCGCAATCATTAACGTGTCGCCGATGCCTTTTATCTGAATAGTTTCGTTGGTTAAAGGAAATGGAATGTCTGTACAGGAGCAAGATGCGCCAGAATCAATAAGTACGTCCGCTAACCGGCCTCCTAAATTAGCTCTTATTTTAATTCGGTTTCCACTCTTAATTATGCTCCCTACGGCGATGGAGGCCACGTGTCCCTATTGTTGTTGATATTTTTCAGTCGTTCCGCTCATGTTGTGGGCGCCATTTTGACTTTTTTGTTTTTGAAACTCGGTGATGAAATCAGCGAATTGTTTGTACAGGTTAGAGTCGTGGTTAGAGGGCGGTTTTTGGCAATGATTTCCCTGTTCTTTCTCTAAGTCTTTATTTCTTCTCACGCAATCTCTCATGAAATGGCCATGCCTTTTGCAATAGTGGCATTGCGGTTTGCTTAGAGATCTTTGGTGAAATTGTTCTGAGCTGTTCCCTTCTGTTAACCATTGTGCGGACGCAACGCTACGGGGTTTTGATTTCCATCTGTTTTCTATTCTTGATCCCCAGTCTACTATTGCTCTGAACGTGTTTTCGGCCGGATCTACACCATTTGATAAAGCCTTTTGAACTGGGAGGCCTGCATTGTTCTTCACAATTTGTAGTAACGCGTCATGGTTGCGGTCTACGTCCTCTAGGCCCGAGTGTTCTCTGTATGTCACCCATAATCGTTCAGCATACGTTTCAAATGACTCATTATTCGCTTGTTTGATTTCTAATATTTTGCTCCAATCTGCATGTGTCGGTCCCCTCATGTCTAATAATGCCTGTTTTAGACGCTCGTAGATAGCATCGTCGGTTTCGTTATTTCTTCGGTTCATTATATTGCCAGATTTCATGTCTTCTGTTAGTTTCGGCCTGAGTTCCTCAGTGATAGTGAGGAGAGCTATTTGCCATACATCTCTAAATTCTAAATTGTACACCGTGGCCTGTAACATCAATGCTTCCCAGTAGGGTTGAAACGGCCCCTTTCTCGGCATAATTCCTACGATTTGTTTATGTCTAGAACATTCTTCGCATGTTAACGGGCGGCTGATTGTTGTGATTTCATCATCCGCGTTCGTCATGGTTTTAAGCACAGCGACTTTAACGGTTCTCTTTGACAAATCATTCGATTGTTTTCGAGTCTTTACTGGGCTTCGCAGGTTTAGCTCTTCAGGCTCCACAAAAGCTCGTTTACGAGTTTCTCTCTGTGGCCTGTATAACGCGGCGTCATCATCATCACTATCATTTTTAGCGTCTAGCTCGGAGGTTTCATCCAGTGCTGCTTGTTTAACTGCGGCTACTGGAAAACCTGATTTATCGCAGCACTCTTCGAGAGCAGATATGTAACTACTGCCAGTTTGAAGTTTTCTTTGAAAGTGATCAATTTTTGTGGCCATTTCTTCACGCTGTCTAGCCCACCCTTGCTGTTCGTACGCGAACGCTTCGACTTGTTTTCTTAACTTTAGTAATTCGTCAGACCGCAATCTTTCGATTTCTTTGATATTTGCTATTGTTCGTTCGTTCTCGGCTATGGTCTCGAGGTCGTTACGACGAAGCAAATAAACAATTGCAGCGGGAATCTTTTTGTATTTTGCTTTTGATTTTAGCTTCGCACCCTCAGCAGAATACCAGGATATTATTTCGTTATTGCTCCAGCTTAATTGTAATCCCTTGTCGCTTAACCGAACAAGGAGTTTTTGCAATTGCATGCCTAGAATCTCCATTTTCTCCGTATCTACGCTGTTGTACTTTCCCTGAAAAGACATGTTTCCCGTCTAATTCTTCTTCCCACCGGATTTTCGGTTCCGGTCTAACAAAGGGTATACCGACCCATGCTAAAAATGTGTCTATATGTGATGTGCAAACAGTTTTTCCCTCAACACTTAAAAGTAAAAGGATCAACTTACCACGACAGCTGGAGATAGGTGAGAAGGAGTTCAAACCTCATGTCCCGGGCAAGCAGGGTTCAAGTTGAATGTCGCGCTGGAAAGGCGTTTCTCGTCTCTGGTTACGAGATCACGGAGGCGTGTCACCACTGTAAAGTCCGGCTCGATTGGTCCAAATGCGGCATCCAATCAGCGGAAGAAGGTTACTCTGCGTATTTCTTGCCTTTCCTTTCACGCAACACAACAAGATTAAATGCAATATATTTTCTCATATGTATTGACTCGTTAATTCATCTGACTCCATACAATGAATAGGTTTTAATGATATCCGTGCATCATTAAACGTTAGCGAATGTTTGATTAATCTTTTCAACACTGATTTTAGTTTATCCGCAATCAGGAAACTATATCGCTCAGCAGTCCTTCTCTAAAGGCCGCACGACACACTCCCGTCAGTTCCAATAACCAATTCAGAGGTAATTTGACTAAATATCTAGGATCTGCCGTATTCACACGTATAATCAAAGATATATATACAAGTCCCCTTGAACGCCTCCTCTAGAAATTAAATTAATGTGTTACTTTAGTAGGGACGATTGACCACCATAAAAGGAAACAGTTCATCAACTCAACTTCTCTTAAGATGGCTTCAGGTCAAGCCCGTGGTCTGTAAACCACGCACGTTTATCCAAAGTAATCACTAACTTAAAACAGTGGATATGGACACACCCGAACCTAGGTTGATTAAAACAGCGTTTGCTGATTCTAGTCGGTAATAGCTTGCCCCCTCGTTCAAGTACACGTAAAATGGTAACGGAATATTAGCCGTCGCTAAACTGACGCGAAAGATGTGGAAATATACGAATCCAATAATCTAGGGAATAAACAGTCTTTCAGAGTCACTCAGAATAAAATCAAACGTTTACAATTTATTGATCAGGTAATGATGTAATCATTTCAAATCCAATTCAGAGGATAAATCATCAGTTAAGCATATCAATTCAGAAATCATAGAATTTGTAGAAATTATTACCTGTCAACAAAATTACACACAGCGATTGTGCGGGCAGTCAACCTACAGACTCCCCGAACTTTTCTGCTCTTTTCCCTTATATACCCAGATAATTCAATTGTTACCAAATGGTGATGTCTGTCATTATAATTAGATTTTGGTTGTCTATTCAGGGGCTCACACTGTGAGGTCTGCCTGATTTTACATACAGGAGGTAGTCTGAATGAGGCTATTATGGGACACATCACTTTTCTCACATTTCATAACTTCTTTTAGCTTTTCATCATAGTTGGGAGAATGAGACCATGTCACCAGGCGCATTGTGATACATCAAAAGACACCAAACATGAGTAGTTACCTGAAATACACTGAAACCTTATGCAATGTTATGTGTGTACAAAAATGTGAGGAGGAGGGGGATGTGGGGGAGATAGTGTGGGTGAAGTGTGAACTGCACTGTGTGCTGCGTCTCCAAAGTTCCTGTTACATATGCAAGAGGGAGTTACATATTCAAGGGATAGTTCAAGTGTTAATTCCCAGGAGGGCCTTTTGTCACATTGAGGGGTCGATCAGACATACCGGCACCAGCCTTACAGTCCCTCCTTTGGCACCGTGGGCCACTCACAGGGTTTCCTGCGGTGTCACTTCAGTCTTTGTAAGGTGGGCAGCTTCAAGGGGCTGAGAGTTAAGATGGTGTTGGTGGATGCTTTTACTGATCTGATGAGGTGTCGGAAGTAGCAACATTGGAATAGCGTGAAGGAGAAGATGAGTGCGCTTCCATCCGCACAACCTCGAAGTACCCAGTCCCACCAGGTGTATGCAGTCTGTGCCGATCGAGTAGATGAGCTAGACAGGATCTGTGCAGTCTTTCGCGCCAAGTTCGTCTCCACTTGCGCTTGAGAGAGGTGGTACTCTGTTTGGAGGACGATGTTCTGTACCAAGTCCATCGTGTCGACCAAAGCTTGTGTTCCGTGTTCATAAAAGGTGTCGTCCCACCATGGAGAGACCTCTGCGTCCTTTGGCATCCTTCCGAGGATGTCAATCTGGCCCATAGAAAAGTCCTCTGTCACTTCCAAGCAAAAGGAGTGATTAGCAGGACAGGTCAGTCCTCCATATGTGAACGAATTCATCTCACTGATGATGCACCACTGTGTATGAGACACCTGAACAGCATTTGAATGGCCATGCAACGATTCAACATTTATGAGTTTGCTATCATTGGTGGAGAAAGGCTGCTAAGTGTTACATGTACAGACATCATAATTGTGAGTTTCATGACAACAAGTGCGACTGGTAAACAAGGTCTCAGTACCCTTCAAAGTCATGTATCCCGTGAGGTGATCCCATTTAATTACCTGATCTTTAACCTGTTAAGCTTCAAGCCCATTTTTGAAAAATCCCCAGATATGGCATTCCCAAACTGAAACAGATACAGTTCATGAACCCTTTGTACTAAAAGCACAAGTAAGATCTCATTTGAAAGCTGACACCTGGAAGTTTATTGTAAATGTAGAATTAATTATTGTCATAATGAAAAAAAATAGTTATAAATAGCTTCAAAGTTTTGTAAAGTTATTATACATTTATTTTTATGAAACATCTTCATGAAAATAAAATTGAAGTTGGCATTGTAGCAATCTAGAAATGCACTGCAGCTAAAGCCACATGTCTAACCATGTTATATTTAAAATCTGAAGATGATAAGTCTAAAACTCTGTATTTAGTTCAATGTTTTTCAAGATCATGTCATATGACTTTATTTTGATTAGACTGGTGTTTATTGTCATCTTATAAGCATCTATTCAGTCTATAGCCTCTATTGTTTTGTGATGCAAAAACGAGCCCCATTCAGTCTCAGTCTCCCCTGCACATATTCACACCTCTCCAGCCTGTTTATTGCTCTAAATATGCTTTTCTTTTGTCTGCATTATAATCACTAACGACTAGCAATTCACACTGTTTCAATCCCTCATTTATTTTATAAAAGTTCTCACTTCACAGTGAAACTGTATCAAATGCCCTTTTTGAAAAACGAAACATTTCAGTAAGCATTCTTATTTAGAAAAAAATCAAAAAAATTACACCGAAGTTAGGTAGCAGGTGCTCAGTACTAGCTAGCATGTTAGCTTAGCACACCATCAATACACGACAATTTATGAGAATAAAACTATGTTTGTGCTCCAAACTTACTTTATAGCGCAAGTCGAGTGTTTTAAATAACTTTCTGTAATCTGATTTGGCTTCAGATAAAAAAAATCAGATAGAAAATATATTATTTTATTGTATTCTGCACAATTTGAAAGTCTATCTCGATTAGCATTACATTATACATATAATCTATTATTATGAAAATACCTGACATGACTCGAAGAACACAGGTAAATCAAATATCATTGCAATCATGTTTATTGTCTTCAACTGACGCGAAAGATGTGGAAATATACGAATCCAATAATCTAGGGAATAAACAGTCTTTCAGAGTCACTCAGAATAAAATCAAACGTTTACAATTTATTGATCAGGTAATGATGTAATCACTTCAAATCCAATTCAGAGGATAAATCATCAGTTAAGCATATCAATTCAGAAATCATAGAATTTGTAGAAATTATTACCTGTCAACAAAATTACACACAGCGATTGTGCGGGCAGTCAACCTACAGACTCCCCGAACTTTTCTGCTCTTTTCCCTTATATACCCAGATAATTCAATTGTTACCAAATGGTGATGTCTGTCATTATAATTAGATTTTGGTTGTCTATTCAGGGGCTCACACTGTGAGGTCTGCCTGATTTTACATACAGGAGGTAGTCTGAATGAGGCTATTATGGGACACATCACTTTTCTCACATTTCATAACTTCTTTTAGCTTTTCATCATAGTTGGGAGAATGAGACCATGTCACCAGGCGCATTGTGATACATCAAAAGACACCAAACATGAGTAGTTACCTGAAATACACTGAAACCTTATGCAATGTTATGTGTGTACAAAAATGTGAGGAGGAGGGGGATGTGGGGGAGATAGTGTGGGTGAAGTGTGAACTGCACTGTGTGCTGCGTCTCCAAAGTTCCTGTTACATATGCAAGAGGGAGTTACATATTCAAGGGATAGTTCAAGTGTTAATTCCCAGGAGGGCCTTTTGTCACATTGAGGGGTCGATCAGACATACCGGCACCAGCCTTACAGACTCATGTAGAAGTGGGTAGACAGTTGACTGCACATTTTGACCGGTGGTGCGCTGCTTCGAACGTGAGTACTTTTGAAGAACTGCGAGATTTGATTCTGTTGGAGCAGTTTAGAAACATCGTTACTGACAACATTGCTACGTATATCAATGAAAATAAGCCCAGTACTGTTGCTGAAGCCGCTGTACTGGCGGATGAATTTATCTTAACTCATAGGAGTGGATCGGTTGATGGGGGTGCGGGTGGTAGTGTTGGCTATAGAGAGAATTTGTCTCAGCAACGCTCGCAAAGATTTGAGGTTGTGCCTCCGACTCGAAGGTCGGTTCATTCCGTGCGAGGGAAGAGTAATGATAATATTTGCCATTATTGCTTTAATAGTGGTCACTGGAAAAATGAGTGTCCAGTGTTGGCAAGCAAACTGCGATCACGAGGTAAAAAGATGAATTTTGCTCCCACCTTATTGGTAGAGACAGTATCTAGTCCTGAAAATCCACCATCAGTATTGTCTGATTGTATAATGGGATCAAAAACGGTAAAGACCGATTCTCGGGTAAATTATGCTCCATTTATTACTGATGGTTTTGTCTCTTTAATTGATGGTGTTGATAAAGTACCAATTCGAATTTTGAGAGATACTTGGTCATCAGAATCATTCATTTTAGACTCGATCCTACCTTTTTCTGACGCCTCAAGTGCGGAGAAGAACGTATTGATAAGGGGGATAGGGCTGCAGACGTTATCTGTTCCTATGCACAGAGTTTATTTGAAATCTGAATTGGTGGAGGGAGAGGTAACCATTGGAGTGCGTCCGTCGTTACCTGTTGATGGCGTTTCGGTAATTTTGGGAAATAATTTGGCAGGGGGGCGAGTGTGGAAGGATGTTGTTCCTCCACCTGTAGTTTTGTTTACTCCATTGAAAGGGCAATCTGATGAATTGGGGTGCGATTTCCCTGAGGTGTTTGTGTCTTGTGCCGTAACACGTTCAATAAGTCGTACTTTATCATCCGATTGTGCAGAAGTGCAAAAAGTTGAGGTACCGGGGTTAGCTGTTTTTTCTTCTATTACTCGGAGTGAGTTAATAGTTGCGCAGGGAAAGGATCCTATTTTACAACCTTTGTTTGCTGTTGTGGTGCCCCCTGAGGAGGTGGAGAGTGTGGCAAACGGTTATTTTGTTCAGGAGGAGTTGCTGTTGAGGAAATGGAGTCATCAAAATGAGGATTCAGGCAGCGAGGCGTTAATTCAGGTGGTGGTGCCGGATCCATTTAAGGAGGTGGTATTGAGGGCTGCCCATGGTGATGTTGCAGGCCATTTGGGAGTTAATAAGACTTATCACCGAATTTTGCGGCAATTTTATTGGCCTCGTCTTAAAAAAGATGTAGCAACATTTATTAAAACCTGCCACACCTGCCAGATGGTTGGTAAGCCTAATCA
This sequence comes from Rhinichthys klamathensis goyatoka, assembly GCF_029890125.1. NCBI lineage: Eukaryota > Metazoa > Chordata > Actinopteri > Cypriniformes > Leuciscidae > Rhinichthys > Rhinichthys klamathensis. The sequence continues at coordinate 242,471 of NW_026607223.1, read as the reverse complement.
GTGGTTAAAACCGGTGCCGTTGTGTCCAATACCGGTAGTAAGTCAACCTTTTGAACACATAATGATTGACTGTGTTGGGCCATTGCCACCGTCGAAATCAGGTAATTTGTATTTGTTGACGGTTATGTGTCAAACAACCCGTTATCCCGCGGCCTATCCCTTGCGCAAGATCACTACTAAGGCTGTGGTTAAAGCCTTGACTCATTTCATTTCTATTTTTGGAATACCTAGGATTGTTCAGAGCGATCGAGGGACCAATTTTATGTCTGGAATGTTTGCAGAGGTTCTGAAACAGCTTGGGGTGAAGCACAACCAGTCTAGCGCATATCATCCGCAGAGTTAAGGCGCATTGGAGCGTTTTCATCAGTCTCTGAAGTCGCTTTTGCGGGCGTACTGTGTTGAATTGAACCGGGATTGGGAGGATGGGCTGCCTTGGCTGATGCTAGCGGCTCGGGAGGTGACACAAGAGAGTTTGGGGTTTAGTCCAAACGAATTGGTGTTTGGTCATACGGTGCGGGGACCACTTGCAGTTTTGCAAGATGAGTTAAAGGGCAAGGAACCGCCTAGAAAGTTGTTCCGGAGGCGGCTGTTTCTTGCAGGACAGAAAGCGCGAGAACGTCTTGGGAAGGCGCAAATAAAAATGAAAAGATTGTTTGATCGCCATACTGAATGCCGTGTTTTTAGTCCAGGCGATCAAGTATTAGTGTTGTTACCTTACCCAGGATCTACGTTTTGTGCAAAAATTTCTGGTCCTTATACCGTATTGCGGAGGGTGTCAGAACAGGATTATATCATTGCTACTCCTGATCGTAAGAAATCAAATCAACTTTGTCATGCTAATTTGCTCAAACCATATTTCTCCCGTAGCCCTGAGGGAAACATAAGCCCTGTTTCATTTGCCGTCACCGTCTTTGAGGAGTCTCCTTCAACTGGGGAGGATGTGAGGGCACCAGGGAATAGTGAGTTGTTACCTCGTCTACGAAATTCTGAAGCACTTAGGAATTTGGAGAATGTGTTAAGTCATCTGTCGAATGGGCATAGATCCGAATTAATGTGTTTAGTGGCTAAATTTCCTAGGTTGTTTGGAGATGTGCCGTCGCGCACTCATCTGATAGATCATGATGTGGACGTGGGTGATGCGCTACCAATACGACAGCGTTTTTATAGGGTTCCTCTTGAGAAACGAAAAGTATTGGATTCTGAGGTTCAGTATATGCTGGATAATGGCATAGCCCAACGTTCATTTTCTAGTTGGGCATCGCCCTGCTTGTTGGTGAAAAAAGCAGATGGTACACAAAGATTCTGTACTGATTATCGAAAGTTGAATAAGATAGCTAAGCCCGATGCATTTCCTCTTCCTCGTATGGAGGATTGTGTGGACCAAGTTGGTTCATCTAAGTTTGTGAGTAAGCTGGACCTCCTGAGGGGGTACTGGCAGGTGCCGTTAACCGCACGTGCCCGAGAGGTAACTGCTTTTATTACACCCTCAGGGTTATACTCGTGTTCTGTTATGAGTTTTGGGTTGAGAAATGCGCCGGCAACCTTCCAGAGGTTAATGAATCGGGTGATTCTGGGTTTGGAGGGTTGCGCGGTTTACCTGGATGATGTTATTGTTTTTAGTGAAGCGTGGAGGCAGCACCTTCAGCATTTACGGGCATTGTTTGATCGTCTGGTTGGGGCATGCCTTACAGTCAATTTATCGAAATGTGGATTTGCCCAGGCCACAGTGAAGTACTTGGGAAAAGAGGTGGGACAGGGTAAGGTACGTCCACTTCAAGCTAAAATTTTAGCTGTTGAGGGTTTCCCTCCTCCATCGACCAAAAAGGAGCTGATGCGGTTTTTGGGACTTGTGGGCTATTGTCGTAGCTTTTGCCCTAATTTTTCCACTGTGGTTTCCCCCTTGACCGATATGTTGAAAGGTTCCACAAAATTTGAATGGACCTTTAATTGTCAGAGAGCGTTTGATAATGTGAAATTGTTGCTGACAACAGCCCCAGTCCTCGCTGCACCTAAGTTCGATCAGCCTTTTAAACTGCAGGTTGATGCGAGTCATGTAGGAGCTGGGGCAGTTTTGTTGCAGTCAGATCAAGGTGGAATGGATCACCCCGTCTGCTTCTTTTCGCGGAAATTTAATGTACATCAGAGAAATTATTCAGTGATCGAGAAGGAAGCTTTGGCTATTATCTGGGCCCTACAGCATTTTGACGTCTATGTGGGGGGAGGCGCAGAGGTGCTGGTTTACTCGGATCATAATCCTTTGACATTTCTGCATTCATTGCAAAGTCCAAATCAGCGTTTGATGCGGTGGGTTTTATTTCTGCAACCATATAATTTGAAGGTTCAGCACATTAGAGGGGTTGATAATGTCATGGCTGATGCGTTGTCGCGTACGTTTGACGTGGCTATGTAACTGTTGACTACGATGCTGTTGACTTTTCCTTTTCTCCCTGCTTTACTATTTATCACCTTAAAATTGCTTCCAGGATCCGGATTGCTGGGGATGAAGATGTGGGGTAGGTGAGATTGGAGGGGTTAGTGGGTCGAATTTATTTTCCTAAATTATAGGTTAGAAGTTTTCAGAAATGTTATTGGATATCTTCAATGTCTTATGTGTTTTGACTTATGGGTTATTTTCTTTATGGATTTGGGATTTTTCAAGGGGGGGTGTGTGACTTCTCAGCCTAGGCTGTACGTATGTGCGTGTGTGTGGTTGTGTGTGTTTGCTTTTAGGTGCCGTCTGGAGGGGGCGGGGCCAACACACCTGACACTTGTTAGATGCAGTATGAAACGCGGTGGGGACTGCTTGTGAGGGCGGCTTTTCGGCGTTGGCTTTGGGGATGGATTCGGTTGTTCTGTGCTTCGCTAAGCGTCCTGGCCGACCTTGACACATGTCCGTTATTTATATTATGTTTATGTCTGTTTTCCCTTGTGATAATAAATGTTTTGCTAGCAATTGACGCGTCCGGTCTCCTTTTTGTTGCAGCCTTAGAGCCGGCTGTAACATAGTGTTACTTGATCTTAGTGCTGCATTTGATACTATTGACCACAAAATTCTTTTAAATAGACTAGAAAATTATGTTGGCATTAGTGGAATTGCATTAGCATGGTTTAAATCATACTTATCTGACTGTGATCAGTTTGTAGCAATAAATGAAGAGATGTCTTATCGATCACAAGTTCAGTATGGCGTACCACAAGGCTCAGTACTAGGACCGCTGCTGTTCACTCTAATTCCATGTTTCCTAATGGTAGCATGTAAAGTTTTCACTGTTATGCCGATGATACTCAGCTGTATATTTCTTCAAAACCTAACGAAACTTACCAATTCACAAAATTAACGGAATGCATAGCTGATATAAAAAATTGGATGACTAGTAATTTCCTACTACTAAATTCTGAAAAAAACAGAGATTCTAATTATTGGACAAAAAACTTCCACACGTAATAACCTAGAATACTGTCTAATACTTGATGGCTGCTCTGTCAAGTCTTCGTCGTCGGTTAGGAACCTGGGTGTGCTCTTTGATACCAATCTTTCATTTGAAAGTCACGTGTCTAATATCTGTAAAACTGCATTTTTCCATCTTAAAAATATATCTAAATACGCCATATGCTCTCATTAACAAATGCAGAACAATTAGTTCATGACATCAAGACTAGATTATTGTAATGCTCTACTGGGTGGTTGCCCTGCACGCTTAACTCTCTGGGGTCGGCGGTCTCGCCGGCGATACCAGCTCACTTTTTTCCTTATCAGTGCAAAAGAGACTCAAATTACTCTGTTAATTTTGATCTTACATATAAGTGTTGTACATCATTCGATCCTGTTAAGTTTGTATTTTTTTTGTGGAACCTCCTAATAAAAACAAAGTGTTGTGCTTTTCGCCTAATAAAGAAAAATAAACATGATGCGCGTTCTGCGTTCTCTCTGTCAGTGAAGTCCATTCTGAAACGCGTCCGAAAAATCATCTGTAACTCTGCAAATACTTAGTCAAACAGGTATACAGGCACACAGGCATGAAGCCTGAATTATCTTCTTTTAAATGAAGTAATTTATATTAAAAAAATTTTTTTCTCATTTTATGTAATCTGTACGAAAAGAGAGAGATGATAGTCGTTCTCGTCTCAGCTCATTAAAGTTAATTTGACCACGCCCACGGAGCGCGCGCTCTATTCAAACACAAATGCTCTGAGGCGATCCACGCCCACACCAGCTGGATAACCCACCGAAAGAGACTCAGATTTACGACGCTGTGAGGAATAATAGTACTATCTTAATAATAATCCTGGAAAAAAATACCTCAGAAGTAGGCTACAGGTAGTTTCATTTGGAGGAGCAACGGATCCAGCCGAGGAAATAGGTACATTCTTTATTTTCAAGTGCTTTGTGCTAATCGCGATATGGAATAGTGTCTGTAAACAAAAAGACTGTTTGAATCGCGTTTTTGTGTGTGAATGAATGAACAGCTTTTACCGAACTATATTCCAATACTGAGATGAGTAAAAATCGACTGAAATATGTTGAAATAAAATATTTTTGTATAAGCAACATATTAAACTGCAAATTAACATTTATATGTCCTAATCATAAAAACGATATGTTACATATGAAAGACAAGATGTCGTTTTACCTGTAAAATACTGCCACATCAAATAAGCTTGTTTGCTAAGATGTTATTATAGTGTTTGTTTGATTGTAAGCTATATTCAAACTAATTAATCCGCAACTGTGAAATATGTATGATAAAATGTATACTTTAGTATATAATACAAAGAAATATTACATTTGAAATATAGTTAAAATTTTAATTGTTGTTGTAATTGTAACCTTTTTATTAAAATAGCAAAAATATATGTAGGCTACATATAAATAAATCTTAGGTAAATCTTAAAAGCTCAATATAAGCCTCCTCTTTAAATTATTTGTATTGTGTTTTATTAGTGACACATTTGGGATACATTCCCAAACTTTCTGTAAAAACAGTATGATAATTAACTGCACAATTACTAGAAATTTTTACATTTGATATTATACAATTTGCAAGCACAATTTGAAAAATAAATAAATAATTGGAACTGTGAACCAATTTTGTATTATATATATATATATATATATATATATATATATATTGTCATTGCATTCTTGTGGCTCAGTGACACACCTGAATGAAAGGGTCATTAGTATGCAGCCCCATTATGCGCTCATTATGCGGGCCCATTGTCTTCTCAGGTGTGAATCACAGCAGGTCACACCCCTGCGCATATTGCCTTTCCAAACAAAAAGTGTCATTTTTAAATTTAAACCAATCTATTGTTTTATGTGAATGATAAGGCAGGATGATTTTCAGATCATTTTGAAGAAAAAACTCTAGGCGACAACATCCATTAGTCAAAAGTCTTGTGGACACATATTTAGTATGTGTTTTGTGGCCTTATTTCAGAAACTTTAAGTTTTAGTTTTTTCAATAACCACGCATAAACAATATTCTCTCAAAAATACAAAAATGTACATACATGTTGATAACACATTATGGTAGCCCTGTGTGTGCTATATAGAGTGTAATTACACCTTTGCCAGTAATATGTTTATAAGCAACTGAAAAAAGCACAAATGTCAGAGTATGTCAAAACATCTCAAGGACCCCAAAAACACCTTGGACCCCAGAGGGTTAATAAACAAACTACAGCTAGTTTAAAACGTAGCAGCTCGAGTTCGTACCAGAACCAGGAAATATGACCATATCAGCCCGGTTCTGTCAACACTGCATTGGCTCCCTATTAAACATCGTATAAATTTTAAAATATTGTTGATTACTTACAAAGCACTAAATGGTTTAGCTCCGCAGTACTTGAGCGAGCTTTTAAAGCATTATAGTCCTCATGTCTATTGCGATCTCAAAATTCCGGCCAGTTGATAATACCTAGAATATCTAAATCGCCTGCTGGCGGAAGATCCTTTTCCTATTTAGCAGCAAAACTTTGGAACAGTCTTCCTACCATTGTCCGGGAAGCAGACACACTCTGTCAGTTCAAAGCTAGACTAAAAACACGTCTCTTTGACCTAGCATTCACATAAGACTTCTATAATTCAATGTTTGGCTGCATAGATTAGGTCAGCCGGAACTGGGAACACTTCCCTTAAATCCAGATGTACTCTTTACATCATAAGAAGAATGGCATCTACGCTAATTTTAGTGTCTTTGTTTATCCCGAGGTTTTCCCGCAGCCTGCCGGATCCAGGCCGTACCCAGATCTGACGAAGGAGCTTCGCCTGGACCCGATGACAATGCAATGCTGAAGTGTCAACTATCCTCTCCCTATGGAGGATCCCTTTCCCACTCTACAGATAAAGTGTTGTGAATTCGGTTCGCGTACCCCGAAGTGATATTATAAAACAAAATTCTTTATCTAATGTATAGGCAAGACAAGTAGTTTGTCTGCCCGTAGTGTCCAACGGCCGGAAGGACAGTGCATAACCGTGCCTGGACCCCAGGTCCAGACTCTGGATTTTATTTCCCCATAACCAGATTCAGACCTCAGGTAATCCAGCTCGCGCCTCGGACTCTGGACTTCATTTTGGGCATTGGGATGTTCCTGGAGTGTTTGTGAGTGTATGTATAGAGTTATAAAAATTAGAGATGAATTTTAAAATTAAAAACAACAAAGTTGATAGCAGAAAAACAATTTATGAAGCATATACATGCTGATGGTGCTTAGAGAGAGTGGGAGGGGCCCTGCCCTCGGTATTACTATAAAGTACAGAGGGAATGAGACACCATAGTCATTCGAACTCGCCTGATGAGAGCCGTAGGATGGCCGAAACGCGTCGCGAGACAGTTCCTGAATGAAACAGACCGTAAAATCTGTAATGGTCGCCATCATATGTGTGTGATGATGTTGCTGAACTAGGGGTGTGACGAGATCTCGTGCCACGAGATCTCGCGAGACTAAATATGACGAGATTTCTCGTCGAGTGAAAAAGCTGTCTCGCGATATCGCCATGAATATTTCACTGCTACACTCACATTCGCCTAAACTATCGTTTTGTTGTTTTTATAAAAAAAATAAAAACCATTATAAACTAATGTGAAAGTCTGCTCTGCTCATCCAGCACGAATTGCTGTTGCAATCAGTGCAGCACGAATCCCAGTTCACTGATCGCGTGATGATGGCGGAGCGGAGGATTCGTTGCGCAACAGACTAAACGTCTGATAAATGTCTTATCTTCTAGAATATGCGCGCTCAGCACCACTGCTCCCTATACGCGCGGTCACGAATTTGTAAGTGAAAGTAAAACACAAGCTCCCTGATGTGCATTGCGCACAAATTAGGCTGCATACATACAATAGTCCGTCTCCCAATACCCATCTCTGGACTGTTTATTTGCGGCTATGGTCTCTGTTTGCACTGCGAATATTGAGAGAGCACTGTAACGTATAAAGGACAACAGACAAGGGAGGCTCCGTTTCTGAACTTATAATCGGAACGCTGTAGAGACAAACGCACCAGCCTCGTTTCTCTCTACCCGGCCTTTTCCGAACTCACTGCATTAACCCTATAACTGCCGGTGCAAAATAAAACAGCAATTTCACAACAATTATAAAGAGTCTGTGTGCTAACTTTGATTATGGTTGCACTTATTGTTTGCACTTAATAAGACTAAGAGAAAACTGTTATTTATTTTTGTTATTTATACTGTTTTTATTTCTCTGTTAAATGTATGTAAAGGAGTTCAGTTAGGAGGTCCCACACAGCCTCAATCAGAAGTTCTGAAAACTCTTACATGTACAGTAAGGTCTGAAGAGACTCATGTGAAATCATACAGAAGAAAAGCCAGTCAATAAAAACCTTTTACAGTGCTTGAATATTGTTTTATTTCAATGCATTTGATAATTCATACTCATAAAGTAGACCTGAAATGACATGCATTAGAAGATTATTAGTTAAAACATTGAAAAATGCACCTGCATACTATTTTTCCAGTCATAAATTTTGTCATTGAGGATTTCTGAAAAATTGTGCAAAAATCTCGTCTCGTCTCGTTCTCGTGAACCCAATCTCGTGTCTTGTCTCGTCTCGTGAGATAAGCGTCTCGTCACACCCCTATGCTGAACCAAAAAATAATTTTTCTCGCAGCCCAAACAGGCTAAGAGTTGGTCTTGTTAACCTGTTAAGCTTCAAGCCCACTTTTGAAAAATCCCCAGAAATGACATACCCAAACTAAAACAGATACAGTTCATGAACCCTTTGCACTAAAAGCACAAGTATGATCTCATTTGAAAGCTGACACTTGGTTGTTTATTGTAAATGTAGAATTAATTATTGTCATAATGAAAAAAAACAATTTTAAATAGCTTCAAAGTTTTGTAAAGTTATTAGAAATTTATTTTTATGAAACATCTTCATGAAAATAAAATTGAAGTTGGCCCTGGAGCAATCTAGAAATGAACTGCAGCTAAAGCCACATGTCTGACCATTTTATATTTAAAATCTGAAAATGATAAGTATAAAGCTCTGTATTTAGTTAAATGTTTTTCAAGATCATGTCAAATTACTTTATTTTGATTAGACTCTATTAGCAAACTGATGTTTAGTCATCTTCTGAGTCATCTATTCAGTCTATTGTCTCTATTGTTTTGTGGTGCCCCATTCAGTCTCAGTCTCCCCTGCACACATTTACACCTCTCCAGACTGGTTATTATGGCTCTAAATATGCATTTCTTTTGTCTGCATTATAGCTACTAACGACTGGCTATTCACAAGCTATTCATAGGGTTTCAAACCCTAATTTCTTTTATCAAAGTTCTCACTAAATATTTGAAACTGCTATCAAATGCACTGAAACATTTCAGTAAGCATTCCTATTTAGAAAAAAATCATAAAACAATAACTGCTCGTGGCAGGTGCGCCTGGGCTCGCTAGCATGTTAGCTTAGCACACCATCAATACACGACCATTTATGAGATTAAAACTATGTTTGCGCTCCAAACTCACTATATAAAGCAAGTCTAGTGTTTTAAATAATCTCCTGTGATCTAACTTGGCTTCATATTAAAAAAAAATCAGACAGAAAATGTATTATTTAGTGTTCTGAACGATGATGAAATCTATATCGATTAGCATTACATTATAAATATAATCTATTATTATGAAATACCTGGCATGGCTTGAAGAACACAGGTAACTCAAATATCATTGCAATCATGTTTATTGTCTTCAAAACATCTTTATCTGCATGTTACAGCGATCTCTGTACTTTCTGTATCACTCAGTGACGTCCTGGAATGTCACATGACTATGGGTCTTCTTCATGATCCATATATGGACTTTTATTGGACATAATAGCGCCCCCATGCTATTGGTATGAATGGAAAACACAGCACATCTCAGTAAGAAGCGATCATTATGATTACATCGACGCATTTGGGTATAAATTCAATAAATATTATTCCTGTCTATAGAAATATGATGTGAATCTATGAGAATATATCAATATTTCTCCACATCTGCACATTGTTGAGCTAAAAGCCCTCAGGGACGTTGTTTTGTGAATCGCTGTCATGACGACAGCACGGAGTGTTTTTTATGAATGGACCAGCTGACGCTCATAATTCATATTAAAGGTATCGACTCGTTTTTTTCATTTCATAACTCCTGACACAAATTAAGACATAACTGTCACTATAAGTTTCTCAGAATACAATAGTGGTCAAATACTGAATCTTGAGTCTTATATCTTTTTAATGATGTATAGTTTGTCAAGGTATAACATTAAATCTGATAGTATATTTGAACTAAATAAAATAAAAAACGCTTCAGTGCGCCGACGCTCTGGAGAAGGTTAAGAGGTTAATGTTTCTGAATGACACAGACTGTAAAAAACAAAATGGCCACCATCACTTATGCTGGGGTGATGTTGTTGAGCCACAGATATTTTTCTCATCGCCCAAACAGGCGTTGAGTTAGTCTGTTTAATGTTTTGAGCTCGTGGAATGCCCTTTCCACATCTTTTCTGACACCTACCCTTGTTTTTTCTGTGATTCAGCCCTTATTGGAGTACCCCGTGGCAATTTAGCCCTCTTTATAATTTTATACATCTCTCTAGACAGTTTTTGGGTTCATTTTGGTGTCTGTATTTGAAGCGGCCAGAAGCACGATGGACAATGCATAACCAGATTCAGACCTCAGGTTTGGATCTTGGATCGATTTCCCCTAATCCAGCTCGCGCCTCGGACTCTGGACTTCATTTTGGGCATTGGGATGTTCCTGGAGTGTTTGTGAGTGTATGTATAGAGTTATAAAAATTAGAGATGAATTTTAAAATTAAAAACAACAAAGTTGATAGCAGAAAAACAATTTATGAAGCATATACATGCTGATGGTGCTAAGAGAGAGTGGGAGGGGCCCTGCCCTCGGTATTACTATAAAGTACAGAGGGAATGAGACACCATAGTCATTCGAACTCGCCTGATGAGAGCCGTAGGATGGCCGAAACGCGTCGCGAGACAGTTCCTGAATGAAACAGACCGTAAAATCTGTAATGGTCGCCATCATATGTGTGTGATGATGTTGCTGAACCAAAAAATATTTTTTCTCGCAGCCCAAACAGGCTAAGAGTTGGTCTTGTTAATGTTTCTGAATGACACAGACTGTAAAAAACAAAATGGCCACCATCACTTATGCTGGGGTGATGTTGTTGAGCCACAGATATTTTTCTCATCGCCCAAACAGGCGTTGAGTTAGTCTGTTTAATGTTTTGAGCTCGTGGAATGCCCTTTCCACATCTTTTCTGACACCTACCCTTGTTTTTTTTGTGATTCAGCCCTTATTGGAGTACCCCGTGGCAATTTAGCCCTCTTTATAATTTTATACATCTCTCTAGACAGTTTTTGGGTTCATTTTGGTGTCTGTATTTGAAGCGGCCAGAAGCACGATGGACAATGCATAACCAGATTCAGACCTCAGGTTTGGATCTTGGATCGATTTCCCCTAACCCTAACCTGGTTCCGGAGACGATTGGTCTCGTTTAACTTCTTAAGCCTACCCATAGCAGCCCTATGGTTTTACCTGGTTCCGGAGACAGTCAGTCTTTTTCTTAAAGCCCAAGAAGTTCCAGTCGGAGCAAGCTCCAAGTTTAGAGCCATGGTAGAGACTAACATGCGTCGGCCCGTGCTTTCCTCAGACTTCCTGCTCTCCTGGACTAGTGCCGGAGGGTGGGGAGCTGTTGTAATTTCCTTCAAAAAACCTAACCCTAATACCAATCCTGAACCTAACCCCAATCCTGAACCCAATCCTAACCCCAATACCAATCCTGAACCTAATTCTAACCCCAATCCTAATCCTGAACCTACCCCCAACTCCAATCCCGAACCTACCCCCAACCCCAATCCCGAACCTACCCCCAATCCCGAGCCCACCCCCAACCCCAATCCCGAGCCCAATCCTAACCCCAATCCCAATCCCTATCTCAAATCCAATCCATCTACCTCTGGGGAAAACAGGCCTGGGGTCACCCCTTTTGGATTGGAGCTGAGGAACGGGTTCCAGACCTGTACAGCTGAGATACATCCAGCCTCTTCAACACACTTTCAACCCAATTTTGAACTCAACCTGTCGGAGGACCTTAATATAGGGGTCACTAGTGGAGGGGAGGAAGGTTTACCTGGTGTAAGGGAGGAAATGGTTCCACAGTCCAACGTGGCGGTGATTCTCTCAGAGTCACAATTCCGAGTGGAGGAGGAAGTAGAACTTCCCTTGGAGAGGGGAACCTCCTCCAATTTGGATGATGACGATATGGTTAAGACTAGAGTACCTCGATTGGGGAAACCTACCCGTCACTGTAATACATATCAAAAAATGGTACAATGGAGAGTAGAGATCAAACAACCCATTCTAATAATAGGAGACTCCAACCTGTCTAGGATCCCAAAAATTGAACATCCTCTGATCCAGGTAGATAGTTTTCCTGGAGCTCAGATCCTCCATTTGAAGGAAATTCTGGGTAAGTTGGATCCCTGTTTTAGAGTTCAAAAAGTCCTTCTCTCAATTGGCCTTAGTAATTGTCTTAGGAAAAACAAGTTAGCTACCATTCAGGGGCAGTTCCGACAGTTAATGTCACGAGCCAGAGGTATTTTTCCTCGGGCGGAGATCTGGGTTCCTCGGATCCAAATTTCTACCCAACTCCCATTGGAGGTACAAACCCTCGTAAGGGAGGTAAACCTCTTCTTGGAGGACAATTTTAGGACCTTGGGAGGGATTGAGGAAGACCAGTTTCAAGTGAACCAGAGGGACTTGATCCATTGGACAGCTGGCACGGCAACTAAAATAATGTATAATTGGATGTCTCAGTTAAACTTAAAATAGGGGGACCTAGGAATGTTATACAGCCCCTTTCAAATATTTTAAATCTTTCACTTACCTTCTCCCTTTCTGAGGTTGAGGAAGGGTTACTAGAGAGAGGACTCTTTTACATCCCTACACCGTCTGGGGTGGACAGGAGGGAACTTCGCAGGGATCTCCACCTATACCATAGGAAGTTGAAACTTTTGGATCATTTTGCTTATGCCATGGACTTCTCCCGTGAGCCGTTTGTCAACCCTTCTTCTTGGGAGCCTGAATGGGACTCGGTATCAGAACCCATTAAACAGCTAATCAGGCAAGATAGACGTGCTTTCGAGAGAATTTGTTTCCATGAAGAGAGGAGTAGTAATCTGTCAATGGAGGAAAGAAAGGCCCTTAATCGTTTAAGATCTAACCATGATATCATAATAAAACCTGCGGATAAGGGTTCGAAAATTGTGATAATGGATAAAAATCAATATTTGATCGAAGCTTACAGACAATTAAGCAATACAACACATTACTTACCTTTGACTGGCTCTCTCCAGTTGGAGACCCAGAAGAAGATTCGGGAAATTGTCAGCGACCTGTATGAAAAAAAGAGAATAACAGCTAAACAGAAATATTATCTCTTCGGGGAAGATCCTCCACAGCCCAGGAAATTCTATCTCCTACCTAAGATCCATAAGTCTCCGGAAAGCTGGACGATTCCGAATCAGGTCCCTTCTGGACGACCGATTGTATCGGACTGTGGCAGTGAATCCTACAGGATTGCGGCCTTTATTGATTCTTTTCTGAACCCTTTGTCACAAAAACATGACAGTTATGTCAAGGACACCTTTGATTTCGTAGCAAAGATAAAACGGATAATAGTGCCACCTGGCGGGATGCTTTTCACCATTGACATTGATTAACTCTATACCAATATAGATACCCGTTTGGGCTTAAAAGCAGTCCAGGAGATCTTTGTGAATTACCCCGACCCTTCCAGACCGGATGAGGCTCTCCTCACCTTATTGGAATTAGGTCTGACTAGAAATGACTTCCAATTTGATTCCAAACAGTATCTCCAAGTTTCTGGCACAGCAATGGGGAAGAAATTCGCTCCTGCGTATGCTAATATATATATGGCGAATTGGGAGACAACGGTTTTCTCTAAATGCCATAGACTACCCAGTGTGTATATACGATATTTGGACGATATTTTTGGGGTTTGGAACCATTCGGAGAGGGAGTTTTTGGATTTCATCACGACTCTGAACGAACATCATGCCTCGATCTCAGTCAAATGTAACGCACAACGGAAGAAAATCGAGTTTCTGGATACCGAAGTGTATATGATTAGGGGAGACAGTGGGGAGGGTACTCTGGGAACGAGGGTCCATTTTAAACCCACCGACACCCACGCGCTGCTGCATAAGACCAGTTATCACCCCAAACACACCTACAAGGGAATTGTGAAATCACAATTAATGAGATACAATAGAATTTGCACAGTAGCGGAGGATGTTAGGTTAGCAACGCAGACCCTCTTCCAAGCCCTTAGACATCGGGGTTACAGTAGAACCTTCCTCAGAGCCATAAAAGTGGAAGTACAACAACTGTTCCAACAAGGTTTGAAATTTGGAGGAGAAAACCGTGAGAACCATCTGGTCCCCTTCGTTTCGACCTTTTCCTCTGCCTCCCTAGCATTAAATTCTAAATTAAAAACTAATTTCCAGAAAATACAGGATCGTTGGGAACCACTTACCTCTTTTAAAAGTATAGCAGCTTTCAGACGAAACCAAAATTTGAAAGATTTATTGGTACATTCCTCCTTGGGTGGTAGACCTAAGAAAGACAAATACAGTGGGTTTTTTAAATGCACCAATTTTATTGAAAATAAATTTACTCACCTGAGTGCACCGCTCTTGCAGACTCTGGGGTTACAGTCATCCAACTTGGTCTACTGCATCGAGTGTAAAGTCTGTAACAGATTATATGTTGGTCAAACCAAAAATACTCTGTTGGAAAGACTAAAACAACATCTGCGCTCGATCAATGGGACCGGGAGGGGAACTTACCTTTACGAGCATTTTAGAACGCACGGGAGCACTAACTTGTCCATCATGGGGATGGAAGCGGGATCCTGGTGGTCCGATAAACAGAGATGGAGGAAGGAGAGACAGTGGATAAAAAAACTCAATACGGTATATCCCCACGGTCTCAATCAAGTATAGTAGGTTTGAACCTTAAGTGGGGTGAGTTATTTATTTATGTTGGATTTTCCGGGTAGAGGGAGATACACTATCTTTGGTTTAGTTGATGAGTGATAAAAACTTATATATAATATATAGATTCTAAATGTTGATGGTGTATTCCTGTATGAATTAACCCAGGAATCAACTTCCCCATACTAGATATATACATTTGTATATACACATTAATAAAGTGTGCTATACTTGCCTTCTCCAACTTGGATCGGACAGGTGCTATCGTGAATCGCCAGATTCTGCGGTAACCTTTTGACCATGAGAAACCTAAAAAAACAAAAGATAGTATTAAAATCAATACACATATAAAGGTGAAATGACATACAATACTTACCCAAGATGAAAACCTGAAAGAAGGGGGAAAAGGGAAAATGAGCATCGAAGAGGAGACCGATAAAAACCGTTTTATCGGTTTAACGGATAATTAGCGGTTAATGATCAAGGACAATGTGCGAGCCCGTGCTTTTCGGCTCTCTTAAGGGAGCTGGAGTTTCTTTTTTTCCCCTAACCTAACCCTAACACCTACCCTACCCTTTCCCTAACACCTACCCTTATCCCTACCCATTCTCCTTCCTCACCCCTACCCTACCTCCCACACTTTTCCCCACCTCACCCTACCTTAACACCCTAAACCTACCCTCTCCCTTACCCTACCCCCACTGGCACCCTTCCCAAACCCTTAAACTACACCTAAAGAACGAAAAATTACCTCGACCAATCAGAGAGCAGAAATGACACAGATCACCTACTAGAAAATAGCCTAGATCATAAAGACATCCAAAACAAAGATATGGACTCTACCCATTCCTAATAGAACCAGAAACAAAAGGAAAACACTGCAATCAATATACAGCCAATCAGAGAGCAGCGCTACAATAAACACCAATCGGGACCCAGCAAGACACAAGCAAACCACCTTAAGACCTGAACGTCATATAAAGAACCAGACTTCACTTCCATAACGCCTCCAAACGAAATAATAGACCAAAAATAAAACTCATAAAAGTATCGACCAATCAGAACACAGTTCCCGATGGAAACCAATTAGAACCCAGAAGACTTCCTAAATTACCTATAACCCAATCCGAGTTCATCCCAAGTTTATAGAGGAGTTGAAACAGTTTCAAAACCCACAATTAGGACCTTCTACCCCTTAAAACACTCTGCTAAAGGCGTGAACCAATCAGAATCAATTAAAGATCAAAGAAAACCAATTTAGGACAGTAATTAGACCAATTAAAGACTTTCCCTTGCAAAAAGACCCACAAAAAATATATCGTCAGAATGGCCAGAACCGGCTCTAAAATATTCCTAAAGAAAATTACTTAATATCTAAAAATAAAAAATAATTTAATTACTCACCGTTAACGAAACAATCAAGCCTTGGAATATAACCCCCCGGGGAAATAGGGGAAGACTCAAGGGTAGATGCTCCCAGCGGTTGTCCTTGGTAAGGATAATGTCTGTCTGGTTCTTGCATTTACTCTAGGGGGGAAGGCTGGTAGAAGCTTGATGTATCGACAGGTGCATCCGCCAGCTAGAACCCCGACCTAGGTTCTTAGAAACCGGGCAAAATCAACCAATGATCATTGGGGTGCGGCTCCGGGTGGCCGTGGACCTTTGATCCGGTTGATTTGGGCAAAGGACTCCCTTGGAGCCCCCGGTTATCCAGGGTCTCTTGGATGCCGGGGACTTTCGAGGGGGCCCGCTCTCTGGCTTAGCCGGAGAAGGCCCCAATCCTTTTAATCGCGATAGGAGATCCAGAGCGTCAAACGACCATTAAAAAGATGTTTAGATAGGAGAACCAAAGCGTAGCACAACAATCCAAAATCCTTTTATCAAGAGAACCGGAGCGTCAACGACCATTCAAAAATCCTTAAAATCGTAATGCAGAATCCAACTATCATAGCTTTGAGATTCTAGCAACACCCGTTTAATGATTGGCTACGAGACATTAGCCAGGGAATTGATCACCCTGGCGGGCCGCCTCAGGGGAGAGTGTCTGGTTGTTGAAAGGCCGAAACACTTGAGGATCCTAAGGTACACCACTGACGAAATGTCTCGAATATTTCTCTCACAAAATTTTGAGGGAGTAGGTTCTCACTCTGAAATCCAATACAACGGATTGAACTAGGTCTAACAAAAATCCACAAAGATTTAAAGGGGCTCCCAGACCGGAGTACCACTCACAGGTACGGGTAAGATCTAACAGACGTAGGCCAGTGCATCTCCTCGGTCTCCCTATTCCAAACCTTCTTGAACTCCGTTTAAGTTAGGGGGGAGCCGTTGTAATATACCAAAAACCTAACCTAAAAAAACGAAAGATAGTATTAAAATCAATACACATATAAAGGTGAAATGACATACAATACTTACCCAAGATGAAAACCTGAAAGAAGGGGGAAAAGGGAAAATGAGCATCGAAGAGGAGACCGATAAAAAACGGTTTATCGGTTTAACGGATAATTAGCGGTTAATGATCAAGGACAATGTGCGAGCCCGTGCTTTTCGGCTCTCTTAAGGGAGCTGGAGTTTCTTTTTTCCCCTAACCTAACCCTAACCCTACCATTCTCATGACCATTCATTTTCCTCTCGCCTTAATGGCTACCCGTCTCTTTTCAATCTCAAAACCGGAGGACATATTTTTACTAAATCCATATTCACATCTTCACTAATCCTACCCGTCACTGCCCTCCCTTACAGTACCCCACTGAACACGACCCCCTCCTGGAGCCTAAACCTACCACTCAGACCCCTAAGATACTCTACCCTGGGCCAAACAGCCTTTTTTCGGCGAGCCCGAACTCATCTAGCCCTAGGATGCGTAGTACCAGGGCCACACAGCCCTGTTTTCCTAGGGCCCTGGGTCCTACAGCCCTTTTGCTCTATTATTGGGAGCTATATGTCTGTAATTCAGTGGTATGTGTTTTTGCATCTATTAGAGGGTTCACGTTAGTAAGTGGGGCCTTGGGAATTAGACTCTGAGAGTGATGGTGAGAGCATGTGCACTCAGGTTTTGTGTTGGCGTAGTTGTCTGCCCGGAGTGTCCAACGGCCGGAAGGACAGTGCATAACCGGGGGATTAGGGGATTTTATTTCCCCTAACCCTTTCCCCTTACCCTAAATCTACCCTTAACCTAATTATAACCTTATCCCTAAAACCAAGTCTTGACCCTCAAACAGGCCTTTAAAGGGGTCTCAGAAAGTGAGGACCGGCCAAAATGTCCTCACTTTACTCTCTTTGTCCTCACTCCAATGGTCTAAAACTCAAACTGGTCCTCACAAAGATAGTCGTACAAGTACACACACACACACACACACACACACACACACACACACACACACACACACACACACACACACACAGAGAGAGAACACAGTCTATGCTCTCTCGGCTGTCATCTCTGCCGGTGCCGGCCTCTCTCTACAGCCAGACCGTGGTCACTCAGCCTGTATCTGGTTAGGGTCTTTCACACTTTATGCTCTTTCACACAGCTCAGGTATTCTGCTGGTTTATACTCTCTTTTCAGGTTTAAATAGAGTTCCATCTTTTGTAATTTAGTAGCATCTTTCCAATAGTTAATGTAATTTAGTTTTTGTAATTGTATAATTTGGTTTGGCCAGAGAGTGCTGTGCTGGTCTGGCTGTAGTTTGAGCATCAGCTGTGAGAGTGCGCTCCGGGGCCGGTTCTGCTCCTGACACCGCAGGGCTTCAGCCTGGTATGAGCTCGGGTCACTGCGCTTCAGGTGCTGGTAGAACTTTATAGCTCTTTTTTGGATAGTGATCAATAAGGGGTATTGTCCTAATTCAGCTCTGCACGAGTTGTTTGGTGTCGCTCTGTTTACTTTTAGTATGCTTTTACAAATTTGGGTATGCAGAGTTTCAATTTCCTCTTTTTCCCATTTTGAGAAATCTTGGGTTTTTAGAGGTCCCCATACCTCACTGCCGTACAGAGCAATCGGTTCTATTATTG
Source organism: Rhinichthys klamathensis goyatoka (assembly GCF_029890125.1). Classification (NCBI taxonomy): domain Eukaryota; kingdom Metazoa; phylum Chordata; class Actinopteri; order Cypriniformes; family Leuciscidae; genus Rhinichthys; species Rhinichthys klamathensis. The sequence continues at coordinate 223,908 of NW_026607223.1, read as the reverse complement.
CTTTTAGGATTTTTAGCCAGGTTTGAATTGGAATTTCATGTCGAATAGTATTTTTAATCATGTAGAAGACCCTCATCGCTTTCGCCTTCAGTTGTCACAGCCAGATTAAAGTTCCCTGTCGAACTCAGTTTTAGCCCCAGATATGTGTATTCGTGGGTGTGTTTGAGGACTTGGTTTCCTGCTCTGAAGATGTATTTATTTTCCCTACACCTGGATCTATTTTGAAAAATCATTATTTTAGTTTTTGCGAGGTTAATTTTGAGAGCCCACGTTTGACTGAATGTCTCTACGACGTCGAGGAGCTGCTGTAGTCCCTCTTTTGTTTTTGACAGAAGGACTAAATCATCTGCAAAGAGGAGACATTTAACTTCTGATTGCGTCAGGGTTGGGCCGGGGGCCGTGGAGTTATTTAAGGCTTTGGCTAGTTCGTTTATATAAATGTTAAATAGAGTGGGGCTCAATGGGCAACCTTGTCTGACTCCTCGTTGTTGGGAGAAAAATTCTATTCGCTTATTCCCTATTTTTACAGCACATGTATTGTTTTTATACATGGTGCTTATCAAATCAAATGTTTTCCCTCCAATCCCATTTTCCAGTAGTTTTAGGAAGAGTCCTTCGTGCCAGATCGAATCGAAAGCCTTCTCAAAGTCAATAAAGCAAGCGAAGACTTTGGATTTATTTTGGTATACATGTTTATCAATGATCGTGTGAAGAATGTAAATGTGGTCAGATGTTCTGTGTTTGGGCAGAAATCCAATTTGACTTTTGTCCAGAATTTTGTGGGTTTTGAGAAAGTTCTGCAATCTTATATTAATAATTGAACAGAATATTTTCCCCAGGTTGCTATTGACACATATGCCTCTGTAATTGTTTGGCTCATATTTGTCTCCTTGTTTAAATATTGGTGTGATTAGGCCTTGGTTCCAGGTGTCGGGGAAATATCCTACACTCAAAATAATGTTGAATAATTTGGTTATTGCGGTTTTAAATTTGTCATTGGGGTATTTGATCATTTCGTTTAATATTCCATTTATGCCACATGCCTTGTTGGGTTTCAGAGCATGTAGTCTCTCTGTAAGCTCATTTACTGTGATTGGGAAATCCAGGGGGTTCTGATTGTCTTTAATTTTTTCTTTCAGGATTTCTAATTTGGTTTTTAATTCATTTCGAGCAGGATTTGTTTCAGTTGTTTTGTACAGATTTTCAAAGTGTGTCCTCCATATGTCCCCGTTTTGAATGCCCAGTTCTTCCTGTTGTGGCCTATAGAGCTTGTTCCAATTATTCCAGAAGTTACTGGTATTTATTGATTCCTCCATTTCTTGAAATAATTGTTCTGTGTGTTCTTCCTTTTTTACTCTAAGAGTTTGTTTGTACAGTCTAAGGGCTTCGTGATATTGATGGCGGAGTTCTTCATTGTCGGGATCTCTGTGTTTTTGATTTGACAGATTTCGTACTGTTGTTCGGATATTTTTGCACTCACTGTCAAACCACATTTCTTTGCTGTTTTTTGGTTTCCTTTTTGATGATTTATTTTTCAAATTGCACAGGGATGCTGATTGGTGGAATATTTTGGTAATGTCACTAAGTGCCAGATTTATGCCTAATTTATTTTGTGAATATGTGTTCATTATAAATTTGTCCAATAATAATTTGATCGTTTGACTTTCTATTGCATTTTGATAGTTTTCTGTGCTGTTATTTGTCCACTTGTAGGGTGGTTGAAGCGTCAGTAAATGAGAGGGCTGTCTGCGTGATTCATTGGTATGAGTTCGTCTTAAATACAGTGTAATTTTACAGTGGTCTGACAGAGGTGTTTGAGGACTGACTGTGAATGCCCTGAGATGCACTGGGTCAGTGTCTGTAATGAAGTAGTCTACAGTACTGTTGCCCAAGAAAGAATTAAAGGTGTAACAACCGAAAGAGTCTCCCCGTATACGGCCGTTCACTATATACAGGCCCAGTGATCGACAGAGCTCTAGTAAGCTTTTCCCACTTCTGATTGTGAATTTGTCATAATTGTTTCTTAGGTGGTATGAGGGCAGAGAGTGGCTGGTGTTTGTGATATATTTGTCTCCCTTAACAAAGTCTGGTTCATTTCCAGTTCTGGCATTTAGATCGCCACACATTAACACATTCCCTTTAGTCTGGAAATGGCAGATCTCCTCCTGCAGGATGGAGAAGGTTTCTTCACTGTAATAGGGGGACTCAGCTGGGGGAAGGTATATAGCACACAAGAATATATGACGATCTGTGGAGACGATGTCTTTTTGGATTTTTAACCAAATATTACATTTTCCGATTTGTATATCTGTGATTGAGTTTATGAGGTGTGCTCTATACCATATCAGCATTCCCCCTGACTCCCTGCCCTGAGTCACCCCTCTTAGTTTCATCGATGGTAGGACTATTTCCCTAAATCCAATTGGACAGCCAGTGGACAAATCTCTAACATTCCATGTTTCCTGTAGAATTATAATGTCAGAGTTCTCAATTTCTTTTTTAAAGTCCGAATGTTGGCTCTTGATACCAAAAACAGAGGACCTCAGTCCTTGAATGTTCCAACATGTGACTTTCAGGGAATATGAGCTCATTAAATAATCACATTTGTTATTTCAAAACAAGACAGACATCAGTATATTGAATTGACAAATCAAGAAGAATATATTAAATGATCCAAGAAAATAAATTAAATGTATAAATCAGGTGAAATAAATATAAAAGATATCATATTCATATTACAAATACATAGTTTTTTTTTTCAAGTATAATAAATAATATGAGGTTTCTAAAAATCTGGTATAAAATGAGTATAAAATAAAAATAAACACATAGTACACATGCATACACATCCATACTTTTTTTCTTTTCTTTTTTTCAAGAATAATAAATAGGTTTCAAAGAATCTGATTTAAAATAAGTAGAAATAAAACACTCTCACACATACACACACAATCATACATACATTTTCATTTTCTTAACTCACTTTCTTTTTTCTTTTTTCTTTTTTTTTGTGAGTCACTAACCCATGAGATGTGAGCACAGCAGAGTCAACATGTGCTGGATGTTTGTGAGGTCTCTGGATGGAGATGAGGCCGGCTGGCTGTGGGCTGTGCTGGGGCTGCAGTGGCTCAGGGATCTGCCAGCCGGCTGGCTGTGGGCTGTGCTGGGGCTGCAGTGGCTCAGGGATCTGCCGGCTGGCTGGCTGTGGGCTGTGCTGGGGCTGCAGTGGCTCAGGGATCTGCCGGCCGGCTGGCTGTGGGCTGTGCTGGGGCTGCAGTGGCTCAGGGATCTGCCGGCTGGCTGGCTGTGGGCTGTGCTGGGGCTGCAGTGGCTCAGGGATCTGCCGGCCGGCTGGCTGTGGGCTGTGCTGGGGCTGCAGTGGCTCAGGGATCTGCCGGCCGGCTGGCTGTGGGCTGCAGTGGCTCAGGGATCTGCCGGCCGGCTGACTGTGGGCTGTGCTGGGGCTGCAGTGGCTCAGGGATCTGCCGGCTGCTTCAGCATAGCTCCGTCTGTCCGGATGTTGCTGCTGCTGCTGCTGCTGCTGCTGCTGATGATGATGATGATCATGTGGATGAGAAGGCGAGGGGGCTGCAGGCCTGGTCATGCGGTGTGTTCCAGGGGGGAAGACAGAGCCTGTCGTGGGGTTCCTCCGGTCAGGGCTGAAGTGGTGGAGGGGGTGGTGTTTTGGGGGGTGTCCCTGCAGTAGCTCTATGGGGTGTCCATGAGGACGCTGCGGTGCGCTGGAGCTGCGATTGAGTGCGATGTCCTTCAGGGTTTTGGCAAAGATGGGGACTGCCCTTCTGTGGAGGTGGACATGGTCATATAGGCTGCTGAGATCCAGTGTGGGGTGCTGAGCCAGGTGTATGTTGGGCTTTAGGGCACAGTCTCTGGATACTCTAGCATTTATATGCCGGATGGTGTCTGGGTGGAAGTCCGAGCGCAGTAGCAGGGTGGAGAGGATGATTTTGGAGTTGGGGAAGTTGGAGGATGCCTTCTCAGTCACGTTTATGAGAGCTGTAGCTACTCTCTCTCGCTGAGCTCGGAGGTCGTTGGTGCCGGTGTGGATGATGATGTGGCTGGGGGAACCCAGCTGCTCTTCACACAAGAGCTCTAGGGCCTTCTGTGTGTTTGGGCACCAGATTTTTTTGACATTTTTTCTCGGAAACAGTCTCTTTTCATCTATAAACTTGCCATTGGAGTCCATGAGGAGTATAATTTGAGGCTGTGATTGGCTGTAGGAGTCTGCTGGAGGAGGGCTGCTGGGCCGGGTCTCTGTGGGCGCTGGAGAAGGAGTCTCCTCTGAGCTCTGCTGTTCTCCTCTCGGTGTCGGCTGCTTCTCCACAGCTGACAGGTGTATTGTGTGGGACTCTCTGTCCTCTCTCAGCTTTCTCAACTCTTCCCTCATTACAGACAGCTGATTGCTGTACTCCTCTCCCTGTTTTTTAATTTCTTGAGTTTCTTTCTTAAGGATTTCTATTTCTTTCCTGTAGTCCTCTTCTTTCTCAGTTGGATCCGTCTCCTTCACTACTCTATGCATCTCCTCTCTCAGCTGCACCAGCTCCAGCTTCATCTCCCTGAACTTCTCCTTCATGTCGCTGATGATGCTGTGTAGAAGGGAGATCTCCTCACTGTCGTCCCGGGACTGCTCAGCTGTGGACTAATGGCTGGAGGTCGAGGGGTCTTCTGCACGCTTCTCTGTATTAGGGCTGATCTTGTTCAGCTGAGCTTTTTCTTTAATTTGCAGGAAATCCTTTTCAAATTGTTTCAGCTTCCCCTGAATCATTATAGTCCCATTTTTATATAGGTTCGCTGTTATCGTGACATCTGAATCTGGATCTTCCCCTTCCTTAATCTGATCGCTGATCGATTGCTCCTGTCTGCCTCGCTGCCTGCTGTGTGTTTGTTTGCTTCGAGGCTGTAAGCTCCGCCTCCCATATGAAAAAAACCTGCATGGTTCACATACAGCAACCATATATCTTCCTTACTTAAATTGGACAGAATTACCTTATGTGTTTCATGTAAGACCAATACATGTCCTATACAAAATCAGACCGATTATGGCCCCTTTCATACTAAATAGCACACATACAACTTATAGGGGATTTTTGCGTCATATATGAATACTGTTAAAAGTCTTATATGAGTTGTACATGAGAAAAGTATGCAATGGTGTATGGTATTAGTAGAAAACACCCGATATTCATATACAAATCATTTAAAGTTCTTATATTGAATCATATGAGTTTTACATGACAAACATATGCAATCGTATATGGTATTAGTAGAAAATAACTTAAATTCATATACAAATCATTTAAAGTTCTTATATTGAATCATATGCTAGTCAAATTAAAGTCCTATAGGATTTATACACATTTTGTGTAATTTTTTATACGTGTTATATAAAGTGTGTCATACAGATTTCATGTTTAGATGACCAACATCACTTATATGAAATTTGGAAATTGTACAGTGCAGAAGCTGGTTGGAGGATGTAGTGTCAAAATATCTCTGACCTTTATGAGGACTGGTCATTTTCCTTCAGGATTTGGACAGTAAATTTTAAATCTGGAAATCTCAACACTTTCAAAAGTGTTTCCTCTCGCAACACTGACACAGTGTTACAATATGAACACTAAGAGTAAAATAAGTAAAATATGACTACCACCAATGCAGAGAACAACAACACTGTTACAGAGCTGGGTGCAGCTTTGTGGCAAACACTGGCAGAGTTACAATTCTACACTGTTCTGGTGTCGACCTAACACTTTAAAAGAAGATGAAAATCACTTATCATGGAATTCTTCTCAGCCTTAGGAGTCCAGTATTACACCATCCTGGTGTTGATAGAACACCTTTTTACAAAGAAAAACAACACTAAAGAAGTTACCAGTTTTTCTTATTAGGGTTCTGCATTACCTACTTTAAAGAACTGTAAAATAAACTGACAAATCATTTAATCTGAAAAGAATAAATTCACTTTGAAATAAACACATCACTCTATATTACTCTTTCAAAACTTTATTTCAAAACAATCCAGAAAGTTAAATTGTAACCTTAGTCTGGGATTATAGCAGAATTCTGTTCATTGTAAAGTAAAAAATAAAGGCAAAATGCAAACAGTGGTTCTCTTACGAGAGGTTCTCTCGTATTGCGTAAGCTAGCTTACGCTACGGGAAAGATTCATCTTTTCTGAGAAATTGAAGCCAAAAATTATCCTATAATTTTGTGTCTATTGTCAACGCAGTTCAGCTGCAGCAGAGCATGAGCAGGCTAGCTAGCAGCTCATTGGCTCGCTCACAGGGAACTGCTTAAGCCTATGAGGAGACACGAATGAACTCTCGGCCAATGAGAGTCTAACCTGCTCTCATTGCGTCAGAGCCCGCCGAAACGGGCGTGGTCAGAGAGTATAAATTCGCCTCTCAGGCTGTAAATTCTGGTTTTTCATCTCTTCAGCGAGGCTACACGCATCTGCTGATCCTGAGAGAAGCCGCCGTCGTGGAAAAGGCACCTTCTAGCGAGCATCTGGGAGACTGAGGAAGCCGGCCGTCTTCGCCACCTTCAGCCGTCCTGCAAGCTAGCGCCATCCGACGGATTCATATCCTTTTACCAAAAGCTTCTTGTATTGTGTGTGTGTATCTAAAAGAGCAGCGAGCGTCTTTTTTAAGATGCCTCGCACACCTGCGGCTCATGCCGCGTCCCTCTCAGCGCCAGAGCCTGCCTTCTTCTGCGCTCTCTGCCTGGGACTGGGACACGCAGAGCTTTCTCTCGCCGACGGCGGATGTTTCCTCTGCGAATGGGCTTCTGTTGTTGACCCTGCGGGCTCGACTCGAAGCGTTACGCCGCCTCCCCCTCTCACCGCCTACGAGCGCTGAATGGGGGACGAGCCGCTTACAGCTGTGCCAACCGCGGCTAGCTTTCTTTACTTTACAAGAGAGCTAGCCCGGCCCCATGCATACGCGTCACCGGCAAGTGGGTTTATAGTGCGTTAGTTCCGTCGAGGCCGAACTAGTCGCTGCTATCACACCCTCTTATCTGCTCGCGCTATTAAGCCGGTGTCTTCCCCCTAGCTCAGTGGTGGAACACAAAGCTTTCCGCGCCAGAGACCCGTGTTCGATTCCGGCTCTCGCAGATAATTTTTTATGCAGCTCTGAGCTCTCGGCTAGCTTTCTTACGTTACAGAAAGCGACCGCGCTCTCCCGCCTGCATATAACGCCGCTACATAAAGCGTTTATAGTGTATCAGTTCCGCTGAGGCCGAACCTGTTTCTGCTATCACGCCCTCTTATCTGCTTGCGCTGTTATGTTTGTGTCTTTACCCCTGGCTCAGTGGTGGAACACAAAGCTTTTCGCGCCAAAGATCCGTGTTCGATTCCGGCTCTCGCAGATAATCTTTATGCAGCTCTGAGCTCGCGCCCAGCTCTCTTACGTGACAGAAAGCGGCCGCGCTCTCCCGCGCTCATGAGAAACGTTCTCATTTCCGAGCATAAAGCTGGACAAATGGGTTATAGTGTGTTAGTTCCGCTGAGGCCGAACCTGTTACTGCTATCACGCCCTCTTATCTGCTCGCGCTACTGTGCTTGTGTCATTACCCCTGTGGCTCAGTGGTGTATCACAAAGCTTTTCGCGCCAGAGACCCGCGTTCGATTCCGGCTCTCGCAGATAATTTTTATGCCGCGCGCATCACAAGTCCAGCCTCTGCAGGCTAAAAATAGTCTCGTGCCCGCTTGCAGCGCTCACGTTTCTAAAACGCACTTGCACGCGACGCGCGTCACAAGTGCAGCCGTTTTCAGGCTATATATACACTCACCGGCCACTTTATTAGGTACACCTGTCCAACTGCTCGTTAACACTTAATTTCTAAGCAGCCAATCACATGGCGGCAACTCAGTGCATTTAGGCATGTAGACATGGTCAAGACAATCTCCTGCAGTTCAAACCGAGCATCAGTATGGGGAAGAAAGTTGATTTGAGTGACTTTGAACGTGGCATGATTGTTGGTGCCAGAACGGCTGGTCTGAGTATTTCAGAAACTGCTAATCTACTGGGATTTTCACGCACAACCATCTCTAGGGTTTACAGAGAATGGTCCGAAAAAGAAAAAACATCCAGTGAGCGGCAGTTCTGTGGGCGGAAATGCCTTGTTGATGCCAGAGGTCAGAGGAGAATGGCCAGACTGGTTCGAGCTGATAGAAGGGCAACAGTGACTGAAATAACCACTCGTTACAACCGAGGTATGCAGCAAAGCATTTGTGAAGCCACAACACGCACAACCTTGAGGCGGATGGGCTACAACAGCAGAAGACTCCACCGGGTACCACTCATCTCCACTACAAATAGGAAAAAGAGGCTACAATTTGCAAGAGCTCACCAAAATTGAACAGTTGAAGACTGGAAAAATGTTGCCTGGTCTGATGAGTCTCGATTTCTGTTGAGACATTCAGATGTTAGAGTCAGAATTTGGCGTAAACAGAATGAGAACATGGAACCATCATGCCTTGTTACCACTGTGCAGGCTGGTGGTGGTGGTGTAATGGTGTGGGGGATGTTTTCCTGGCACACTTTAGGCCCCTTAGTGCCAATTGGGCATCGTTTAAATGCCACGGCCTACCTGAGCATTGTTTCTGACCATGTCCATCCCTTTATGGCCACCATGTACCCATCCTCTGATGGCTACTTCCACCATGTCACAAAGCTCTAATCATTTCAAATTGGTTTCTTGAACATGACAATGAGTTCACTGTACTAAAATGGCCTCCACAGTCACCAGATCTCAACCCAATAGAGCATCTTTGGGATGTGGTGGAACGGGAGATTCGCATCATGGATGTGCAGCCGACAAATCTGCGGCAACTGTGTGATGCCATCATGTCAATATGGACCAAACTCCCTGAGGAATGCTTCCAGCACCTTGTTGAATCTATGCCACGAAGAATTGAGGCAGTTCTGAAGGCAAAAGGGGGTCCAACCCGTTACTAGCATGGGGTACCTAATAAAGTGGCCGGTGAGTGTATATCCCGCTGCAGGCCGCTCACGTGACCAGCCTCAGCTGAGAAAAGGACGGCTATTTCTCGCCATGGCCGAACCGCCATCAAAGTTTCGCCCTCTGTCAGTCCCCGTTCACACGGCTACTGCAGCAGTGTACACCGCCATCAACAAGCCGGTCTCTTTTCCCGCTTGCATGTGCACAAACGCCGTTTTCACCGCGACCCAGAGAAATCTAAAAAAGTGCATAAAAGCCTCTTGTGTAGAAAATGTGCCCACAACACTGTGTTCACTCATACACAAAGCACTGCATGTGCACAAACACCGTTTTCACGGCGACCCAGAGATATCTCAAAAAGAGCATAAAAACCTCTTGTGTAGAAAATGTGCCCACAACACTGTGTTCACTCATACACAAAGCACTGCATGTGCACAAACACCGTTTTCACGGTGACCCAGAGATATCTCAAAAAGAGCATAAAAGCCTCTTGTGTAGAAAATGTGCCCACAACACTGTGTTCACTCATACACAAAAGCATTTCAGTTCCCGTGTGTCTCACAGAGCCCACTCTCATAAAAGCGGTTCCAACCCGCTCGAGTTTCAGAGTGCGTAAGCGCGCCCACGAGCCCGTGTGCGCGTCCCACCTCTGCTCACTCTGTTACACGGCCCTCTGTTACAAGTCCCGCTGTTATAAACACGATGAGCGCGCCCGCGCGGCCCGCTGTGTACAGCAACGGGGACCATGTAGCCATTCACCCCTTAGCGTTACGCGTCAAAGCGTGGGAAGCTATTCCGGGAATTTCCCAGTGGGTGCTAAACACAGTAAGGCTAGGCTATCGCTTACAGTTTCACCGCCGCCCTCCACGTTTTCGAGCGCGGCTAGAAACTATTATGAACCCAGAAGCAGTGACTCTGCTCCGTTCAGAGATAGCAAAACTATTGTGCAAAAGGGCTATAGAGAGAGTTCCTCTATCTATGAGCGAGTCGGGGTTTTACGGCCGTTATTTTCTGGTTCCAAAGAAAGACGGCGGCCTCAGACCAATCTTAGACCTCAGATTTCTGAGCAAAGTTCTCATGAAGAGACCGTTCAAAATGCTCACTATCAGAAAACTCCTCGCGCATGTGCGCCAGGGGGACTGGTTCATTTCACTAGATCTGAAAGATGCTTACTTTCAGATTCAGATAAATCCCCTTCACAGGCCATTCTTACGTTTCGCCTTCGAAGGCCAGGTTTATCAATACACCGTCCTCCCGTTCGGCCTATCCCTAGCACCCCGCACATTTACGAAGTGCATGGAGGCGGCGCTCGCCCCCTGCGGAGTCAGGGGCTGCGAATACTGAACTATTTGGACGACTGGCTGAAAGAGAGCAGCCAGAAAAATGGAGCGCAACTGGAAGAAAACTAAACTAGAGGTATTTGGGATTTCGTGGAAAGAGAGCTCAATTGCTTACAGAGAGGCTTTAAAAGCTGCTAGATCTGCTTATTTTTCAAACCTATTAGTAGAAAAAAAACAATCCTAGGTATTTATTTGAAACAGTGGCTAAACTAACGAAAAAGAAAGCTTCAAGCTCAGAAGTGTCAAAGCAACACGGCAGTGATGACTTTATGAACTTCTTCACTTATAAGATTGATAATATCAGGGACAAAATTATAACTATGCAACCGTCTACCACAGTATCGCATCAGGAAGTGCATTGTAGTCTCCCTGAGGAAAAATTTGATTTATTTGTTGCTATAGGAGAGGAAGAATTCTGCAAACTCGTTAATTCATCTAAATCGACAACTTGTATGTTAGATCCTATACCGACTAAGCTACTGAAAGAGATGTTTCCAGAGGTCATATATCCTCTTCTTAATATCATTAATTCATCTTTGTCTCTAGGATACGTACCAAAAACCTTTAAACTGGCTATGATAAAACCGCTTGTTAAAAAACCACAACTTGATCCTACAGAATTAGTCAATTACAGGCCGATCTCGAATCTGCCTTTTCTGTCAAAGATATTAGAAAAAGCAGTATCTTCACAACTATGTTCCTTTCTAGAAAGAAATGATATCTGCGAGGATTTTCAGTCCGGATTTAGACTGTACCATAGCACTGAGACCGCTCTCATTAGAGTCACAAATGATTTGCTCTTATCATCCGATCGTGGTTGTATCTCTCTATTAGTGTTACTCGATCTTAGTGCTGCATTTGACACCATTGACCACAACATTCTTTTGAATAGACTAGAAAACTATGTTGGCATTAGTGGAATTGCATTAGCATGGTTTAAATCATACTTAACTGACCGTTATCAGTTTGTAGCAGTAAATGAAGAGATGTCTTATCGATCACAAGTTCAGTATGGCGTACCACAAGGCTCAGTACTAGGACCGCTGCTGTTCACTCTGTACATGCTACCATTAGGAGATATCATTAGGAAACATGGAGATAGCTTTCACTGTTATGCCGATGATACTCAGCTGTATATTTCTTCAAAACCCAACGAAACTTACCAATTCACAAAATTAACGGAATGCATAGCTGATATAAAAAATTGGATGACTAGTAATTTCCTACTACTAAATTCTGAAAAGACAGAGATTCTAATTATTGGACAAAAAACTTCCACACGTAATAACCCAGAATACTGTCTAACATTAATGGCTGCTCTGTCAAGTCTTCGTCGTCGGTTAGGAACCTGGGTGTGCTATTTGATACCAACCTTTCTTTTGAAAGCCACGTGTCTAGTATCTGTAAAACTGCATTTTTCCATCTTAAAAATATATCTAAATTACGCCATATGCTCTCATTGGGAAATGCGGAACAATTAGTCCATGCGTTCATGACCTCAAGGCTAGATTATTGTAATGCTCTACTGGGTGGTTGCCCTGCACGCTTAATAAACAAACTACAGCTAGTTCAAAATGCCGCAGCTCGAGTTCTTACCAGAACCAGGAAATATGACCATATTAGCCCGGTTCTGTCAACACTGCATTGGCTCCCTATTAAACATCGTATAAATTTTAAGATATTGTTGATTACCTACAAAGCACTAAATGGTTTAGCTCCGCAGTACTTGAGCGAGCTCTTAACGCATTATAGTCCTTCACGTCTATTGCGATCTCAAAATTCCGGCCAGTTGATAATACCTAGAATATCTAAATCGACTGCTGGCGGTAGATCCTTTTCCTATTTAGCACCAAAACTTTGGAACAGTCTTCCTACCATTGTCCGGGAAGCAGACACACTCTGTCAGTTCAAAGCTAGACTAAAAACACATCTCTTTGACCTAGCATACACATAATACATTATAGACTTCTATAAATTCAATGTTAGGCTGCATAGATTAGGTCAGTCGGAACTGGGAACACTTCCCTTAAATCTTGATGTACTCGCTACATCATAAGAAGAATGGCATCTACGCTAATATTAGTGTCTTTGTTTATCCCGAGGTTTTCCCGCAGCCTGCCGGATCCAGGCCGTGTCCAGATCTGACGAAGGAGATTCGCCTGGACCCGATGACAATGCAGTGCTGAAGTATCCACTATCCTCTCCCTATGGAGGATCCCTTTCCCACTCTACAGATAAAGCGTTGTGAATTCCGACTCGCGTACCCCGAAGTGATAAAATAAAACAAAATTCTGTATCAAAATTTATAGGCAAGAAAAGTAGTTTGTTTAGGCTGGGTTGTATGAATTACAAACCTGCGCACATATTTTAAAAAGCACATAACTATAGAATTCTGAATGAGCATGTGAACGCCGTCAGCGTTAATCACAGGTTCGCGTTTAAAGTCTGATCATTTCGACGGAGGTGAATCAATCAAAGTTAACTTTAGCTGGAAGTAACATTATTCAAGAACCGCTATAACGCCAAAACAATCTGTTACCTTAAATTATATGTTTATCTCTGTAAAGCTGCTTTGAAATAATTCATTGTTAAAAGCACTATATAAATGAAGATGACTTGACTTAATCTGCAATTTCCATCCATTACTGATGCCCTTTCTGATTACTGTGGGGTAGTGATGTCTGATTGCTGAGTGCCAGGCTTCGGGGTCTTCTGTGTAGAATATGATGTTACTGACCTCTCCATTCCTGTACAAGTCTGAGTACAGGGTTTCTGGGTTGTCCTTCAGGAGCTTTTCTTTATGTTTTTTCTTTAGGATCTCATTGGTAGCTTTGGATGGGTATGTTATAGGAACTGATTCTGTCATTTTTCAAATATTCTGACAGTTGCTGGCAGTTTGTTGTTGTTGTTGTTGTTTTATGAATGTTTATATCTACTGGAGTTAGCCCTTATATTGTAGCTTAATTAAATCACAGTTTTTGGGCAAATCTTCCTTCAAAACAAAGGTGGTTGATTGTAGATATTGTAGATATTTTGTGTACTCATTCGGAGTTCCTCTTTTCCTCTCTCTCGTGGCAGTTGTGGGACCTGTCAGCCTTCTGTCTTTTGGTTGTCAGCTAGTTGTTTTCTGCTGATTTTTCTTGATCAATTCAATGTCCTTTTGTAGTTAATATGTTGCAGAAGGTCTTATTTGATAGATTTTTATAAAAACTGATTGTCTGTCTTGTCTTAAAACAACATTTAAAAAGCAAAAAATCAGGAGCTCATTTTCTTGCTGCTGTTGCTGAACGGAACGCTCTCTCACTCTCTCTCACACTTCCGGTGAGGGTGAGGTCCATCGTGTTGGAGAGCGTTCTTTCCTTTTTGGGGTTTTCCCTTCTTTTTCTTTGATTTTGTTTCTTTTCTTTGTTTCTTTTCCCCCTACGTTACGGTAAAAAAAAAAAAAAAAGTTTTGAGTGCCGGTATAGCAGCCGTTCCGGTGCTAGGAACGGCCTGCTTATCCCTTCGTAATGGGTGCAGGTGTGTGCCAGAGGTGGGTGTAACAGTTAGGGCAGGGCAGAAGGTTGGTTTTGACAACATAATCTCTGGCTCGCGAATGAACAAAGCGGTCGTAGTATTTTTGAAAGGTGAAGCGTTAGTGAATAAATTGACTGTGGACGGATTGTGGGTGAAAGAGGCTTTTGTTCCGGTTTCACTGCTGTCTGCCCCAGCTACTAAAATCACAATTTCAAATGTCCCGCCGTTTGTTTCCAACGATGTAATAATAAAAGAACTTGTCATGTCATGGTTATGAAGGTGTCATGTCAGTCTTATGCATAATAAGAATAAAGACCATAAGAACTTTTGGAATTTTTAGAACAATTTTAATGATGGAAGTAATGAAAAAAGGTACAACTGAGGTTATGACAATAAATCCAACTTAAGTAATTGAAGGGTCCTTAGGTTGTCCTTCCTATGTTGCGATTTTCTACTAGAGGTTTAAACGAGGCGGGTGTAGTCTCCGAGGAACTTTAACCAGTGTTCTGCCATGGCTGCCCCTGTCTTCTCTGTCCAGTGAATATTGTCCGTGGTGGTTCGGAATTTTGTGTTGGGTAGCAAGGGGATGTGCTGTGTTTTGTCTCTGAGTATCCGGTTGAGTTGGTCTAGATTTTCTTTGTGGGCTGGTGGTAACATGTGGGAGTAGTTAATGAGTTGAAAAAAGATCATGGCTGTAGTGAATTGGGCCCCGGCCACTCCCTTAAGCCTTTGAATCATTTTCGATAGAACGGTGGGGTTTCCTACTTCCTTATTATTAAGGCCGATGTTAAGGATAACAATGTGAGTTTCCGGTGCGAAGATCGTTTTATTCTTGAGAATATGGAAGATGTGTTCTATCTTGGCCCCTGGGTAGCAGACTACCTATGTGTTGGAATTCTGGATTGGGGGGAGGCGAGAGAGGTTGGAGTCCCCCAGAATTATAATTCGTTTTTCTGCCGTAAGGGACCAGTTCTCGAACTTGTTATTCCGGTGTTCCTGTCGTTCAAAAATGGCAAATTTGAGAATTGGTGTAGTTTTTTGGGGTTTACTGGGAGGTATGTCAGCGTTTGGGGTGCTTGTACTGGGTGTGGGTGATTTTGTGGGCTCTATTTTATTGTCTTCTCTGGCGGGAAAGAAGACTTCGTCGTCTGGATCTTGTGTGCTCCCCATTGTGAAACCCCAACTGTCCATTTTGATCTTTTTAAGAGAGGCTTCCTCTTCTGTGTCTGGTGGATGTTCCCGTTTGGGACTCTTTCCTCTGGTGGCTAGGTCTTTTTTTGGGATGGGGGGTTCTGGTTCCGGTATTGGTGTTGGTTGTTCCGTTATTGGTGTTGGCTGTTCCGTTGGTTTTTTCGGGTGGTTCCCTGCGAGTTGGGTTGGCTTATTTTGTTCGCTCATGAACGTCTCTACTTTACTAGTGGCCAGTTGTATATTCGTTTCTTTGAGTGTTTTGAGGTTTTTCCTGCCCCATTTGATGGCGACTTGCCATGCTTCTTGCCATCTGTCTGTGGATGCTCTGGAAATGTCGTTTTGGGTACTACTAAGGGTTTCTTGGTAGTGTTCCTTAAGGATTTCTAAACCGGTGTGCAGCCAGTTTCTGGCGTTTGCGTATATCCAGGGCTCTGTTTTAGGGTTGTGGTTGGAGAGGGCCGTTCAATGGCTCGATTTAATTGGTCTGCTGTCTTGTTAAGCCGACGTGGTATGATGTTTTGTCGTGCTTTTTCCTCCAACGTCTTAGCGTGATGGAAGGCCCGGAGGTAGTTGTAAAATTTCCTAACCAGGAGTTTGAATAGGTCATCTGCCGACATGTTTGCTGAAATGCGAAAAGAGATCTTATGTAAAGTTAGGTACAAAGATAATATTGAGATTCAGAAGAAAGTGTTTAGATTTGGGTTTTAAGGTGAGAGTGGGTGATGGTAATGTTATTTTTATGAAGGTTTCTAAAGTAGGGCTGGCTTAGGAGGTATTGTTTGTGTTTTCGAATCTATTGTTTTCGGATCTTTCATTAAGTCCCTGGGGAAATTTTGTGGCAAGCTTCCTGATCCATTGCCATTCTGCTTTGCGTCTTTGCTGTTCTGTCCAATCTGGATTGTGTTCAACGCCCTGGATACGCATGTTGTAGACCCCATGTCTCTGGAAGTGTTTAATTAGAGTTCCGTTTCTGGAATTTGTTGGGGAAGTGCGGACGTTGTACCGGTGTTGATGTAGTCTGCTTCGGATAGAGTTTTTGGTTTGTCCCACGTATTGAATCTTACATTTATTGCAGGTGATAACATAGACGCAGTTGTTGTGGTTGAGAGGTATATTGGGTATTTTGTGTCCTTTTTTTTTTCCTTTTGGTTTTACCAATTTTGGCCTGTGAGTACAGCGCGCGGGTTTCAAGGTGGGAAGGCGACTCCTAGTTAGGGTTTCTTTTATATGCCGACAGGATCGTAATATTTTGTGTGTCACCGAAGACTTTGGTAAAATTGTCTTTAATTTTCTTGTTTAATTTCGCCGTGGTAGGTGTAAAGGTGAAAATTGCCGGAACCCGTGTTCGTTTTTCTGGGGATGATTGTATTCTTGGGTTTATTTGTTTTAGTAGATGGTTTTTGTATATTTTTTTGAGTTTGGATTTGGTATATCACCTGTTTCGAAGGGCTTTGAAAAGAGTGAGTTGAGCGTCTTTTAGATCTTTTTCTCTCGTGCAGATTCTAGAAAATCTACATAATTGTGCCCTGATTATCCCCTCAAAGGTGTGTTTCGGGTGGTGGCTGTCATGGTGTAACAAAGCGTGTGTGTCCGTGTCTTTGAAAAATACTTTTGTATCTAGTTTTAGTGTGGAGTGGAACTCTGTACTTTTAAAAGTAGTGGTGTCCAGAAAATTAACCTCCGTAAAGTGAGTCGTGGCTTTGACTTGAATTCGTTCGTGATGATTGTTCAGGTTTTGAAGAAATTCTTGGAAGTCCTTCTCGGTGTGTTCCCATATTCCCCAAACGTCGTCCAAATACCTATAGTATTTGAAAGGTAGCTTATTGCATTTGGGGAAGACTGTTTCTTCCCAGTGTGCCATGTATATATTGGCGTACGAGGGGGCGAATTTTTTACCCATCGCTGTACCGTTTGTTTGTAAGTAAAATTTTCCAGCGAATTCAAAGTCATTACGTGTTAGGCTAATTTCCAATAATTGAAGAATCGCCACATCTGGTCTTGTGATATCTGGGTGCTTTTTGAAAATTTCTTTTACTGCTTGCAGACCTAGTGGGGTCTCTATGTTTGTGTACAAGCTAACAATGTCCATAGTGAAAAGAGTCGCACCCGGTGGAATTTGTGTTTCTTTGACCTTGTGAACGAAATCATATGTGTCCCTAATGTAGCTCTTGTGTTGAACCGAGAGAGGATTTAGGTGGTATTCAAGGAATTCTGCGATCCTGTATGATTCGCTACCGCAATCTGAAACGATTGGACGTCCCGGAGGGATGTATTGAGTTGGCCAATCTTCTATGGATTTGTGAATTTTGGGTAGTAGGTAGAACCTTCTTGTTCTCGGATTGTGTTCGCCCAATAAGTATTGGATTTGTTTGGGTTCCAAGAACCCTTCTTTTCCTATTCTATCGATTATTTGTTTGATTAGTGGGGCGGTTTCCGGAAAGATGGGTTTCAGGATTTCCACGTAGAAATTTGGATCTTGTAATTGTCGTTGACCTTCTAAGATATATTCCGTTCTGTCCATTATTACTATTGCGTTGCCCTTGTCCGCTGGTTTTAAGACTATGTGTTTTTGGTTGGCTAACCTATCCAGGGCTCGTATTTCCGCAGGGGATACGTTGGGTTTAGGTAATTCTGGGTGGGATGTAAGATGTTTAAGTTGTTTCTCATTTTCCTCAAAAAAAATCCCATATTTTATTTGGGAGTTTTTGTGGAGGGGGTCTCCAATTAGATCGATTACTGAAGGTAACCTTTTGTTTTGGGTCGCTTTCTTCTCCAAAGAATATCGCTTTCTCCATATTTTGGTGGAACTGACTTAATTCTGTACATGTTAAGTTTCTATCCTGGGCCTTTGTAAGGTGGTAGGGGATGAAGGATAAGCCCTTATTGAGAAGCGATCTTTCTGTCGGTGATAGAGTGTAAATTTTGGATAAGTTTATGACTGTATTGCCTTTTCCCATTGTTTCTCCCCTTTCCTCGTTGATAGGTGGTGTAGTAATAAATGCTACGATTTGTTCTGTGGCTAGTTGGATGGTTTGTGCCTGTAAGGTTTTAAGGTTACGATTCCCCCATTTTATCGCCGTTTTTAAGGCTTCTGCCCATCCGGTTCTAGGTGTGGCCATAATATCTGCTTGTATTGATGTTAGGTCTTCTTGATACCGATCTTTGTGTATGTGTAAGGTTTTAAGGTAGCTATATAGCTTTCTAGTGAGGAGTTTGACATCCGGATCCGTAGTCATGTTAATTTGGCTATTGTGTTCTAGAAGGGGAAAGGGCGAGAGGGGGAGAAAGAGGGAGAGAGAGAGAGAGAGAGAGAGAGAGAGAGAGAGAGAGAGAGAGAGAGAGAGAGAGAGAGAGAGAGAGAGAGAGAGAGAGAGAGAGAGAGAGAGAGAGAGAGAAAAGAAAAAGAGAAAGAGAGAGAGAGAGAGAGAGAGAGAGAAAAAGATGGGGAGAGGCAGGGAGGGAGAAAGGGAGAGAGAAAGAGAAAAAGAAAAAAATAGTTAGTTAAATGTTATGAATTATGCGGAGCATTTTATTTATATATTTGTTCTATCGTATGAACCTGATATAGGTTAACTCATTGTTAATTGGTATTATTTTAAAGTATTCAATGATTTTGGATCTATTTTATATATATCGGACGGAAGGTATAATTTTGAATTTTAGAAAAAAGATTTTTCTTTGAACCTGAAAACGTTTGACCTGTCTGGGTCATCCATTTTCCTGCCTGTCTGGGCATTTGGTTCATTCCCTAGTCTCCTTTCTCCATCTCCCTTTGGTTGGAGGGAGGCGGAGATGAGAAAGGGAGGGGATTTTTGTAATTGTGTAGTGTGGTATAGAGTTATGCGTGTTCTTTTTCTTTTTTTCTTAATTTTTTATTATTATTAAAATTTTATTTGGTGATTGTCCCAGGATTTTTAGTATTTGATCTTATAAGATGTTCCAGACCTTTTGTAATCCCTTGGCGTGAATAAGGTAGTTCATGTCCGACGGCTCTGGCTTAGGTTAGGTTTTGGGGAAATTACAACGACTCCCCCCTACTTAAACATTTGTTCAAGGAGGTTTGGAATAGGGAGACCGAGGAAGTGCACGGGCCTACGCCTGTTTGATCTCTACCCGTACCTGTGGGTGACGCTTTTTTGGACGTCATGTTCAACCAAGTTTTGGCGTGAGGTCTTTTTGGTTTAAGATGTTGCATCTGCTTTTGGTTTTAAATCCTGGTTTGTTCTATTCTTTTGTGGACTGCATTATTTTGTGTTGGTTCGTATACGATTTATCTACCGGTTAGTAAAGACCTATTTTCTTTTAGTTCCAGTAAGATGAACCTGAAAGTGTTAGACCTGTCTGGGCCACTCACTTTCTTGCCTGTCTGGGCGTTCGGTTCATCCTTCCTTCTCTGTTATATCTGATTTAGATGAACTTGAGAGTGTTAGACCTATCTGGGTCACCCACTCAATCGCCTGTCTGGGCGTTCCGTTCATGTTCTACCCTAATCCACTGTTTTTTCTTTTTAGTTCTAGACAGATGAACTTAAAAGTGTTAGACCTGTCTGGGTCACCCACTTTCTCGCTTGTCTGAGCGTTCAGTTCATTCCCTACTCTCCTCTGTTGTATACAATTGAGCTGATTACCCTGATCTACCGGTTAGTAAAGACCTATTTTGTTTTAGTTCTAGTAAGATGAACCTGAAAGTGTTAGACCTGTCTGGGCCGCTCACTTTCTTGCCTGTCTGGGCGTTCGGTTCATCCTTTCTCCTCTGTTATATCTGATTTAGATGAACTTGAGAGTGTTAGACCTATCTGGGTCACCCACTCAATCGCCTGTCTGGGCGTTCCGTTCATGTTCTACCCTAATCCACTAATTTTTTATTTTATTTCTGGACAGATGAACTTAAAAGTGTAAGACCTGTCTGGGTCACCCACTTTCTCGCTTGTCTGAGCGTTCAGTTCATTCCCTACTCTCCTCTGTTGTATACAATTGAGCTGATTACCCTGATCTACCGGTTAGTAAAGACCTATTTTGTTTTAGTTCTAGTAAGATGAACCTGAAAGTGTTAGACCTGTCTGGGCCGCTCACTTTCTTGCCTGTCTGGGCGTTCGGTTCATCCTTTCTCCTCTGTTATATCTGATTTAGATGAACTTGAGAGTGTTAGACCTATCTGGGTCACCCACTCAATCGCCTGTCTGGGCGTTCCGTTCATGTTCTACCCTAATCCACTAATTTTTAATTTTATTTCTGGACAGATGAACTTAAAAGTGTAAGACCTGTCTGGGTCACCCACTTTCTCGCTTGTCTGAGCGTTCAGTTCATTCCCTACTCTCCTCTGTTGTATATAATTGAGCTGAATTTGAAAATGTTAAGCTTGTCTGGGTATCTTCCTTTGTTGCCTGTCCGGGTGTTCCGTTCCTATTTTAATTCACTGATCTTAAAAGGACTAGTTTAATTAAAAGTTCTTAATAATATGAACTTAGAAGAGTTAGGCCTGTCTGGGCCCCCCCATCTTCTCGCCTGTCTGGGCGTTTGGTTCATTTCCTTCCCTCCTTTACCATTTTTCTGGTGTGTGGATCCGTTTTCCTATTTTAAATTGTGGGTTTTTAAAAATTTTATGGTATCAAAATATGGAACAGAATTAGTTTTGAATGTTCCGTCCTAGTCTCTCAAAACCTGTGGTGTGAGGGAAATATTAGAGACATTTCTTCAGTGGTGTACCTCAGGATCCTCAAGTGTTTCGGCACCTTAGACAACCAGACACTCTCCTCTGAGGCGGCCCGCTTGGGTTGATCAAATCCCAGCGAATGTCTCATAGCCAATCTCTAAAAAGGGGGGTTGCTAGAATCTCAAAGCCATTTGTGGTTGGATTCCCTGTTAAGATTTAAGGAATTTTTGAATTGTCGTTCAAAGCTCCGGTTTCCCTATCTCGGCTTCACGAATTCTTAAATAAAAAATAAAAAAAATCGTTTCAGTATCAGTGTGTCAGCGGTGTTGTGGTGCCAATGTGCTGTTGTATGGGTGGCCTAGATTGCCATGAAAAACTGGGCACCCATTTAAGACCTGTATGCCCTAGGTCACCTTCCCTGTGTGACGCGCATTCAAACGCTTGGCGGATCTGATGTACTCCAGATTTCTGTGGTCCGTGAGGACAGTAAAAGGCTGACGTGCGCCCTCCAACCAGTGCCTCCACTCTTCAAAAGCTGCCTTCATGGCCAGGAGTTCACGATCGCCCACATCATAATTACGCTCTGCTGAATTGAGCTTGCGAGAATGAAACGCACAGGGGAACATTTTGGCCGGGTTACCATGGCGTTGTGAAAGAATCGCACCCACTCCTGTGTTCGAAGCATCCACCTCGACGATAAACTCCCTCTCTGGATTGGGGTGATGAAGAATGGGAGCTGTGGTGAATTTCTCTTTCAGCCGTTCAAATGCCGAAGTGCACTCGGGGGACCATCTGAACCTCCTCCCCCCTCCCTGGAGAAGGGACGTGAGAGGAGCCACGATAATGCTGAAGTTTCGTATAAATCTGCGATAAAAATTGGCAAACCCCAGAAAGCGTTGCAACTCCTTCACAGACGAGGGTTGAGGCCAATTGACCACAGCCTGGACCTTGCTGTCATCCATAAAGACCCCTTCGGCGCTGATAATGTAGCCCAGGAAGGAGATTCGGGTCTGATGAAACTCACATTTCTGGATCTTTGCATATAGTTGATTTTCGATTAGGCGTTTCAGGACAGCTCGCACATCCCTAACGTGCGCTTCGAGGGTCTCAGAATAGATCAGGATGTCATCTATGTAGACTATTACGTTTCGGTTAAGCATGTCTCGGAAGATTTCGTTGACAAAAGCCTGAAACACGGAGGGACTATTGGAAAGTCCGAACGGCATAACCCGATATTCATAGTGACCGGAAGTCGTAGAGAACGCTGTCTTCCACTCGTCACCCTTGCGTATGCGAATAAGATTATACGCATTTCGTAGGTCCAGCTTGGTGAAGTACCGGGCTGTGCGAAGCATCTCCAAGGCAGCAGGAACTAAAGGCAGCGGGTATCGATATTTAACCGTCACTTTATTTAGACCACGAAAGTCAATACAAGGCCGGAGACCACCATCCTTCTTTTTCACGAAAAAGAATCCAGCTGAAGCAGGGGATGTAGAGGTAGTAATAAAGCCCTTAGACAGTTGCTCGTCGATGTAAGTTTTCATAGACTCCGTCTCAGGCTGAGATAACGGGTAAACTCTCCCACGGGGTGGAACTGCCCCAGGGAGAAGTTCAATGGCACAGTCGCCCGCTCGATGTGGGGGTAATTGATCAGCTTCTCTCTCGCTAAATGCCAGGCTTAAATCATGATAAACTCCCGGTAAATCTTGAAGATTCACCTCCTCCGATGTTACGAGGCATGCTTCAGGACCTTGGACAGCGGGCACGCAGTTCTTCTGACAAAGAGGAGACCACTGGGAAATCCTCCTCTCTGACCAGGAAATCTGTGGATTGTGATTCTCCAACCAGGGAAATCCTAGGATTACAGGATAAAGAGGCGAGTTAATGGAAAAAAGTTGCATAGTTTCTGTGTGTTGTAAACCGATGTTAAGCGTGAGGGGTTTTGTGATGTACTGCACTCTCCCTGTCCCCAGGGGGCGCCCATCCAGCGCGGCCACTGCCATACGAGGGTCACAAGAGACGAGAGAAAGACGATGATTTTTGGCAAAAGCAAGATCAACAAAGTTCCCTGCCGCTCCTGAGTCAATCAAAGCTGTAGTTTTAACACTCCTTCCATCTGAAGATAGGGAAATCTCTAACATGAGTGAATTTAGAGATGAAACATGAGGACTCACCGTAATAGAATCTGTGGATGTGGGTCTCCCAGGGGGTCTCATTGGACAGGAAGCTTGCAGATGACCAGGTTGAGCGCAATACATGCATAGATTATTCCGCCTTTTCCTCTCCCGTTCGGCCGTAGTGATATGTGTAAAGCCGATCTGCATAGGCTCGGGTTCTGTGCTTACAGAGGGATTAAAGAAGAAGTTAGTTTTGTTCGATGAGCGACGAGCCCGGATGAGATGGTCGAGACGAATGGCGAGATCCATGATCTGATTTAAAGTATTTCCATCATCGCGGCAGGCTAGCTCTCCCTGAAGCTCCGAGATGAGACCCTTTCGGTACAAGAGCTTGAGAGGTTCCTCTGCCCAGCCCGTTTGTGCTGCGAGCGTCCGAAATGTGAGGGTGTAATCAGCCGCTGTGGAACTTCCCTGGCGTAACGAAAGAAGTTCTCCCGGATCCTTTCCATCCGCCGGGTGTTCAAACACTTCTCTGAAGTGAGTAACAAACATATTATAAGAGATAGTAGAAAGCTGACCTCCTGACCACATCGCCGTTGCCCATTCCAGCGCTTTTCCAGTGAGGAGAGAACACACAAAAAAGATACGGCTGTCGTCGGTGGTGTGCTCCCGTGACTGTTTAAAATAAATCTAACACTGCATCAGAAAACCCTTACAAAGGATGGGTGATCCATTGAATTTTTCGGGGAGTGACATCTTGGGATTGCTGGAAGAGGTACTCACAACTGGCTGTGAAGGAGCAGGTGCAGCGGGTGCAGGAGCCTGATTAGCGGCCGTGATCGCTGGGGTGAGAGCGTGCATCGATTTCACCAGTTCCTCCGTGAGATTAGTCAGTTTAACCAGCTGCTGGCGATGTGCAGCCAACTCTAAAGCTTGTGAAGAAACCTCCTGGGCTAGGCGGAGAAAATCTGCTGGATCTGGTGGTGGCGAAGTCTTCTGTAATGGTGAGTCAGAGGCGTTTAGATCCATTTGCAGTAATTTATTCACACATGCAATAAAGCAGAGGAAAGCAGACATGAACTGAAACAGGCTCAGATAAAGGGACAATCCAGTACTCGAGATGAAACACAGGCGAGGGTCGAGGCAGGCAGCAAAGGTTCACAGAGTCCAGAGTCCAGGCAAAGATCTAAGGAACAGATAATAACGGGAGACGGGGAGAAACGCTTGGTAATGTCTGCGGGGCAAAACAAGACTTCGCAAACTAACAATGAAAGGGATAGTCCAGATAAAGGGGAGATAATGATGAACAGGTGACGAGAGGATGATCAGATAAACCAGGCAGGGATGGAGATTGATAATGATCAGAGGGAGAGATGGGAAGTGCAGTTCTAAAATTCCGGGGAGGTGGAGCGGATGAGACCAGAGGGAGGCGTAATTGAGCGCTCCGTGACAGTTGCCCTATCTCAGGGCAGCTTTGTAGCATTGCTTTTGATCCGTTACTCTGTAAATTAAGAAGAGAATTAATGGGACTGCGAATCAGAGAAATAGATTCTTTCCAGTTTATTAAAATGTCTGCATATGCAGATGATATTACAGTCTTAATAAGAGGTAATCAAGATGTTAATGTTGTTAAAAAGTGCTTAGAAACTTATGGAAAAGCATCCTCTGCTAAAGTTAATTGGGGCAAAAGTGTGGCAGTATGCTGTGGGCATGACAATAATGGTCCCATCCTTCCTGGAGAGTTGCAATGGGGAAGAGAAGCGTAACGCTGCGGGCTCGTAACGCCAGAGGGTGTCGACTCGAAGCGTTCAAGACCGAAGCCGCCGCGCCGCCTTTCGTCTCGCCGCGCAAAAAGAAGCGCCGCTCCCAAAGGCTGCCAGAACCGGTGCTGGAAGCGACTGTCTCGCCGGAGCCTTTCCCTCGAGCCACGCTTTCACCCCCCCACCCCTCCCCGGACGCGCAGTTGCCGCCGAGCGGCCGCACTGCTGCCATCTCGGATGACGAGGCGGAGGTAAAGGACTGCTGTTCCTTCATGGCATCGGACAGCGAGGAGTGGTCAGGCTCCCTCGCCTCCTCCTCGGCCCACGAATCCGGCAGGACCCGCGCCGGAGTCGAAGACGAACTAATGCGCCTCCTCAGACAGGCCGTCGACCGCCTCGGGCTCGAGTGGTCACCGCCCCCTGGGCAGGCTCCCAACAGACTCGACGGCTGTTTTCTCCAGAGCCGTCGCCGCGTGGCGCCCCCTTCCTGCCGGAACTCCATGCCGAGCTCACTAAGTCGTGGAGCGCGCCTCTCTCGGCCAGGACCCGCTCCCATGCCTCCACCTCTCTCTCTTCGGTGGACGGCGCCGCCGAGAAGGGCTATTCTTCCATCCCCCCGGTCGAGGATTCGGTAGCAGCGCACCTTTGTCCGCCCTCTGTGAGATGGCCGTCTAAGGCCTGCAGAACTACTTCCGCTTGGGTTGGCCACGCCTATGCCGCCGCCGGCCAAGCCGCATCCGCTCTGCATTCCATGGCCGTCTTGCAGATCCTCCAAGCGGACCTTCTTCGGGAGTGGGATGAGAAAAACAGGCACCCAGAGGCTGTTTCAGACCTAAGGAGCGCGACGGATCTCTCCCTTCGCGCCACCAAAACTGCAGCTCAAGCCCTGGGAAAGTGCATGGCCGCGCTGACTGTGACCGAGAGACATTTGTGGCTAACGCTAGCCGACATGGGAGAATCTGAACGTTCCTCAACGCGCCGCTCTCTCCTTGCGGTCTCTTCGGTTCCGCGGTGAGTGCCATTATTGACCGTTTCTCGGAAGTCCAGAAAGCCACCCAAGCCATGAATCTTTTCCTGCCTCGTCGCGCTAGCTCCTCTGCAGGCCGCCCACGTGTGCTTATGCATGACGGCTCGCAAACAGCAGGGACAGGCTGTTCTGTGAGTGACTTCCCGATTGAGGTGAATGGGGAAAGAGTCACATCTGTTAAGTGATGCGCGAGCATAGTCACGGGCACGGAACTTACATACAGAGAGGTGATAGCTGGCCGTGTGACAGAGCGGGCAGAGAAGGGGCGCGCGCACGGGCTCGTGGGCGCGTTTATTGACTCTAACAACAGATCTGTGGTATCCTATCTAAACCGTCAGGGAGGTGTCAGATCCAGGAACCTCTTCCATCTGACAGAACGCATACTGAGTTGGTCCAAGTGCCATCTGCGCTCGCTGAGGGCGACGCATGTGCCAGGCCACCTGAACGACGGCCCAGACAGACTGTCCAGAGACAATATTCCCCCAGGGCAGTGTTGGGGGTAACTCATTACAAGTAACTTGAGTTATGTAATCAGATTACTTTTTCAAGTAACTAGTAAAGTAACGCATTACTTTTAAAATTTACAACAAAATATCTGAGTTACTTTTTCTAATAAGTAACGCAAGTTACTTTGTTTTCCCCTTTATTGACTGACAGCTCTTCTGTCCTAATGTTGAGACAAATCGAAGTGCAGAGGCGTTGTGTGTAAACATGATGGTTATTATAGTTCTAGATTAAATGTAAGCGTGGATTTACTCATCTCACTTGCACAAAAGTCAAGTCAAGTCACCTTTATTTATATAGCGCTTTTTACAATACAGATTGTATCAAAGCGCTTCACAGTGATAACATGAAAACAATATAACAAAGTTTGTTTCTAAAAGAAATTGCGTCAACGTCCACCTTAAGTAAGGCAGATCAATAATATTATTGAATATTAAATGTTAAATGTCCCCAACTAAGCAAGCCAAAAGCCAAGGCAACAGTGGCAAGGAACCAAAACTCCATCAGGTGACAGAATGGAGAAAAAAACCTTGGGAGAAACCAGACTCAGTCGGAGGGGCCAGTTCTCCTCTGGCCAACGAAGGAACAGTGCATGATTCGGGCAGCATTACAAGTCAGATTGGATCGGAACATTTAGAGTATTTTTTGGAAGTCCAAGTATGCACGCCGGTCTTAAGACGAGTTGTTGAGGATCAGTGCCGTCCACCATAGAGAGTCCATATCGCCCGTGTTGAGTCGTCACTTCATAGGCTTTGTGATTGGAGCATCTGAAGTCTCCGTGAGAGGCTGGATACAAACTGGAGCTGACGAACGCCATTTTCTCGGGACTCGCGTCCCGAGATAACAGTAGAAAAGCAAAGGGAAAATAATTAGCGTAGCTGCTGTTCATAATGATGATTTCCATAACACAGGCATAAATGACAAAACATAAACAAAAAAGATTCAATATTCCTCAAAATGAATAAAATCAGTGAAATGCAGAATCAGAACACTATGCAAACCTCCAATACCTAAATATGTTAAATAAAACAATTTTTTTTATGCATTTAATCTTTATTGACCAAAGTACTTGCTTCTGACCTAAGCAGTTAAACCAGTTAAACCATAAGCAAAAATGACTATAGCTTTTTTTATGTTTTTATTGGTAAAATAAGTGTTAAATTTGTTTCTCCTGCATCCTTTTCTTCTGTTACCCAGAACAGCAGCAGCTGAAAGGTTTGTTTGACCGGCGCCCTCTACTGAACACTACTGTACTCTACTGTACAGGAGTAAATCTGCATTTCCTTCAGTCTGAGGCTTATTATTTCACTTTTGGTGTGAAAGGGTCTTTACATTTGCCCAAAAATATATCTTTTTTGGTATAAAAAAACAAGCCCAGCCCAGGTGGAAAAAAGTAACGCAAAAGTAACGTAACACATTACTTTTCTAAAAAAGTAACTAAGTAACGCAATAAGTTACTTTTTAAGGGAGTAACGCAATATTGTAACGCATTACTTTTCAAAGTTACTTTGCCAGAAGAAGTAATAAACACTATCATACACGCTAGAGCTCCTTCCACAAGAAGACTCTACGCTTCCAAATGGTCTGTGTTTTTAAAATGGTGCACCGACAGAGATCTGGACCCACGGACATGTGGGGTTTCGTCGCTGCTCGTGTTTTTACAAGAGCTGTTGGATAAGGGCAGGTCCCCATCCACGCTCAAAGTATAAGTGGCGGCCGTCGCGGCGTTCGCTGAACCCCTGCATGGCCAGTCACTGGGAAAAAATGAGCTGGTCATCCGCTTCCTCAGGGGAGCTAGAAAGATGAACCCCCCACACCCCCCATCGGTTCCTATCTGGGATCTTTCTATAGTTCTCGAAGCTATGAAAGCCCCCCCTTTCGAACCACTTCAATCCGTGGATGTGAAATACCTTTCACTCAAAACCGTTTTTCTGACTGCCCTGTCATCAGTTAAACGTGTGGGAGACCTTCACGCGCTGTCTGTCAGCGCTGCGTGTCTTGAGTTTGGACCAAATGACTCCAAGGTCATTTTAAAGCCTAGACACGGCTATGTCCCCAAGGTGATCGGTACCCCGTTCAGAGCGCAGATCATTTCCCTATCGGCTCTGCCAACATCCAATAGCGAATGTGACGCCAATCTCCTCTGCCCTGTGAGAGCACTGAGATTGTATACTGCACGCTCTGCCTCTTTCAGACGCTCTGAGCAGCTTTTCGTTTCGTTCGGGGGGCGCACCAAGGGTCTCGCCGCCTCGAAACAGACACTGTCTAGATGGATAGTGGACACTATTGCTGCTGTGTATGCGTCAAAAGACCTGCCAGGCCCGTTAGGCATTAGTGCTCACTCCACTAGAGGCATGGCCTCCTCGTGGGCGTGGTCCAGTGGGATTTCCATTCACGACATATGTGTGGCAGCGGGCTGGGCTTCCCCCTCCACCTTTGTCAGATTTTACAATCTGGAAGTGCCCGCCCTGCAGGCAAAATTACTAGCGGTCCAATACGCTACAGCTCTCCTGGTGAGCTGCACTGATGGGAAACATTGCACACAGACCGGCACCGCCGCTCTGTCTCCGTTCCCACTACGTGCTTATGTATTACATACACACTGGCCCGCACTCTTGCCGGCCAAATATTATTTCCCCACTCATAGGGCTCCCCGGGGTCCCCCCGGGGCTCATGCAGTGGATGCTTGGCGTGCACGGCGTTGACAATGAGTTCCCGTAGCGTAAGCTAGCTTACGCAATACGAGAGAACCTCTCGTAAGAGAACGAATCGGTTACCTAACGTAACCTCGGTTCTCTCTAGATGAGGGAACAAGTATTGCGTAGCCGGCCGTGCTCGCGCCACGAGCGTTTTTCGCTTCATTCTATGAAAACCAGGGAAGCAGCCTACGAACCTCGCTTATATACACTCTAGCCACGCCCAGTCTGGCGGGCTATGACGCGATGAAGGCGCGAGCGCCTCTCATTGGACGCGAGTTCACTCAAGTTCGTCTATAGGCTGCAGCAGTTGCCGTAGAGCAACCAATGAGCTCGCTAGCTAGCCCGCTCAAGGTCTGCAGCTGCTGCACTGCGTTGACAATGGATACAAAAATTAAGGATAATTTTTTGGCTTCTATATTTCAGAAAAGATTAATCTTTCCCGTAGCGTAAGCTAGCTTACGCAATACTCGTTCCCTCATCTAGAGAGAACCGAGGTTACGTTAGGTAACCGATTCGTTTTTTTTAACCATGCAAGTATCCAAGCTGATGTGTAAAGACTATAAATGGACATGAAAGGCAAAACTTATAAATATTGTACCACTAAAACATTTTTCCTGAATCCTGTGCATGTAAGGCTGTGTTTTACTTTCAAAGAGCAAAAATACTGTAGGCTAGCCTATATACAGACATTCAATCATCTTAATTTGACCAATATAATCATTTTATCTAGTTTTTATTGTTCATTTTATTGCTCAATGTACAATGTTCTCACAGTCCATAAAAAACACTCCAAATTAACAAATGTAGTGTTATGGCCTGAGCCTTATGCTAATGTATGTGTCCTTCTATGACTGATCTGATTCTCTTCTCTTGTAGCTCCGCCTCTGCACACCTGCAGCCTGTTAGTAATGTTCTGAGCTGGAGATATAATGAGAGAGCAGATGGACGGGAGTCACGTACCACACACACCACACGTGTCAAACACGGTGTCAGTCACACACAAGGAACAGAGAGAAGGTCACAGTCAGGGAGAAAAGGAGAAGCAAAGGCATGGAGGAACGGAAGTGGAACACTGGCGTCCCGTTCCCATAGCGGCGTGATCGTTCCGATCACTACTTCAGCTCTGTTAAGAGTTTGGCGTCCACTGGAGGAGAAGGGCGTGAGTGGATGAATGAGAGAGCCCTGTGCGCGTCATGATGTTTCCGCCAGCCGCTGCTAAGCTGTGCTTTGATGTCGTTTGTCTGAATGTTTTGTGGGTTTATGGTTGTTAATGTCTGTTAATCAGTATCTGTTGCCGTCTGACACGTGAGTCGTGTTCTAAGAATAAATTGTTAAACGTTTATATCTTGCATTTCGTGTCTTTATGTTGCTTACCCCCTCCTTTAACGAGCACTTCAATATTGGGGTTCGTAACAGTAGAAAAAGAAACATCCCTTTTTCAGGACTGTGCATTTCAACAATAATGTTGTAAAAATCCAAATAACTTTACAGATCTTCATTGTAAAGGGTTTAAACAATGTTTTCCATGCATGTTTAATTAATCATAATCAATTAATTAACTTGCACCTGTGGAATGGTCGTTAAGACCTTAACAGCTTACAGAGAGTAGGCATTTAAGGTCACAGTTCTAAAAACGCAGGACACTAAAGAGACTTGTCTACTGACTGTGAAAAACACCCAATGAAAGATGCCCAGGGTCCCTGCTCATCTGCGTGAACGTGCATTAGGCATGCTGCAGGGAGGCATGCTGATGTGGCCAGGGCAATAAACCGCACTGTGAGGCGCCTAAGACAGCGCTACAGGGAGACAGGAAGGACAGCTGATCATCCTTGCAGTGGAAGACCACGTGTAACAACACCTGCGTGACAGGTACAGGATGGCCACAACAACTGCCCGAGTCACACGAGGAACACACAATCCCTCCATCAGTGCTCAGACTGTCCGCAATAGGCTGAGAGAGGCTGGACTGAGTTGTAAGCCTGTTGTAAGGCAGGTCCTTACCAGACATCACCAGCAACAACGCCGCCTATGGGCACAAACCCACCTTTGCTGGACCAGACAGGAGTGGCAAAAAGTGCTCTTCACTGATGAGTCACGGTTTTGTCTCACCAGGGGTGATGGACGGATTGGTGTTTATCGTCGAAGGAATGAGCGTTACACCGAGGCCTGTACTCTGGAGCGGGATCGATTTGGAGGTGGGGGGTCCGTCATGTTCTGGGGCGGTATATCATATAACCATCGGACTGCGCTTGTTGTCATTGCAGGCAATCTCAATGCCTTGCGGTACAGGGAAGACATCCTCCTCCCTCATGTGGTACCCTTTATGCATGCTCATCCGGACATGATCCTCCAGCAGGACAATGCCACATTTACATTTACATTTAGTCATTTAGCAGACGCTTTTATCCAAAGCGACTTACAACTGAGGACTAAACCAAGCGAGTCATCGTGAAGAGGCAAAAGCAACGCAAGAAGTGCTCAAAATACAAACTTCAGACATAGCTCGGAGTAGCATAAGCCAGGCAAGCGAGGATTTAGAGGAAAGGATTTTTTTTTTTTTTTTTTTTTTTTTTATGTTAAGTGCTCCCGGAAGAGATGAGTTTTCAGTTGTCTTTTGAATGTTGTCAGGGATTCTGCATTCCGGATGAGGGTGGGGAGATCATTCCACCAGCATGGAACCGTGAATGAGAATGTTCTGGAGAGTGATTTTGTGCCCCGCTGTGATGGTACCACGAGCCGTCGCTCATTGACCGATCGTAGGCTTCTGGTAGGGATGTAGACTTGTAGTAGTGAGTGGAAGTAGGAGGGAGCTGAACCTGTGGTCAATCTGTAAGCAAGCGTCAGAGCCTTGAACTTGATGCGAGCAGCGAGTGGTAGCCAGTGCAGAGAGATGAACAGAGGAGTGACGTGGGCCCTTTTGGGCTCGTTGAAGACCAGACGAGCTGCAGCATTCTGGATCATTTGTAGAGGTTTAGTTGCACATGATGGAAGTCCAGCCAGAAGAGCATTGCAGTAATCAAGCCTAGAAATGACCAGGGCCTGGACGAGAAGTTGTGTTGCATGCTCAGTTAGGAAAGGCCTGATCTTCCTGATGTTGTGCATTGCAAACCTGCATGATCGAGCTGTCTTTGTAATGTGGTCTGTGAAGGTCAGCTGATCATCAAAGATTACTCCAAGATTTCTGACCGACCTTGATGGGGTGATTGAGGATGAATCTAGCTGGATAGTGAGGTCGTGCTGTAGAGACGGATTGGCAGGGAGGACGAGAAGCTCAGTCTTTGCCAGGTTGAGCTGCAGGTGATGTTCCTTCATCCATGCCGAGATGTCCGCCAGACAGCTTGAGATCCGTACAGCTACTGTGGGATCATCTGGTTGAAATGAGAGGTAGAGCTGGGTGTCATCAGCATAGCAATGGTAAGAGAAACCATGTGGCTGTATGATAGGTCCCAGTGATGTGGTGTAAATGGAGAAGAGGAGCGGTCCGAGAACTGAACCCTGAGGAACGCCTGTGGTCAGTTGATGTGCTTTGGATACCTCACCTCTCCATGTGACCTTGAAGGACCTACCTGTGAGATAGGACTCAAACCAGTTGAGGGAGGTTCCAGTGATGCCCAGTGATGAGAGGGCGGACAAGAGGATCTGATGATTCACAGTGTCGAAGGCAGCAGACAGGTCCAGTAGAATGAGAACTGATGATTTGGAAGCAGCTTTTGCGATCCGCAGGGCTTCCGTGACTGACAGCAATGCAGTCTCAGTTGAATGTCCTTTCTTGAAGCCAGATTGGTTGACATCCAGCTGGTTGTTCAGAGACAGGAAGGATGATACTTGGTTAAAAGCAACTCGTTCAAGTGTTTTCGCAATGAATGGTAGGAGAGAGACAGGTCTGTAGTTCTCTAGAAGTGATGTGTTTAATGTTGATTTTTTAAGCAGAGGGGTTACCCGAGCCTGCTTAAATGCTGTAGGGAAAATGCCAGTGTGGAGGGATGAGTTGATAATGTGTGTGAGAGCTGGTAGAAGTGTGGGAGAGATGGCTTGTAGAAGGTGTGAGGGGATGGGGTCTAGAGGGCAGGTGGTAGGATGACTGGAGAGGAGAAGTTTAGATACTTCTTCCTCGGTTAGTGGAGTGAAGGAGGAGAGAAGGTTATTGGCTGTGGGAGAGGTTAGTCTGGGTTCCTGTGTTGAGAACTGACTGCTGATAGTGGTAGTTTTGTTAGTGAAGAAGTTAGCAAAATCATCAGCAGTTAAAGAGGAGGTGGGTGTTGATGGAGGTGGACAGAGGAGAGAATTGAATGTCTTGAACAGTGAACGTGTGTTAGAGGCGCTGTTGATCTTGTTGTGGAAATATGAAGATTTTGCGGCGTGAACATCATCAGAGAAGGCAGAGAGCAGAGATTGATACCTACTGAGGTCAGATGTGTCTTTTGATTTGCGCCATTTCCTCTCCGCTGCCCTGAGCTTGGTCCGGTGTTCACGAAGAACCTCAGATAACCAGGGGTTAGAGGGAGCGGTGCGTGCTGGCCTAGAGGAGAGAGGGCAGATATTGTCTAAAGAAGAAGTTAGGATTGAGCATAAAGTATCCGTTGCAGTATTCACATCCAGAGATGAGAAATGTGAGGGTGAGGGAAGAGAAGATGACACAGCAGAGGAAAGATGGGATGGAGAAAGTGAGCGCAGGTTTCGTCTGAAAGTAAATGGTGGGGAGGTTGGTGGAGCATGGGTAGTGAGTTGTAGATTGAAAGTAATGAGGAAATGATCTGAAACTTGGAGAGGTTTCACCAAAATGTTGTCTGTGATACAGTTGCGTGTGTAAACCAGGTCCAGTTGGTTGCCTGACTTGTGAGTACCGGTGGTGATGAGCCGTTTGAGATCGAAAGAGGCTAGGAGAGAGATGAAGTCTGTTGCATACGGCTTCGCTAGGTGAATGTTGAAATCGCCAAAGACTACAAGTGGGATGCCATCCTGAGGGAAAGAGGACAGCAACACATCCAGCTCTTCTACAAAGCTTCCCAGTTGACCTGGGGGGCGATAAATAACTACAATATGGATCTTCATGGGAGTTGTAAGTGTAATAGCATGATATTCAAATGAGTTGTTATTGCATAGAGAAGAGAGAGGTGAATATTTCCAATTGTTAGAAATGAGAAGACCAGTGCCCCCACCCCTCCCCGACTGGCGAGGGGTGTGAGAGAAAGAGAAGTTGTTAGAGAGAGCAGCAGGGGTTGCTGAGTCTTCTGGACGGATCCAGGTCTCAGTCAAGCCCAAGATATTAAGAGTAGAATGAGATGCAAAGGCTGGAATGAAGTCAGCTTTATTGACTGCTGATTGACAATTCCATAGACCCATAGAAAGAGTGAGAGGTGAGTGTGAGGATGAGAGAAAAGGGTGCAGATAAGCAGTATTGCGCTGCCTTCTGTGCGTGGTGAGAGAGCGTTGTCGAGAGACAACAGGAATGTGTTGAAAGCACATAATGATAATGGGAAATAAGATAAAGGTAGGAAAGGGAAGGGTGTAGAAGATACTTTAAGTGCCTTGCAGGTGTCCTTGCTCGGTGGAGTCGCGCAGGTAGAGTCGCAGGTCTTTACCCGAGTCGGTCTTCACACGAGGAGGCTGAACACGAGAGCTGAATGCTTCCGCTGACGCTTCCGCGACAGCGCGCACACTACATAGAAATAATGCTATCAATCGTCTGAGTGAGGACAGCTGTGGTAGTCCTTGCAATTAGCACAGCGAAAGCAAATATCCCGACAATGGCCCAAATCGAAACTAGCTGTTATCAACAGCAATACTTAAGTGCTACAATAACAAACAGACTACAACCCTTAAGACGGCAGATATTCAAAATAGGAACGCGACTAATTAAAATAAAGATATTTAGTGAAGATAAAAATTACAAAGAAGCAAAGAATCGAAAATAGCCCTACTTACTTGACAAATGGTAAACAGAGCAACAGGAGAACTGGATATTAAGAAAAAACAACTTACGCGCTCTTGACGTTCTCGCCGAGTGACTGCTTGTCCTGGCTTTCACCTGAATTTACTTCTAATTTATATCTGCTTTAACAGCCCTTGCAATTAGCACAGCGAAAGCAAATATCCCGACAATGGCCCAAATCGAAACTAGCTGTTATCAACAGCAATACTTAAGTGCTACAATAACAAACAGACTACAACCCTTAAGACGGCAGATATTCAAAATAGGAACGCGACTAATTAAAATAAAGATATTTAGTGAAGATAAAAATTACAAAGAAGCAAAGAATCGAAAATAGCCCTACTTACTTGACAAATGGTAAACAGAGCAACAGGAGAACTGGATATTAAGAAAAAACAACTTACGCGCTCTTGACGTTCTCGCCGAGTGACTGCTTGTCCTGGCTTTCACCTGAATTTACTTCTAATTTATATCTGCTTTAACAGCCCTTGCAATTAGCACAGCGAAAGCAAATATCCCGACAATGGCCCAAATCGAAACTAGCTGTTATGAACAGCAATACTTAAGTGCTACAATAACAAACAGACTACAACCCTTAAGACGGCAGATATTCAAAATAGGAACGCGACTAATTAAAATAAAGATATTTAGTGAAGATAAAAATTACAAAGAAGCAAAGAATCGAAAATAGCCCTACTTACTTGACAAATGGTAAACAGAGCAACAGGAGAACTGGATATTAAGAAAAAACAACTTACGCGCTCTTGACGTTCTCGCCGAGTGACTGCTTGTCCAGTCACCCTTGTCCAGCCACCAGCCATACTGCTCGTTCTGTGCGTGAGTTTCTGCATGACAGCAATGTCAGTGTTCTGCCATGGCCAGCGAAGAGCCCGGATCTCAATCCCATTGAGCACGTCTGGGACCTGTTGGATCGCAGGGTGAGGGCTAGGGCCATTCCCCCCAGAAATGTCCAGGAACTTGCAAATGCCTTGGTGGAAGAGTGGGGTAACATCTCACAGCAAGAACTGACAAATCTGGTCCAGTCCATGAGGAGGAGATGCACTGCAGTACTTCAAGCAGCTGGTGGTCACACCAGATACTGACTGGTACTTTTGATTTTGAGCCTCCCTTCATTCAGGGACACATTATTCTATTTCTGTTAGTCACATGTCTTTGAAACATTTTTAGTTTATGTCTTATGGTGTTGACTCTTTTAGTGTTCATACAAATTTTTACACACATTAAGTTTACTAAAAGTAGAAACAGTTGAAAGTCAAAGTCACGTTTCTTTTTTTGCTGAGTTTAGTTAGATTTTAGTAGACAAAAAAAAGTATTGTTGATCAACAAAAGTTCTGAAATCATACACAAACCATAAAAACATCCATATTTTGATTGATTATGATACACAGGGGTGTGCTGTGCTGAAATAAACCTAATTATGCTTATCCCAGGTGCTGTGGGAATTTTAATGAACAAGAAATCTTCAAAAAACTACTGTTCCGAGAGCATATATTTGACATGTTGATCAACAAAAGTTCTGAAATCATAGACAAACCATTAAAACATCCATATTTTGATTGATTATGGTATACAGAGGTGTGCTTTGCTGAGATAAACCCAATTTTACTGACCTTACCTGCCCTGGCAAGCTTGATGCGCTGGATATACTCATAAACTACAATTCAGACACCCATATTGGCCAGACATATGAAAGTAAAAGAGTAGCAATACTCGAGAGCACGTAGATGTGAATTTGAGAACTTGTACAATAAATATTCGTACTTGTATGTGAACATTTACACTCACAGCTCCAATGTGAAAACCTGTAAAATAAAAATCTGAAGTTGAATGTTGAAATTTGCACTCGCAGACAATAGTCACAAACCTGTATTCTGAATTTGAAGCTGCAGACAAGTAGTCACAAATGTGTAAAATGCCATTAACAAAAATACGACAGACACAAACATGTTAAATATATTTGCACTTCTTCTAACATTCAAATTCGCAGTACAACCTCAAATTGGCACTTGCAACTTCCCAAATCTGTCACTGCAAGTTCAAATTTCGCGCCTTGACTTTTGCTACTCTTTTCGCGATATATGAGGTGCAAAACTAATTTGTGCACAGTAGTGGCGAGAGAGAAAAGGGGACGGGAACGGGGGGTGTTCAAAGGAGCCGTTTTATTGGTTGGCGCCTAGCCAATGAAATGGGACTTCTATTGTACGCGATGATGTCACGAAACCCGGCTCCTCGTGGATGTTCTGGGCCGCTAACATGGCTTAACCCTCTGGGCTTCTTCGTAAATGGGTTACACTTAGCTTCCTCCCGTTCAAAAACGGACGAAGCCTTAAAATTTAACTTCATTTTTTCCCAGGATAACCAATCAAATATATGTTAGTTCTATAATATTTTCTGATTATTATTTTTTTTTTTTTTTAGTTTTTTATGATACTTTGCATTAATTATATAATTTTTATGACCTATTTTTTCCATTAGACTTAATATATATATTTTTATTTTATATATATTTTTTTTTCTTTCAATAAATGCAACATTTTACATCAAAATAGAGTGCCAGCCTAAAAAAAGTTTTCAAATAGAAGAGCGCCATCTAGTGGCTTTAAAAAATAGTTACATGTGTGCAATGTCCTGTACCTGCCTAAAGCTTCCTATATAAATACATAGAAAGGCTTTTTGATTCCTTTTGTTGTTTAAGACATGATTTCTCTATCTTATTCGTTTTTTTTAATTTAGATATACATTTAGATATTCTAAAAGACTACTTCTTTATTTTTTTAACAATTTTTTTTAGATAAGTATCAGGTTTTGCATTATGATTACAATCCAACTATAGCATTTGGTTAGAAAGGGAACACAATGCAAACATTTTTGTTACTCAGTATTTGATCATTCAAATAATTGAACAAAATAAGGGATGGTTAGTGATAATTCAAAAAACTTTATACAGACATTTTGCAATAAATTGGTATTTTTTATTAATTTTAATTAATTAATTTGATTTGATAATTTTGAATGATATTATCAAACTTAGTAAACAATAATGCATACTACAGAAAAGCAGATGAGCACAGAATATGAACGCAACACGTTAAATTAAGACAGTGGTATTAAAAGACCAAACTCAGGAAACACCATAAATAAAGCATGCAGAAAAGCAATTGAGCAGAATATGAACGTAACTCGTTTAATTGTACGTTAAAGCTGCAGTCCGTAGCTTTTTTAAGTTAAAAATAATCCAAAATAATTATATTAACCCCCTGGGGTCGGCTATCGCGCCGGCGCGATTGTCTCGCTTTTTTTCTTATCAGTGTAAAAGAGACTCAAAATACTCGGTTAATTTTGATCTTACATATAAGTGTTGTACATCATTAGATCCTGTTAAGTTTCTATTTTTTTTGTGGATACTCACAATAAAAACAAAGTGTTGTGCTTTTCACCAAATAAAGAAAAACAAACATGATGCGAGTTCTGCGTTCTCTCTGTCAGTGAAGTCCATTCTGAAACGCGTCCTAAGATTAACTGTAACTCCGCGATTACTTGTCACACAGGCACGAGAGGTTTTTCTTTATGAAGCTTAAATTCTCTTCTTTTAAATGAAGTAATTTATATAAAAAACAAATATTCTCAGTTTATGCAATCTGTATGAAAAGAGAGAGCTGTCAGTATTTTTTCCCCCAGCTCATTACACTTCATTACGCGTTAATCTGACACGCCCACGGAGGACGCGCGCTATTCAAACGCAAATGTAGAGGCAAGCCATGACAATGCCCACATCAGCCGTTCCACCGCGGTGGTAAAATGTGTGGTGTATTTGCTGCCTTTTACCGCTAAGAGGCGCTACAATCATAGACTCTGAAAAGTGTTTGTTTATTCCGGTTTATTCTCTCTAATGCGTAATCTGCTGCCGCACCGCGCTGATTCAGAGCGATTGAAAGCTGGTAACAGATGAATTCAACAAGTGAAACGTAGTTAAAATAATTCATAATCACAATACTGAAATTAGGCTACTGAAATGTAATTGAATAAATAATGAAAACATTTCAACATAAAACATTGCAATTAAAACATTTAGGCTACATGAATGACGCTTTACAACTTTAACAGCATACAGAAGACAGCTCAGTACGGAGCCCGGGAAGTCACCTGTGGAAAAAAAAAAAACAATCCGAGGCGACGGTTTTGCAATCCGTCCCCTCAGTTTATAAACTGTACTCACGAATTCTTAAACTGTTCCCTCGGTTTAACAATTCGTGCCCACGGATTAATAAACCGTACCCACGAGTTCCTAATCCGTGCTCTCAGATTTGTAAACCGTGCCCTCAGTTTTTTCAATCTGTACCCACAAATTCATAAACCGTGCCCACGCTTTCGCAATCCGTGCTCACGGGTTTGTAATCCGTACTCACGGGTTTGTGGCTCGTCCCCCAGAGTGTGCCGCGTGATTCAACCAGGCCTCCTGTTTAAGTGCGGGATGCATTGTTTTTAAAAGGACTTCACATACAAAAAAAATAAATATATATATATATATAACACAAACACAAAGTTATAGGCCTATAAAAATAAAACATTCATAAATTGTTTTATGATTAACATATTCCTGTCTTAAGTGAACTAATTTAAAGTTATAAACGCAAATAATAGGCCTAATAATAATAATTAGGCTATTATTATTACTACATTTAGGCTACATATTTAGATATTGACGCTTTTATCAAAAAAAGAAACAAAGCAATTAGTCAAATGTCAGTCATAATACAGGTTAGACAATAATACAGGGCTGAGATTATCATAAATAAACACAAGATTTTGACGCATATCCAAGTGTTTGTGCACAAAAAATAAATACCATTGACTTTTTGCCTTTATTAAACATTAAAATTTTTCGCAAATTAATATGGAAAAAAAATAGATTTTACTTTCTAAAAACTATATTTTGCCCGCAGTGCTAAATGAGAAGAACATGTCTCTGGAACCATAAAGAGAGATGATTTATAGGTGATTTATAGGTGATTTATAGGCTAATCATAATAAATGTTTCTGAAAAATAACGATGGATTTTTATTGTTTAAATTAACAGTTTTCTAGTGACGGGCTAAACATATCTCCATCTACGCTGTAAAGGATGCACCTTTAGAGAAATGCAGCTTTCGGATTGTATAATCAGACGGTATTTGCTTTCGATTCGAATTTGTTCGTTTAAAAGTGGACATTTCAAGCTTTATATAGGCTTTTGTTTCAGTTCATTTATGAGACGCGCTCCGGAGATCATGAAAGCGCGCCTGATTGTTTTATTTTATTTTACAAATACACAACGTTTTCTTGTTATTGTGAGTTTACACAAATAAAAGTAGTTGCAAATAATGTATTATGTATAATGTATTTTTTCTGTATGACCAGAAATGCTAGATTATTTTAAGTTGTTCCACTGTTGATAGGAACATGCAAGTGTTTGCGGCCGTGGCTCAGTGACGTGCAGTGCGCGCTCCACACAAACACTTGGATATGCGTTAAAAACCTGTGTTTGTTTGTTATAATCTTAGCCCATTATTATTGTCTAAGACTGACATTTGACGAATTGCTTTGTTCTTTTTTTTTTTTTGTGGATAAAAGCGTCTTCTAAATAGGCCTATGTAGCCTAAATGGATTTGATAGCTAATTATTATTTGCGTTTATTACTATGAATGAGTTCACCGAAGACAGTAATATGTTTAGCCTAACATAAAATAATTTATAACTTATAACCAAATCTTTTACAGTTTTTGAACTGTGTGTTATTATTATTTTTTTTTTTTTTTTTCGCTTATTATACTGAGCTTTTTCCTCTAAAAATGGACTTTAAAGATAAAAGTAGCCTATAGTCTAAACTCATTTATAAATGCAGTTTTCTTTAGAAAATGCAAGAAATTATCCATTTAAAAAAAGGGTTTTAAAAACAATGCAATGCATCCCGCATCTAAACAGGAGGCCTGGTTGAATCACGCGGCACACTCTGGGGGACGAGCCACAAACCCGTGAGTACGGATTACAAACCCGTGAGTACGGATTACAAACCCGTGAGTACGGATTGCGAAAGCGTGGGCACGGTTTATGAATTTGTGGGTACAGATTGCAAAAACTGAGGGCACGGTTTACAAATCTGAGAGCACGGATTAGAAACTCGTGGGTACGGTTTATTAATCCGTGGGCACGAATTGTTAAACCGAGGGAACAGTTTAAGAATTCGTGAGTACAGTTTATAAACTGAGGGGACGGATTGCAAAACCGTCGCCTCGGATTGTTTTTTTCCCCCCACAGGTGACTTCCCGGGCTCCGTAGCTCAGTGATCAACGCAACGACACGAGCTTCGAGGAGCTTCATTCGACGCGAGATCGAATCTCAATGTAGCATACATGTTGTTAACCGATGTTGTCCTACGTTTATATTTTCCCACCTTGATGCTTAAATAGGTAACTGTTTATATATGTTTACTTATTTAAAGTCAAGAGTTTTGTTTGATTATCATTACAACATAAATTTGCTACATTCCTGTAGAACCGCAGCCGCTGCACAAACGACAAAAACTGATGAAGGAAGATTGTCAGCCGATTGCATCAGAAAATGAAAATGAAGAAGCTCGTCTTTAGTCTGCTAAATTATTGTGTAATGTAAAAGAACACTAAAATTACTTAAGTTTGAAACCAAGTTCGAACATTTCAAGGTTTAAATTGTTTAATTTAAAACAGGGTTGCATCTTGTTTAGAGTTTATTTCTTTTGCGATGCAAAATAAGAAACACTAGGCTAATCTTATTCTTGCGACATTTTAAATTTGTATTGCCAAAGAAATTACAGCTAAATTAAACAATTAAAACAGTAGGCCTACAAAACGAAAATTGTCCAAAGAAACATAATTAAATTAAAAACATGCGTTTCTCTTTGCCTCTCTCGCGCTGGATCTCTTTTTAACAAGTTTATTTAGTCTCCCTCGCTGCGCGCGCGGGTCTCTCTCTAAAATTAAACAATTTCAGGGTAAAAACACATTATACAGCTGATAATACTGTATATGTCGCTGCGTGTCAGCCATACAAATCACGAAAAAATTATTTAACCTTTAATTGTTGCTTCAAAGACACAGCATGCCTTGTTGAATTCACCTTACAATAACTTCAATTGAAATTGTGTGTGAAAAAAA
This sequence comes from Rhinichthys klamathensis goyatoka, assembly GCF_029890125.1. Lineage (NCBI taxonomy): Eukaryota > Metazoa > Chordata > Actinopteri > Cypriniformes > Leuciscidae > Rhinichthys > Rhinichthys klamathensis. The sequence goes on along the minus strand of NW_026607223.1, from coordinate 181,998 downwards.
CTTTAAATAGGCTACAATAAATAAACTACAATATTTATAATTTAATAAAATATTTGGACACAGATTTATCCTTACAATAATTTTGCCTGCTCATCAGGCTGGCTATCCGACACTCTCCATATGAAAGAGGAACATTAACACCTTTGTCCAGCAATGTCCCTCCAACCCCCCACAGGCTATCGGAGTCTGAGGCTGACTTAACACAAAGAGAAGTCGCAATTCACACTTAAAGGTTCTCTAAGCGATCCTGGGTGACGTCACTTCTTGTTGACGTTCGAACTATTGTCAAACAAAACGGAGGCTAGCTAGACCCTCCCTCCTCCTCATCCGCACACTAACCCCCCAAACCACACCCCCAAACCCTTCTTGTCGGTCATTGGCTGGAACAGTTTGTTATGTTTTGGGGAGCGGGTCGCTGCAGTTTGTTTTTGGTGCTGTTTGTGAAGCATGGGCTGTCTACAGAGATCGCGTTTCTTTACAGTGTGTTCAGGGGACAGGCAGCCAGCGGATAGTGAGGAGATGTTTGCTGTATGTGACAAAAAATGTTTTGGCCTAAAAAACACATGACATCGCTTAGAGCACCTTTAAATCGCTATTCTAGACAGTGTTGATAATGAAGGAATTAAATGATTTAAGTTACATGTAGCCTAGTGATATTTCTGTCACAAAAGTTTATTACTAAATATTTCATTATTTCAATAATTGATGAAATAAAACTGGTTTGGGCCAGCTTTTTCCAAGCAAAACTAAATATAATCTGAAAAAACGCATGTTAATTTGTTGTCATGAACAAAACGTTCAACTCAATATTAAATTCTACAGGGATCTTTGGATCCTTACAAGGCATGCAATTTGTGAATTAAGTTTTTATTTTATTTTGTATTATTCAAATAAATATCGAAACACGGTGCTTCGTGGTAATGCTGCTAAATTAAATAACATTTATAGAATAATTATGAACTTAAATGAAACCATATCGCAACATTTCGACAAATACATTATTTGATATGTTTTTACATTTTAATTCAGGGCGATTTAGCCTACATGGAGCGAGATTTTCACCCTTGTCTTGTCATTTTCTCATTGGGAAGCGCTTACATTGCATGTTTGAGTAGATCCTCTGTAGGCCTATACTGTTTTTGTCGTTAGCCTATATGAATACAAGTTTACAGTTTTGAACGATGTAAGCCTACTCTTATCTGTATGACCAAAAAATTACGGGGGGGATTAAAATAATTCAGCAGAAGCAGGGATGTTTAGACCAGAAGGAAATCCTAGTCCCCCCTGGCAAATCACACTTTACTTAAAACCATGTTTTTAAAAACTCTAGGTTGTAGGGAACAGACCTCTCTGCCATGCGCGCTCATGGTTTGGAGCACAATATCTGTCTCGCATGCACGCTCGCTCTAGATAGATTACGGGATATTTTAACTAATTTGCGGTATAACTAGTCGATCACGAGTGGCTCAACAGGTAGATCTATAGATAAACTATATCTTTTAGGAATTTGACCGACCGGGTTGACACTTCAGCGTGAGAAATCGGGGGTGTGGCGTGAGATTTGGGTCAATTGCGTGAGTAGCCTACTCTCACGCTCAATGCGTGAGAGTTGGCAGCCCTGAAAAAAAAAAATATATATATAGTATATATATAGTATATATATATATATATATATATATATATATAGGCTATATATAATTAATTTTTTTACATAACTGCTTTTGAAATTACGATTGGTAGCCTATTATTATACAGATGCAAAGTCGTTCTGTTGGATACTATTTTTTTTCCTTAGTGTAAAATGGAAATGCATGATAATTGTATTTTATAAATATAAGCAAAAAAACTGTATGGTGTAACAGAGTTTTAGAGCTAGACAAATCTAAATAAATATAAAATATACAGCAGACCTTGTTTGTGCGGGATTTGAACCCGTGTCATCTTGATGATGAACCCTAAGTTCTACCGCTCGGCTATGAATTTACTCACTGAGAAATACCCAAACGTCTGTTTCTCACATGAGCGATTTTTTCATTTAGCCTGTGAGTGTAGGCCTATACTTTAGCCTTTTACAGTTTTAAAAGATTATATCTTATCTGTATGACCAACAATTACGGAGTAGGCTATAAATGTTTGTTGTAGGCTTATTTGGAAATTACCATAACTTGTAGTATTTCATCCTTAGGCTACAGACATTAGCCCCACTTACGTTTTGCTAAATGTCCCTTTGCGCCACCTGGCGGTCGTTTCGCGAACGACTTTGAAATGCGACTGGTTTATTTTGACCGCGGTGGATGGCTAAAAATGGTATGTGGATGGCTAAAAGGTGTGACTAAAAATGTGCTTTTGGCTTTCATTTATATTTTGATTGTTTGTATATATTTACACACTACCGTTCAAAAGTTTGGGGTCGGTACGATTTTAAATACTTTTAAAAGAATTCTCTTCTGCTAACCATGGCTGCGCTTATTTGATTAAAAATACAACAAAAATCAGTTATAGTATTAAATATTATTCCAGTGTAAATCAGCTGTTTTCTGTGTGAATATATAGTAAAGTGTAATTTATTCCTGTGATCAAAGCTGAATTTTCAGCATCACCAGTGTCAGTGTCTTCAGTGTCAAATGATCCTTCACAAATCAGTATAATATGAGGATTTGATGCTCAAGAAACATTTATTATTATTATCAATGTTGAAACAGTTGTTGGTCTGTCAGTTGTACATTCTTTGATTAATAGGGTTAGGGTTAGAATCTTTTGTAACATTATAAATGTCTTTACTGTCACTTTCGATCAAATTAATTATTCCTTGATAAATAAAAGTATTGATTTCTTTCCTCCAAAAAATAAAAATAAAATTCTCACTGACCCCAAACTTTTGAACGGTAGTGTATATATATATATATATATATATATATATATATATATATATGTATGTGTGTGTGTGTGTGTGTGTATACATATTTATTTATTTATTTATATATATATATTGTCCTTGCATTCTTTCTTGTGTGACACCACTGAATGAAAGGCTCATTAGTATGCAGTCTGTTTAGGTGAGAACTGCCTAATTATTCATGAGGGGGTTGGGCCGATCCGCCCATCCGCATATTGCCTTTGCAAACAAAAAAATGTTTTTCACAATTTAAAACAATCTATTGTTTTATGTGAATGATAAGGCAGAATGATTTTCAGATCAATTCGAAGCAAAAACTCTAGGCGACAACATCCACTAGTCAAAAGTCTTGTGGACAGATATTTAGTATGTTATTTGTGGCCTTATATTAGAAACTTTTATTTTTTAGTTTTTTCAATAACCACGCATAAACAATATTCTCTCAACAATACAAACATGTATTAACATGTTGTTCACATATTATGGTAGCCCTGTGTGTGCTATAGAGAGTGTAATTTAACCTGTGCCATTAATATGTTTATAAGCAACTGAAAAAAGCAGAAATGTCAGAGCATGCCAAAACATCTCAAGGACCCCGAAAACACCTCAGACCCCAGAGGGTTAAAAAAAACGTAGCCAGTGGTCAAAACGATCTGCTTGCCATAGCTAGATTCAAAATAGCTAGGTTAGCTTGTAATAATGATTTTATTTCCAGTGGTACTGGTGGGTTTCCGCGGGAAATTCGAGCATGTCTTTGCATCATTACGTCACACCCGTACACATAAAGAAGGAGTTTCGGCTAGCCGGCTATACTGCGCGTGACGAGATGTTTAGATGTATAGGCTTTTCTCGCAGCACTTTACATAATTAAACTTATGGCGGATCCAGAAAGATCCAGACAACAATCATCAGTGTCAACTGGAGATTCAGCAGTTATAAAACCCAAAAGACTTCGTACTTCGGATTTAAGGTGGCTAGAGAAAGAGAAAGAAACCGTCTCATGCGAACACAAGGATTTAAACATCGGCGGGGCTTTTGAAAAGTGCGTGAACTCCGTGTTTTGAAGGAGTTCAAAACGGAAGAAGAGACGGCTTTTTTCTGCTGAACAAGTAAGACATTTCAATAGTTCAATCGTGTAACAGTACGTTTTCTTAATTCACACAGTTATGGAGTTTCCTTTGTTGTGCCTTTCTCGTTTTGCTATTATGGAGAATATGAATTCTGAACTACACAGGTAATCATAAAACACATTAAATTTAACATTAGTCACGCAATGCTGATGTTGTTAACATGAACAATTTGAGAACAAAGTAGGCTATAATTTGCACGGTTGCTGTAAATCGCGTTGATTAAATCTAACGAAGCTTATCATGTCGAATGCTTTTTCCCCCTTAGTTGGTCAGAAATGGATGTTACTTACTTGTTCAGAAGACATTTTCTTATGAAAATTCTTATGTTGGTCAAACTTTCAAAAAGTGAATCTGTGATTCTGTATGCCAGTATCCACACAGCGCGGTGACTGACAGCAGCACTCGCCTCAAAGCACTGTGTTCATCCGCGCTGTTTCATGCCGATTTACAACCCACGTAAAGATGATAATTCCGCGAATCACTGCAGTTACAGATTTCGAACAGAGAGATGGCGACAAAGAGGAAAAGCTACAGACTGCAGCTTTAAGCATTTTCCTCTCATAGAAAACCAAGAAAACGCTTAATGAGGCTTAATGGACCAACAGTTATAAAAAAAAACACAATTCGTTATACATTATTAATAAAATACAGGCAGCTGGTTAATTTCAACTCAACACAAATTTGCTTTCTTTCATCATATTCTGTGCTCATCTGTTTTTCTGTAGTATACATTATTAGTATGGTGTTTACTAAGTTTGATAATATCATTTATGTCTTTTAAATCAGTCTAATGCATTAAGCCATGTTAGCCATTCAGAACATCCACGAGGAGCCGGGTTTCGTGACATCATCGCGTACAATAGAAGTCCCATTTCATTGGCTAGGCGCCAACCAATAAAATGGCTCCTTTGAACACCCCCGCCCCCGCCCCCCTTCCGCTCTCGCCGCCACTGAGTTACAAGTACACAAATCAGTTTTGCACCTCATATATCGCGAAAAGAGTAGCAAAAGTCAAGGGCGCGAAATTTGAACTTGCAGTGACAGATTTGAGAAGTTACAAGAGCCAATTTGAGGTTGTACTGTGAATTTTAATGTTAGAAGAAGTGCAAATTTGTATTACAAGTTTGTGTCTGTCGTTGTATTTTTGTTAATGGCATTTTACACATTTGTGACTACTTGTCTGCAGCTTCAAATTCAGAATACAGGTTTGTGACTATTGTCTGCGAGTGCAAATCTCAGCGTTCAAGTTCAGATTTTACAGGTTTTCACATTGGAGGTGTGAATGTAAATGTTTGCGTACACGTACGAATATTTATTGTACAAGTTCTAAAATTCACATCTACGTGCTCTCGAGTTTTGCTAATAATTTACCTTCATAAGACAGGCCTAGCTAAGTGTCACACCCATTGTTTTCTGAATGTCAGCATGTGGCACATATTTTGATACAGGGAATGAAAACAAACTTATTTGTCACATTTGAGACCTCCAGCTGCTTGTCTGTTGTCAGGAGGCGGAGCATAAGATTGGAAAAATGTAGATTTCTAGGGTCGCTATAGAGTCTGTGAATGTGTAAGGTGTGATTTTACTTAAGAGGCAAAAAATACAAAACTGGTGTGCACATCCCAAACACCCAAATTGGGCTCAGGTGCAGGACAACTAAGTGATATAAACAAATAAAGAAGTGTGAAGTCCGCACACTGAAAATTACTGCTCCAAAAGAATTTATTAAAGGCATAAAGGTCTTTAATATATTCTTTTGGAGCAGTAATTTTCAGTGTGCGGACTTCACACTTCTTTATGTGATTTTACTTAGCTCATCACAGCAAATTCTGTTTTTTGGAATAAACTCCCTGTTAGTTAAAATCAACTCAATCTGAGTGTACATGCGTGACCATCAAATAGACTCCAGTGCAGAGTTAAAATAACTCTGCTCTTGGAGTTGAATTTAACACTTTTTCAGAGTTAAAATGTAAGTCTTTATGGAGTTAAAATACTAATCCTACGGAGAGTAACTGTAACACTAAAATGAATTATATGAACTCCTTACCAGTGTTAAAAAGTAACACTTAAAAAATATTTAGTTTAACACTTCTTGGAGTTAACATTTATTTAACACAATATAAGGTTTTATGTGGAAATTACTACACTGAACACCATACTCCTGATTTACTGCCTTTATTTGAGCAAATCCATGGTTCAGAAATTCAATGCATGGACAGACTTTGAAAACAATTGCTGTCATAAAATACTGTAAAACCTAACAGCAAAACATTAACATTTAATACATGTAGGCAGCTAACAAAGTGAATTAGTAAAATTTTATAAAACATTGTCAACAACACATCCCTGCATTATATAAAATCAAGCCTGCTGGATTATAAAAAAAAAACAAAAAAAAAACAGTAGTGCAGTAGGATTGTGTAACCTGAGGTAGGTACATCAGATGAAGTAACAATAACTTCACAGTAAACTCATTTAATAAGAAATCAGATAATGCAACTTTCTGATACAACATAAAATTGTGAATCACACCAGTATGACATTTGTGCATCAAAAGACTTGAAATATCTTAATCTTTCCCTTTCTATAACCAGTATCTTCCTTGGTTAGGGTTTCAGTCACTTGAAAAGCATGGAAATGATCATGGAAACATGTTTCATGCTCAATCAAAACAAAAAACACTTTACCATTGTGTAAAATGATTGAGGTTATTTTGCTGAAAAGTTGCATGTTTTCATCAGTACCTGTGCAAACAAAAAGTCCAACACGATACTCAACACCACAACATCTTACCCACTTAGTGAGATTGACAGTGGCTTGTGAATCAACATGGAGAGATGCAGTTAAATGTTCTGAAAATTCAACATTCAACAGACAAGCATTCCCAATGATATGCTACTGCAAACTGGTGTTTATTTGCAAGCGATACAGTCACATTTTTCAAGTTCTTCACAGAATCTTTAAAAAATTTGTGTTTCGCTTCAAATCTCATGGTCCAGATATGAATGAGTGGTCCTATCTTTCTAATGCACCTTGGGTAGTGGACCATGAAATTATGTTTTGGAAGCAAGTTTTTTGATGGGTACAGTTCTTTGAAGAGCTGATGATGTTCAATAATAAGGTGCTTTAAATACACTGTCATCCCCTCAGTGATTGAGTAAGAGAACACAATGTTTATGATGTTCAACAATAAGAGCAACAAGCGCCAGTGCAAATCATTCTCTGGTACCAGGTCACCAAATATCAAAGGTATGTTTGTGACTAAACACAGTGAATGCGATGCATTCAGGCCTAATCCATGTCCTCCACAGTCAAGATTAATATTTCTTGGCTTGTTTTTAGTTTCCAGATAGCCATAATTAAAAGCATACATCCTGTTTAACAAGCTTTCTTTAGAGATGAAATGTTCAGTTAGATATTCAAAAAGTAGTTTGATCTCATATTGGCCAACCCCTTCCAAAATATCGCCTGTATTGAAATACTGCAAAGTATTGAGGATGCTTTTCCTCTTGATGGCAAAAGAAGAGGTTAAGTCAAGTCAAGTCATCTTCATTTATATAGCGCTTTTAACAATGGATTGTTTCAAAGCAGCTTTACAGATATAAACATATAATTTAAGGTAACAGATTGTTTTGGCTTTATAGCGGTTCTTGAATAATGTTATTTCCAGCTAAAGTTAACTTTGATTGATTCACCTCCGTCGAAATGATCAGACTTTAAACGCGAACCTGTGATTAACGCTGACGGCGTTCACATGCTCATTCAGAATTGATTCTATAGTTATGTGCTTTTGAAAATATGTGCGCAGGTTTGTAATTCCATACAACCCATGCCTAAACAAACTACTTGTCTTGCCTATACATTAGATAAAGAATTTTGTTTTATTTTATCACTTCGGGGTACGCGAGCCGGATTTCACAACGCTTTATCTGTAGAGTGGGAAAAGGGATCCTCCATAGGGAGAGGATAGTTGACACTTCAGAACTGCATTGTCATCGGGTCCAGGCGAATCTCCTTCGTCAGATCTGGATACGGCCTGGATCCGGCAGCCTGCGGGAAAACCTTGGGATAAACAAAGACACTAAAGTTAGCGTAGATGCCATTCTTCTTATGATGTAACGAGTACATCTGTATTTAAGGGAAGTGTTCCCAGTTCCGGCTGACCTAATCTATGCAGCCTAACATTGAATTTATAGAAGTCTATAATGTATTATGTGTATGCTAGGTCAAAGAGAAGTCTATAATGTATTATGTGTATGCTAGGTCAAAGAGATGTGTTTTTAGTCTAGCTTTGAACTGACAGAGTGTGTCTGCTTCCCGGACAATGGTAGGAAGACTGTTCCATAGTTTTGGTGCTAAATAGGAAAAGGATCTCCCGCCAGCAGTCGATTTAGATATTCTAGGTATTATCAACTGGCCAGAATTTTAAGATCGCAATAGGCATGAAGGACTATAATGCTTTAAGAGCTCGCTCAAGTACTGTGGAGCTAAGCCATTTAGTGCTTTGTAAGTAATCAACAATATTTTAAAATTTATACGATGTTTAATAGGGAGCCAATGCAGTGTTGACAGAACCGGGCTAATATGGTCATACTTCCTGGTTCTGGTAAGAACTCGAGCTGCTGCGTTTTGAACTAGCTGTAGTTTATTTATTAAGCGTGAAGGGCAACCACCCAGTAGAATATTACAAAAGTCTAGCCTTGAGGTCATGAACGCATTAACTAATTGTTCCGCATTTCCCAATGAGAGAATATGGCGTATTTTAGATATATTTTTAAGATGGAAAAATGCAGTTTTACAGATACTAGACACGTGACTTTCAAAAGAAAGGTTGGTATCAAAGAGCACACCCAGGTTCCTAACCGACGACGAAGACTTGACAGAGCAGCCATCAAGTGTTAGACAGTATTCTGGGTTATTACGTGTGGAAGTTTTTTGTCCAATAATTAGAATCTCTGTCTTTTCAGAATTTAGTAGTAGGAAATTACTAGTCATCCAATTTTTTATATCAGCTATGCATTGTTAATTTTGTGAATTGGTAATTTTCATTAGGTTTTGAAGAAATACACAGCTGAGTATCATCGGCATAACAGTGAAAGCTAACTTCATGTTTCCTAATGATATCTCCTAATGGTAGCATGTACAGAGTGAACAGCAACGGTCCTAGTACTGAGCCTTGTGGTACGCCATACTGAACTTGTGATCGATAAGACATCTCTTCATTTACTGCTACAAACTGATAACGGTCAGTTAAGTATGATTTAAACCATGCTAATGCAATTCCACTAATGCCAACATAGTTTTCTAGTCTATTTAAAAGAATGTTGTGGTCAATTGTGTCAAATGCAGCACTAAGATCGAGTAACACTAATAGAGAGATACAACCACGATCGGATGATAAGAGCAAATCATTTGTGACTCTAATGAGAGCGGTCTCAGTGCTATGGTACGGTCTGAATCCTGACTGAAAATCCTCGCAGATATCATTTCTTTCTAGAAAAGAACACAGTTGTGAGGATACTGCTTTTTCTAATATCTTTGATAGAAAAGGCAGATTCGAGATCGGCCTGTAATTGACTAATTCTGTAGGATCAAGTTGCGGTTTTTTAACAAGCGGTTTTATCATAGCCAGCTTAAAGGTTTTTGGTACATATCCTAGAGACAAAGACGAATTAATGATATTAAGAAGAGGATATATGATCTCTGGAAACATCTGTTTCAGTAGCTTAGTCGGTATAGGATCTAACATACAAGTTGTCGATTTAGATGAATTAACGAGTTTGCAGAATTGTTCCTCTCCTATAGCAACAAATGAATCAAATTTTTCCTCAGGGAGACTACAATGCACTGCCTGATGCGATACTGTGGTAGACGGTTGCATAGTTATAATTTTGTCCCTGATATTATCAATCTTATAAGTGAAGAATTTCATAAAGTCATCACTGCCGTGTTGCTTTGACACTTCTGAGCTTGAAGCTTTCTTTTTCGTTAGTTTAGCCACTGTTTCAAATAAATACCTTGGATTATATTTATTTTCTTCTAATAGGGTTGAAAAATAAGCAGATCTAGCAGCTTTTAAAGCCTTTCTGTAAGCAATCGAGCTCTCTTTCCATGAAATCCAAAATTCTTCTAGTTTAGTTTTCTTCCAGTTGCACTCCATTTTTCTGGCTGCTCTCTTAAGGGCCCGGGTGTGCTCGTTGTACCACGGTGTTGGACTATTTTCTTTAATCTTCTTTAAGCGCATTGGAGCAACTGCGTCTAAAGTGCTGGAAAAGAGAGAGTTAAAAGTTTCTGTTGCAATATCAAGTTCTTCGAAGCTATCCGGGATGCTGAGATGATGAAACTGATTAGGAAGATTATTGATAAAGCAATCTTTAGTGGCAGAAGTTATAGATCTAACATATTTATAACACGGAGTCGGCTTTGCAGCCTTTGCTAAATGTAATTTACATGAGACTAGATAATGATCTGAGATGTCATCGCTCAGCTGCAGAATTTCAACGGCATCAACATCTATTCCATGTGATAATATTAGATCTAGAGTATGATTACGACAATGAGTAGGTCCTGACACGTGTTGTCTAACTCCAATTGAGTTTACAATGTCTTTAAATGCCAATCCCAATGCATCTTTTTCATTATCTACATGTATATTAAAATCACCAATAATTAGTACTTTATCTGCAGCCAATACTAAATCTGATAGAAAGTCCGCAAATTCTTTGATAAAATCTTTATGGTGCCCTGGTGGCCTGTACACAGTAGCCAGCAGAATTCTCACGAGTGATTTATCGTTTACACTATATATTTTTACATTAAGCACCCATACTTCAAAAGAAGTATATTTAAAACTAGATTTCTTAGTGGTTTTAAAAAATATTACTATAAATTACAGCAACACTTCCCCCTTTGCCTTTCAGACGAGGTTCATGTTTATTACTCTAATCTTGTGGGGTTGACTCATTTAAAATAATGTAATCGTTTGGTTTTAACCAGGTTTCTGTCAAACACAGCACATCTAGATTATAATCTGAAATCATATCATTAACTATGAGAGATTTTGAAGGGATCGAATATTCAGCAACCCAAGCTTTATCATTTGCTCATCTGTATTATATCTGTTTTTTTATTTGTTGAACATCAATTAAATTTTTAACCTGACGTTTTTTGGATTTCCAAATTCGGGGAACAGACACAGTCTCTATATGATGATATCTAGGTGAAAGAGCCTCTATGTGATGGGATTTATCTGACCTTGGTGACGTGAGGCCGCTAGCAGACGGTCGGTTTAGCCAGTCTGTCTGCTTCCTGACCTGAGCCCCAGTTTGTCATGTTTTATCTCTAAGACTATGAGCCAAATTACTAGAGAGAATAGCAGCACCAGCCCAGGAGGGATGGATACCATCTCTTTTCAACAGGTCAGGCTTGCCCCAAAAACTTTTCCAATTGTCTATGAATTCTATATTATTCTACGGACACCACTTCGACAGCCAACCATTGAGTGAGGCCAATCTGCTAACAATCTCATCACTCCTGCGTACAGGAAGGGGGCCAGAGCAAATTACAGTGCCTGACATCGTACTTGGGAGTTCACACACCTCTTTAATATTAATTTTGGTGATCTCCAAAATTGGCGGAGTCGAACATCATTAGTGCCGACATGAATAATGATCTTAGAGAATTTACGATTAGCATTAGCCAGCACTTTTAAATTTGCTTTGATATCAGGAGCTCTGGCTCCCGGCAAACATGTGACTATGGTGGCTGGTGTCTCTATTTTCACGTTCCGTGTGATCGAATCACCAATTACCAGGGCACAATCAACAGAATTCTCAGTGGGTGTTTCACTGAGTGGGGCAAATCGGTTTGTTATGGGAATCGGAACGGAAGAGTGGTTCTTTTGATCCGCGACTAGAGCGGTGATCTCTCACAGTCACCCATCTGCCCTGCTGCACGGGCTCTACTTCAGCCGGAACCGAATCATGTAAAGAGTTCACTATGCTAGGCGCATCCAAAACAGTATCTAAAGATCTAGCATTCTTACCATCCTCAATTAAAGTTTGGATGCATGTCTCTAGTTCTGAAATCTTATCCGTCAGCCTGACTGTCACCTTGCATTTATCACATTTAAATCCTATATTGCCATCGGAGAAGGCTATACTAAACATATGACACAGGTGACAATAACAGGACAAGAAGACATTACTCACCGTGTTTGTTGACTGATTTCTTACTTACCTGGACTTTATGAACTCAAAGGCGCGGGTGCGCGAGAGAAAATAAATATATAAATGAGCGCACGGGTGGCGCGTTAGCAGGCTAACGTTAGCGAGTTACTAGCGTGCTGTGTTAACAATAACGGAAGCTAGAGATGTAAGGTTAATCTGAGATGTTGGGTAAGCTGTATTTAGTTGTCACGGCTCGAAAGAACAGTCGTGGATTCAATCGCGAGTAAATACAGGTGTTTATTAAACACAAGGTAGTGGCAAACAATGCAGTGGACGACAGACAGGCGACAGAACACAGGCTCGGTAACACAGGACTCCGTGGGCAGACGGCAAGGCAGGAAACAGCAGAATCCTCTCAGAAAAGGGCAGATACCACAGATCAGGAACAGTCTCTGGAAGCGGCTGCTGCTTCCCAGAACGAGGCGGAAAACACCGGATCAGGAACAGACTGGATACGGCTGACGCTCCTCAGAACAGGGCAGAGTCCAAACAACAGGAGAACAGACACTGGGCAAGGAGAAAGGACGGTGAGTAATCCGTGAACCTCAACAACCATCTGACAGAGACCAGACAACATGACAAACAATATATAGGACATTCTCATTCAAAACAGCTGGCGCTGATCAGCTCATCAGCGGAGATAACGAGCCGTGCTGATGAGCCGCGCCCATTCACACAACACGCACACACCTAGCGAGGGCGAGTCAATGAATCCATGAACCGTGACAGTACCCCCCCTCCTAGGAATGCCGCCTGGCATTCCCAGACACCCTTACCTGTCGATTGTAATCATCGATAAGGGAGTGGTCCAGGATGTCCCTGGCAGGAACCCAACTTCTCTCCTCCGGACCGTAACCCTCCCAGTCCACCAAATACTGGAATCCGCGTCCCCTCCGTCTCGAATCCAGTATACGATTAACCGAATACGTTGGTTCCCCATCTACGAGTCGCGGCGGGGGGGGAACCGGGGCAGGCGGATTAATGTGTGAATGAAACACAGGTTTAATTTTAGATACATGGAAAACGGGATGAATCCTTCTGTACGCTGGAGGAAGGTTGAGGCGGACTGCCACCGGACTAATGATCTTGGTGACAGTAAATGGGCCAATAAATTTGGGAGCAAGTTTATTAGAAACGGAGCGGAGCGGAATGTTCCTGGTTGAAAGCCACACTTTTTGACCGACGACGTATACGGTAGGGTTTAGACCGGTGGCGATCGGCCTTAGCCTTGGTGCGTGCACCCACCTGGAGCAGAGTCTCACGGGCTCTGATCCACGTGCGTTGACACCTCTGGATAAAGGCGTGGGCGGAGGGAACCGCGACTTCGGATTCCAGACTGGGAAAAATTGGTGGCTGGTAACCTACACTACACTCAAACGGAGATAGGCCCGTTGACGACACCGGTAACGTATTGTGGGATGCCTATGTGGGACCAGGGTCTCGAAGGGACAGGCAGCGGTTGAAGTAACCCATCTGGAGGTCGATTGGAAGTCTTACCAATGGCACAAATCGAGCAAGCCAAAAAAAAACTGTGGATGTCACGAGCCATAAGTGGCCACCAGAATCGTTGCTTGACTAAATAACTAGTACGATTAACTCCTGGATGACAAGCCACGTTGGAACAATGCCCCCACTGGATAACGTCGGACCGTAATCCCTCCGGCACAAACAAGCGATTCGGTGGGCAACCGGGCGGAGGCGTTACCCCTTCTAAGGCCGACTTGACCTTCGACTCGACCTCCCATGTGAGTGTGGAGACAAATAGGGTCTCGGGTAAAATGCACTCGGGAGTAGACGGGCGTTCGGAGCGGTCAAAAATACGAGATAAAGAGTCGGGTTTGATGTTCTTGGAACCCGGGCGATACGAGAGAACAAAATCAAAACGACCGAAAAAAAGTGCCCACCGAGCCTGCCTGGAGTTCAATCTTTTGGCAGTTCTGATATATTCCAAGTTCTTGTGATCGGTCCAGACGATAAAAGGTTCCCCCGACCCCTCTAGCCAGTGACGCCATTCTTCCAACGCTAACTTGACTGCCAACAACTCTCTGTTACCGATGTCGTAGTTACGTTCGGCAGGCGATAAGCGGCGGGAAAAAAAACGCGCAGGGATGCATCTTGTCGTCTGTGGGAGAACGCTGGGACAGCACTGCTCCTACCCCCACCTCTGACGCATCGACCTCCACCACGAACTGACGTGATGAATCAGGGGCTATAAGGATGGGGGCTGAAACGAAGCGGCCCTTAAGTTTAGCAAACACAGCCTCCGCTGTGTCTGACCACCTGAACACCGTTCTGGGGGAGGTCAAGGCAGTCAGAGGCGCGGCTAGTTGGCTGAAGTTGCGAATAAAACGCCGGTAGAAGTTGGCGAACCCCAGAAACCTCTGTAGGGCCTTACGGGAATCTGGACTTGGCCACTCCACCACAGCCTTAACCTTCTCAGGATCCATTCGTATTCCCTCAGACGAGATGATGTACCCTAGAAAAGGAACAGACTGTGCATGAAACGCGCATTTCTCCGCCTTGACAAAAAGCCCATTCTCTAGCAACCTCTGAAGCACTCGTCTGACGTGTTGAACGTGCTCCTGGAGAGACGAAGAAAAAATCAATATGTCATCCAGGTAAACATATATGAACTGATCTACCATGTCTCTTAACACATCATTGACGAGTGCCTGGAAGACCGCTGGGGAGTTGGAAAGCCCAAACGGCATAACCAAATATTCAAAATGCCCCCTGGGGGTATTGAACGCGGTCTTCCACTCATCCCCCTTCCTGATGCGAACCAAATGATATGCATTACGTAAATCCAGTTTTGTGAAAATTGATGCTCCCTGCAACCTCTCGAAAGCTGAAGACATCAACGGCAAAGGATAAGTATTCTTTACCGTGATGCTGTTCAACCCCCGGTAATCAATACAAGGTCGCAGAGAACCATCCTTCTTCCCTACAAAAAAGAATTCCGCCCCCGCTGGAGAAGAGGAGGGGCGAATGAACTTAGTTGCTAGAGAATCAGAAATATATTTCTCCATAGCCTCCCTTTCTGGAACAGAAAGCGAATATAACTTGCCCTTAGGCGGAGACGTACCTGGCAGTAAATCTATAGCACAGTCGTAAGGACGATGCGGAGGAAGAGAAGCAGCCCGGGACTTACTGAACACTTCCTTCAGGTCTAGATACTCCGGTGGCACGTTAGACAGGTTCACTGGCTCCTCCTGCAACACAGAACGAGAAACAGACGGAACAGCAGACAAAAGACATGAGGCATAACATTTCTCACTCCAACTGGACACAGAGTTCTGTCCCCACTCTATCCGGGGTCCGTGTCTCACCAGCCACGGATGACCCAAGACAAGGGGAGCGTGAGGTGACCGAGTGAGATAGAGTGAAATCCTCTCAGTGTGGTTACCCGAAGTGATGAGTGTGACGAGCCCAGTAATGTGAGTGATGCCCGGGAGTTCCTGTCCATTTAGTGCGTGGATGGTGATAGGGTGGTCCAAGGCAGTGATGGGGAGGTGAAGCTTGTGGGCCAACGACGAGTCCATCAGGTTTCCCTCCGCTCCTGAATCCACCAGCGCCTGGCCGTTGAAGGAATGATCTGCCCACTGGAGTCTCACCGGGAGGAGGGTGGCGTTCGAGGGTCTGGTCAAGGAAAGTCCGCCCGACAGTAGCCTCCGTCCTACCGCCGGGCTTGGCCTTTTAAAGGACAGGTGGAAACGAAGTGGCCGGCCTCCCCGCAGTAAAGACACAGACCCCTCGAGCGGCGGTGTTCTCTCTCCTCCCGGGAGAGTCGAGCTCGACCTACCTGCATGGGCTCCGGATCGTTCGAGGAACTGACCGTGTTCGTTACTCTGAAACCGGGAAACTCCGCGACCTCCACCCTCGGAGTCTGGAACTGTCGATTCCCTCTCTGTTGTAGGCGTGCATCAACTCGGATTGCCAGTTCAATCAGTCCATCAAGAGTCTTGGGTAATTCCAGTGTGTAAATTTCCTTCTGAACACGGTCAGCCAGCCCATGCAGGAAAAGGTCCCACTGCGCCTCCTCGTTCCATTTGCACTCGGCGGCCAATGTCCGAAACTGGATGGAATAGTCGGAAACAGAGCTGTTATTCTGACGGAGATCGACAAGATGGCGGGCCGCCTCCCGTCCGGCAACCGCGCGGTCGAACACGCGCCTCATCTCTTGCTCGAGTGCTTGGAACGAGGAGCAGCAAGCGTGTCTATTCTGCCACACCGCTGTTCCCCACTGAGCCGCGCGTCCAGAGAGCAGCGTCATAACGAGTGCCACCTTACTCTCCTCAGAGGAAAACGTCACAGGCTGGAGAGAGAAAAAAATAGAGCATTTTGTTAAAAACGCTCTGCACAGGTCTGGTTCCCCAGAATACCTCTCCGGAGTGGGAATGCGCGGCTCTGGTCGGTTGAAGTTCGGAGACTCCGGGGGAACAGGCGGGGGCGGGGCTGGCGCAGCGGGACCTCTCAGACGTTGTATTTGAGAGGTGAGCTCCGACACCTGTGTATCGCCGGACCCGAGGATCCGATCTGTTCATCTTGTCGATCCATGCGGGCGTGGTTCTCGGCGACCATCTTCCCGACCTCGGCTGCACTCGCTGAATCCATGTAGGTGGTCAGATGGTTCTGTCACGGCTCGAAAGAACAGTCGTGGATTCAATCGCGAGTAAATACAGGTGTTTATTAAACACAAGGTAGTGGCAAACAATGCAGTGGACGACAGACAGGCGACAGAACACAGGCTCGGTAACACAGGACTCCGTGGGCAGACGGCAAGGCAGGAAACAGCAGAATCCTCTCAGAAAAGGGCAGATACCACAGATCAGGAACAGTCTCTGGAAGTGGCTGCTGCTTCCCAGAACAAGGCGGAAAACACCGGATCAGGAACAGACTGGATACGGCTGACGCTCCTCAGAACAGGGCAGAGTCCAAACAACAGGAGAACAGACACTGGGCAAGGAGAAAGGACGGTGAGTAATCCGTGAACCTCAACAACCATCTGACAGAGACCAGACAACATGACAAACAATATATAGGACATTCTCATTCAAAACAGCTGGCGCTGATCAGCTCATCAGCGGAGATAACGAGTCGTGCTGATGAGCCGCGCCCATTCACACAACACGCACACACCTAGCGAGGGCGAGTCAATGAATCCATGAACCATGAGATTAGTAGTATAAACAACTAGATAGTAAATTATGGCTTAAAACATAAAGAAATACGAGGCTCAGGCGGAGCTTACAGCCTCGAAGCAAACAAACACACAGCAGGCAGCGAGGCAGACAGGAGCAATCGATCAGCAAAAGTTGATTAGGTTAGTGTTGGATCATCTACCAAACTGGCATAATGCTGATCATTCAGTACTGGTGATCTTAAAGTCAAACTTGGGTCATCCTCTGAGAAAACGGACTGAGCTGAAGATTTATCAATTAAGCAAAATCGACAGAAATAATTTGCATTAAATGATTCAAAGAACGCTATGCATACCCAAGTTATCGCCGGTAATTTGAGCAAGTGTGCCATGTACAGGTTGTTCAGCAAATGGAACAGCAACCCTAACAGTTTCTAATATTTGCAAGTCCCTTATTAAGGGTTTCAGCATTTCATCAATTCCATATGTCTTAACATCTTGCATAAAACAAAGATACCAAATGGATGTTCATGAGGGCAGAATTCACCTTTGGAGCAAGATTTCTGAGAATAAAGTAAAGGCAACCAACTATATGAATACCTTTTTTGGAGCCAAGAGGATTTGCACATTCAAACTCGAAGTATAATTGAATTTGGAGAGCAAATTTATTAGTCGAAAATAATGGATGATGCACTAGTGGACTAGTCTGGCATCTGTGGACTAGTCTGGCATCCAACAACCAGCCCAAGTCAGCTCATAACCTGTAGACCAGTCTGGTATCCAATAACCAGCTCAAGTCAGCTCACAGTCTGTGGACCAGTCTGGCATCCAACAACCTGCCCAAATCAGCTTACAATTTGTGGGCCAGTCTGGCACCCAACAACCAGCCCAAGCCAGCTCGCAACCTGTGGATCAGTCTGGCATCCAACAACCAGCCTAAGCCAGCTCACAATTTGTGGACTAGTTCGGCATCCAACAACTAGCCCAAGTCGGCTCACAATCTGTGGACCAATCCGGCATTCAACAACCAGCCCAAGCGAGCTCACAATCTGTGGACCAGTCTGGCATCTAACAACCAGCCCAAGTCAGTTTACGGGCTGTGGACCAATCTAGCATTCAACAACCAGCCTAAGTCAGTTCACAATCTGTGGACTAGTCTGGGATCTAACAACCAGCCCAATTCAGCTCACGGTCTGTGGACCAGTCTGGCATTTAACAACTAGCCCAAGCCAGCTCATAATCGGCAGACCAGTCTAGTATCCAACAACCAGCCCAAGTCAGCTCATAATCTGTGGTCCAGTCTGGCATCCAACAACTAGCCCAAGCCAGTTTACAAGCTGTGGACCAGTCTGGCATTCAACAACCAGCTTAAGCCAGCTCACAGTTTGTGGACCAGATCTCAGTGGTCTGCATTTAGCACAAACCTGTTACCAGTCTGTGGACCAGCCTAGTGGCCTGCAGTCAGCATAAACCAGCTCTCAGTCTGTGTCCCAGCCCAGCAGTTTGCAGTCAGCACATTCCCGTTACCAGTCTGTGGACCAGACCAGTGATCTGCAGTCAGCACAAACTTGTTACCAGTCTGTGTCCCGGCCTATCAGTCTGCAACTAACAGAAGCCCGTCACCAGCCTGTGGACCAGTCCAGCAGCCTGCAGTCAGCATAATCCAGTTACCAGTCTGTGTTCCGGCCCAGCAGTCTGCAGTCAGCACAATCCCGTTATCAGTCTGTGGACTAGCCCAGTAATCTACAGTTAGCACAAGGCTGTTATCAATCTATGTCTAGGCAATCCCGATTCCAGGTCATTTTTAAGCCAGAGCAGCATTGTGGGAAAAGAATAAAAAGTAGTATTATGTGTATCAATTTGTATATGGTACTTTAACCCTCTGGGGACCAGAAACGCGCCGGGGCGTTTTGCCGTTTTTTTTTTCACATAGCAGAAAAATAGACTTAAAATACTCTGTTGATTTTGATCGTACATATAAGTGTTATACATCAATCGATCCTGTTAATTGTCTATTATTTTTCTGTATACTCACAATAAAAACAAAGTTTTGTGCTTTTTGTCAAATAAAGAAAAATAAACATGATGCGAGTTTTGCCTTCTCTCTGTCAGTGCAGTCCATTCTGAAACACGTCCGAAAAATTAACTCTAACTCTGCAAATACTTGTCATACAGGCACGAGAGATTTTTCTTTATGAAGCTTGAATTCTCTTCTTTTCAATGAAGTAATTTATATAAAAAACAAATATTCTCAGTTTATGTAATCTGTATGAAAAGAGAGTGCTGTCAGAATTTTTTTCCCCAGCTCATTACACTTCATTACGCGTAAATCTGACACGCCCACGGAGGACGCGCGCTATTCAAACGCAAATGTTGAGGCAAGCCATGACAATGCCCACATCAGCCGTTCCACCGCGGCGGTAAAATGTGGGGTGTATTTTCTGCCTTTTACCGCTAAGAGGCGCTACAATCATAGACTCTGAAAAGTGTTTGTTTATTCTTTCTAATGCGTAATCTGCTGCCGCACCGCGGCTCATTCAGAGCGATTGAAAGCTGGTAGCAGATGAATTCAACAAGTGAAACGTAGTTAAAATAATTCATAATCACAATACTGAAATTAGGCTACTGAAATGAAATTGAATAAATAATGCAAACATAAAACATTGCAATAAAAACAGACGTTTTACAGACGTACAGACGATAGCTCAGTGGTTAACGCAACAACACGAGCTTCGAGGAGCTTCAAACGACCCGAGATCGAATCTCAATGTAGCATATGTTGTTAACCGATGTTGGCCAACAGCGTTTATATTTTACCTTCTTGATGCTTAAATAGCTAACTGTTTATAACTGTTTACTTATTTAAAGTCAAGAGTTTTGTTTAATTATCATTACAACATAAATTTGCTACATTCCTGTAGAACCGCAGCCGCTGCACAAACGACAAAAACTGATGAAGGAAGATTGTCAGCCGATTGCATCAGAAAATGAAAATGAAGAAGCACGTCTTTAGTCTGCTAAATTATTGTGTAATGTAAAAGAACACTAAAATTACTTAAGTTTGAAACCAAGTTCGAACATTTCAAGGTTTAAATAAAGTGTCGGGACAGTTTTTTTTATTATTTAAAACAGGGTTGCATCGGGTTTGGAGTTTATTTCTTTTGCGATGCAAAATAAGAAACACTAGGCTAATCTTATTCTTGCGACATTTTAAATTTGTATTGCCAAAGAAATGACAGCTATATTAAACAATTAAAACAGTAGGCCTACAAAACGAAAATTGTCCAAAGCAACATAATTAAATTAAAACATGCGTTTTTCTTTGCCTCTCTCGCGCTGAATCTCTTTTTAACAAGTTTATTTAGTCTCCCTCGCTCTCCATATGAAAGAGGAACATTAACACCTAGGCCTATTGTCCTGCGCGCACGATACACTGAACTGTCCCTCCAACCCCCCACCGGCTATCGGAGTCTGAGGCTGATTTAACACAAAGAGAAGTCGCAATTCACACTTAAATCGCTATTCTAGACAGTGTTGATAATGAAGGAATTAAATGATTTAAGTTACATGTAGCCTAGTGATATTTCTGTCATAAAAGTTTATTACTAAATATTTCATTATTTCAATAATTGATGAAATAAAACTGGTTTTGGGCCGGCTTTTTCCAAGCAAAACTAAATATAATCTGAAAAAACGCATGTTAATTTGTTGTCATGAACAAAATGTTCAACTCAATATTAAAGTCTACAGGGATCTTTGGATCCTTTCAACCAGGCATGCGATTTGTGAATTAAGTTCTTTTTATTTTTTTTATTATTCAAATAAATATCGAACCACGGTGCTTCGGGTAATGCTGCTAAATTAAATAACATGTATAGAATAATTATGAACTTAAATGAAACAATATCGCAACATTTCGACAAATACATTATTTGATCTGTTTTTACATTTTAATTCAGGGCGATTTAGCCTGCTACATTTAATTAGAGTGAGATTTTCACCCTTGTCATTTTCTCATTGGGAAGCGCTTACAGGCTACATGTTTGAGTACATCCTCTGTACCTCTCGTTTTCATATGGATTACATAATCAGATAACATTTATTAGCCTGAATATTTAGACATTTAAAGGCTTTAGACAGAGCCGATTTCTTATAGTGACTGAGCTGAAGTGGCTTTTGGTTCATTTTTGTGACGCGCAGTTCCCGGAGACAGAGACGACAGATAAACTTTTGTCGTTAGCAAAAGTTCGAATAAAACCCGACTTTAGAAAAATGCACAGGGCCACTCGGCGTGGTCTGCCAAAACACTTAATTATAAACTTCACTATTTCATTCAAAATAATCTCAAAACGCTTTGTGAAATTTTGAAAAGCCGTGCATGCATTAAGGCCACTTGAACTAATGAACAACTGAAACGCTGGTTTTGATTTGATTGTTTGTCGTTGTTTAAACGTGCTTGTTGCATATCTCTATTTTATATTTGATATGGTCTATTGGTGAAGTAGCCTATAGCATTGATTACTGTGGAGGGAGGGGTGTGGGGATTCAAATAATTCAGCAGAAGCAGGGATGTTTAGACCAGAAGGAAATCCCCGTCCCTCCTGGCAAATATAAGCAAAAAACTGTATGGTGTAACAGAGTTTTAGAGCAAGACAAATCTCTCTGCATTAATAAATATAAAATTTACAGTAGACCATGTTTGATCGGGATTTGAACCCATGTCATCTTGATGACCGAACCGTAAGTTCTACCGCTCGGCTATGAATTTTCTCACTGAGAAATGCGCAAACGTTTGTCGTTTTGTCGTTAGCCTGTGAGTGTAGGCCTACTTTAGCCTACATGAATAAAAGTAGACCTTTTACAGTTTTAAAAGATGATATCTTATCTGTATGACCAACAATTACGAAGTTCTTTTAGCTGTTATGAGAAAAATAAATGCAAATGAACGCGCCGCCGCGTTTGTCAAACTCTAATTCAACATGCCAGAATAAAGCCAGATTTTAGAATAATGCATAGCCACTCGGCGTGGTGTGCCAAAATACCCTAATTATAAACTTCAATATTTCATTCAAAACCATCTCAAAACGCTTTGTGACATTTTAAAAAGCCGTGAATGTATTAAGGCCACTGGAACCAGGATCGTAACTGAAACGCGCTGCATGTCTCAATACAGGAAGCGCTGGTTCAGATTGTATTGTTTGTTGTTTAAACGTGCATGTTGCATATTTAAAAATATTTGTTTAAAAATAAATGTTTGTTGTAGGCTTATTTGTAAATTACCATAACTTGTAGAATTTCATCCTTACTGTTAATTGACATTAGCCCCACTTACGTTTTGATAAATGTCCCTTTGCGCCACCTGGCGGTCATTTCGCGAGCGACTTTGAAATGCGACTGGTTTATTTTTATTGTATTGGTCTACTTTAAAAAATAATACTTTATAAGACATTTATGGGAAAAGACTATTTTCTTTTCAAGATGTTTCCAACTGTAACTTTGAACCAATTCTGTAGACTGGCCCATATAGCATTTGACCAGGATTTGTTTCCAGGTATGACTAAAAATGTGCTTTTGGCTTTCATTTATATTTTGATTGTTTGTATATATATATATATGTGTGTGTGTGTGTGTGTGTGTGTGTGTGTGTGTGTGTGTGTATATATATATATACATGTAGGCTATATATATATACAAGAAAGAATGCAATGACAATATATATATATATATATATATTGTCCTTACATTCTTTCTTGTGTGACACCCCTGAATGAAAGGCTCATTATTATGCAGGGTCACTGTCTGAGAACCACTTAATTATTCATGATAGGGGTTGGGCTGTTCCGCCCATCCGCAAATTGCCTTGGCAAACAAAAAAAAATGTTTTTCACAATTTAAAACAATCTATTGTTTTATGTGAATGATTAGGAAGGATGATTTTCAGATCATTTTGAAGCAAAAACTCTAGGCAACAACGTACATTAGTCAAAAGTCTTGTGGACTCATATTTAGTATGTTTTTTGTGTCCTTATTTCAAAAACTTTATTTTTTAGTTTTTTCAATAACCACGCATAAACAATATTCTCTCAAAAATACAAACATGTACATACATGTTGCTCACACATTATGGTAGTCCTGTTTGTGCTAAATAGAGTGTAATTTCACCTGTGCCATTAATATGTTTATAAGCAACTGAAAAAAGCACAAATGTCAGAGCATGTCAAAACATCTCAAGGACCCCAAAAACACCTTGGTCCCCAGAGGGTTAACCCCCCATGCCCTTATAAGGATCTAGGATCTTACTAAAATATGGTGAAAGGTTATGGTAGGACAACAGTTAAAGCTACTGATTATAAATGTAATCCGAATATAACATATTGTATATGTACTTAAAAAAGATATTACAGCTTCTGTAATAAAAAAAAGAATACAAAAAAAGAAATAAATAAAAAAAAGAAAGAAAAAGAAAATAATGGATGATTTTTAAAGTAGCGACCGTCACAGAAGTCTTCATATATGTCAGACTGAGTACATGTTTGCATCATCTCACAAATGTTTTCGTTTCTGAAAATGAACTGGAGTGTTTTAAAAATTGGAATATATATGAATTTATCATTAACAGGAACTTGTTCATAAGTTCCAGTTTTGTTATTTCGTCTAGTATCATACCTTACACCAAGGCGCAGTTCAACTGGCTCTACTACTCCCCATTTGTCTCTGAAAAACTTCTTCCATTTGGTATCAGTGTTCAGTTGGCTGAAAGGGTTCTCCAAACTTTTAAATAACTCTTCTATGGCTGGTCTGGATGGATTGTTATCTGGGACTAAGTTCAAAACATGGTCCTTAATATTAGACTGCAGATCTTCCACAAATTCCTCCAAATTCTCAATTGTGGAAAGAACTACAGTATTTGGTACACCACTACCCAAAAGCTTTGCTATTATGGATGCACACATGTCTTTCTTGTGAGTGGATACTGAAGGGCCTGCTTCAACATTTTGGCACTGAGATGAAGTAGAGGGTATTTTCATAACTGGAAGGGGTCTCGTAAGGAACAATTCTGTCACCAATTGAAGAATGTATCTTAACGAGATGTCTCCTAAATCCAGAATAACTAGAGAATTGCAAGCAACAACCAGCTCGTCAAAAGCACCCAAGGATGTACATGACTGACAAGGCAGAAGTTTGTCCAAGACAATGTAAAAGGTGAAAACCTGTGCTTTTGAAGTCCCTGAAGCAAGAAGATATGGCTCAGGGTTTCCATCAGTGGTCAGGAGATGATCCTCGAGGCTTTGGCATGACTGAAACACAACATAAATGTCCCTTTTTAAACAATTTGTTTAAAATAGGCATTATTTGGAATAGGATAGTGTTGTCTTAACAAACCTTCACAAATTTCACCAGATGATCTGTTGCCTCTCCAACACTGATCTTCTTGGGCCGCTTTCTTCCAGCTGGTTGTGGAGTGAGAAGATGCAGCAGGACAAGTAGAGAAGCCATGTCGGTGTCCCATTCTGGAGACAGAAAATAACAGTAGTTCAAACCAGTCTGTTTATGGCATTACCATAAATTAAATTACCCCTGTGTATTGTCACAGGCCGGCTCATAGCCTGTGGCAAAAATGAGGGGACACGAACAACAGGTATAGGCCAATCAAAAAGGTTCTTTATTGTAAACCAAAAACTATTAACTTTAAACAAAGAAAAAGGAATGAGGTGTGAAAATGTCATAATGTAAGGTGTATGTAAAGTGCAGGGATGCATGAATCTCTGTGTGTGTGAACATGACTGAGTGGAAACTAAGTAAAACTACAAAGGAACAAACAAAACAGGATCATACCTGGAGGAGCAGAGAGAGAGAGATAAATGGACTGCATTTATATAGCGCTTTCACAGACCCAATGGCCACCAAAGCGCTTTACAATTTGCCTCACACTCACCCATTCATACACCGACGGCGGTGTCAGCCATATAAGGCGCCATCCAGCTCGTCAAGAGCAGCTGGGGTTAGGTGTGTTGCTCATGGACACCTCGACACTTGGTCAGGTGGAACCGGGGATTGAACCACCAACCTTCCGGTTTGTAGACAACCTACATGAACCACTGAGCCACTGCCGCCCCAGATAAGAGAGGTTAGTGAAGCAGTTTAAATACCCTAAGCCCAGGTGGCTCCAATCACTAACGACCCCTAACAATCACTAATGATTGGATGCCGCATTTGGACCAATCGAGCCGAACTTTACAGTCTTTATACGCCACTCAAAAAAGCCTTTGTTGCTCTGAATGTCAAAGAAATGTTCCTGGGGGGAAGCAGTATGTTACGTTGGCCAAAATAATACAATTGCAGTGGCTCAAAAGCATATAAGATGTAAAAAGACTTACATATCCTTTTTTAGAGTATGGGTCTTTCAAAGATGGGAACAGTGACACAATCCCAAGGGCATGGAACTCCTTTGTTGCTTTACTAACAGCTCTCCTGCAAAGGTAAAAACATATTTGTATTTAGACTCTAATCTAAAAAAAAAAAAAGGATAGTCATGCCTTCTTTAAGCTTCTTACCCTTCTTTTTCATGCATGTGAGCAACAATAATGTTCACCATTAACCGCCTTGTGGAATCTTTCAAGCTCCCAGTCTCTTGATACTCTTTAATCACAGTCATCCCCGCTGGCTTTGAAGTAAGAATGTGCTCGACATTCTAAAACAATGAAAACGTTATTTAGAAAAATTACAACGAAACTTGGACCTGTTTTTTTAAACAAAGACATTTAATCTTAATCTAATAAAAAATATATATTTGTGTGCAAGTAAAAAAAAAATTATATATATATACATTTCTTGCATGGACACTGCATTAAAGGTGGAATCATTTGAGATGCAGAATCACTACTGCTTGAGACAGACAATGTATCTGTCAGACTTGGGGAGGAGTAACCTTCAACCGCTTGCTGCAGGACAGTCATATCTGAAGATCACAAAAACAACAGTATGAGGCATATACAGGGCCGGCGCTCCGCACACGCACATCACGCACTGCGCGTAGGGCACCAAGTGCTTGGGGGGGGCACCAAAAAATTTGGGTCGTGAAAAATCATCACAATAGGCTACTAGTATAAATAACAAATAAAATATGTCTAAAGCATGTTAATATACAAAAGCAATACAAAAGTAATATAGGCCTAGACCAAATTAGTCGAGAAAAAGGTGAATCTCCTGTGCCAGTCTCCCTCTGGTGCCCCCCCTTCCCCACCTCCCAGTGGTCTGTTCGATTATGCCTCAATCAATGTCAAATTTGGCAGACACCGACCTTAGACATGGCCTCGAAAAGGCACCAAGAGTCGGGGGTGGAAAAAAGGAAAAAGAAGAGACAGCGGGATGATACTCGCTTGCAGGTAAGACAATGTTTTAAATAAAAATTTTAGTTTTGTAGCGCGGGCGCCCTTGCGTCGTGTATGCATGTCCAGGGGGGCGTCGCTAGTAGTGCAAATGATCCGGGGCTTTTTTAGCCCTGCATGTTGAATCTTTTATTTTAACGGGGGTCCGGGGGTTTCTCGAATTTTGAAACTTGGGCTGTTTAAGATGCAGTTAGTTTGTTTGAGAAGAAAAGGAAGACCGCTTAGATACGTTTTTTCGTTGTTGTTCTATGCGGATAATTTTCAAGAGGTTCATAGGCCAAGGCCCAAGGGCGACATCTGTTGGTGAAACTGCAATTAGAAAAAAAAACACAATCTCAGTGTTTGTATATTTTCATATTCACAGAGTTGTCAAATTATTAGGGCTGGGAAAAGATTAATCGCATCCAAAATAAAAGTTTGTGTCTACATGATATATGTGTGTGTGTACTGTGTATAATTATTTTGTATATATAAATACACACACATATGCATGTATATATTTAAGAAATATTTGCATGTATATACTGTATATAATTATATATAATTTATATTATATATAAATTTAAATATTTTATATATAAATAACAAATATTTCTTAAATACATACATGCAAATGTGTATTTATATATATACAAAATAATTATACACAGTACACACATATATCATTCATGTTCCAAATCTGTGTTTTTAGTAATTGTGGTGGTTTTTGGTATTTATAATTTTAACCTTTATATTATTTATTTCTTTTCATATTTGGTGCCATTGTTAATGTAAAATGATTTATTTGCAGCAGTTATTTTGGAAGTAAAGAGAACCTAACTAAGAAATTCTGAATGCTTGTTATTCCTTGGGTGAGTGGTTGGGGGTGGGGGGAGTGGGGGGGCACCACCAAGCATTTGTGCTTAGGGCACCCAAATGGCTAGCGCCGGCCCTGGGCATATATAATCTAGCACCAGGGTGGATATGCCCAGGGTCAGACAAAACAATCAAATTGCATATAACTCTGCTTACCACAAGTAGTGAGAGTAACATATTCTGTCAGATTTGAGGTGGCACCAAACTCTGTCAGGTTTGATAAGTCAGTAGAGTTCTTGGATTTTTCAGGAAATGGAAGTCAAGATACAAACTCTCAAAATATCTATAAAACAAAACAAATGTACTAAAATGTCCTACCATCATCAGTGTGGATGAAAGAACACATTTCTTTGGTTGTTGCAAGTTCTGGAAAGACTCAATTTTGGTGGATGAACAGAATGGGTTTAGAAAACACAGAGCATGTATTGACCATATTTATGTTTTATCATCTGTCATTAGAGCAAGGTTGTAGGAAAATAAAAGTACTTTTGTTTGTTTTGTTGACTTTAAAAAAGCTTTTGATTGGGTTAATAGAGATTTGTTGAAATATAAGTTACTTTCTATTGGTATTACAGGTCACCTGTATAATTCCATCAGAGCTCTGTACAAGGCTCCAGTGGCCTGTGTGCAGATTACTGACATGAGGACAGGATGGTTTCCCACTCCATTTGGGGTTAAGCAGGGAGATGTTCTTTCACCCACTCTTTTTGCGCTTTTTGTGAATGATCTAGCTCAAGAGATAAAGTTAGCAAATTTGGGTATAGACATTGATGGTTTTAACCTCAGCATTTTATTATATGCAGATGATATTGTTGTTTGCGCTGATGAAGAAACTAAACTACAAAGAATGTTGGGTATTATGAAGGATTGGTGTAATAAATGGAGACTTTCTATAAATGGGGATAAAACACAAGTTTTCCATTTTAGGAAACCATCTGTGTTACGCAGTGAATTTGAGTTCTTTTTTGGACAAGCACAGCTTATGTATTCCAGATCTTATAAATATCTTGGTTTCCTTTTTCATGAAAATATGACATTCTCAGAAGGGAGAAGGGTTTTGTCTGAGTCTGCAGGGAGGGCCCTGGGAGCCGTTATTAGTAGGATGAAGCTTTGCCCAGAAATAGGTTATGCAACATTTACCCAGCTGTTTGACAGTATGGTGGGATCTATTTTGTTTTATGCAGCTGGGGTCTGGGGCTTCGAAGATGCTCCTGAATGTAATAGATTGCAGAGCAGGGCCATTAGGTGTTTCCTTGGAGTGCACAGATTCACTACTAGAGCGGCGCTAGAGGGAGATATGGGCTGGGAGCCTTGTATGGTGAAACAAAAGGTGGAATTAATAAGATTATGGAATCGTTTTATAAGATTACCTGAAGATAGACTTACTCGGAAAGTTTTTGATTGGGATAAAGCTCACAAGTATCTTTGGTCAATGGAGGTCCTCGGAATACTCTTATCAGTAAAAGCACAGTATATATTTACAAATACTTTACAATGTGATATATCTCAGGTCAGGCAGTTTTTGTTTAATTCTTACAAAGAGCAATGGCAATGGCAGGTGTTAAATAAGCCCAAATTGAGAAGTTATGTTCACTTTAAAAATGAATACTCCACTCCAAACTCCCTGAAAACTGCAGTTGTCAAGCCCCTCCTGAAAAAGAGCAATCTGGATAAGACCATATTAAGCAACTATAGACCGATCTCAAATCTTCCTTTCA
Source organism: Rhinichthys klamathensis goyatoka (assembly GCF_029890125.1). Taxonomy (NCBI): domain Eukaryota; kingdom Metazoa; phylum Chordata; class Actinopteri; order Cypriniformes; family Leuciscidae; genus Rhinichthys; species Rhinichthys klamathensis. The sequence continues at coordinate 152,642 of NW_026607223.1, read as the reverse complement.
TAGGCAAGATCATTGAAAAAGTTGTCTTCAATCAGCTGAACAAATTCTTAATCTCGAATGGATACTTTGACAATTTTCAATCTGGTTTCAGATCGCATCACAGCACAGAGACAGCGCTCATAAAGATAATAAATGATATTCGCTTAAACACTGATAACGGCAAATTATCAGTGCTGGTACTACTCGACCTCAGTGCTGCATTTGACACTGTCGATCACGACATACTTCTTGACAGGCTGGAAAACTGGGTGGGGCTTTCTGGGATAGTCCTAAAATGGTTCAGGTCATACTTAGAAGGGAGAGGTTATTATGTGAGTATAGGAGACCATAAGTCTGAGTGGACATCCATGACATGCGGAGTCCCTCAAGGCTCAATTCTTGCGCCACTCCTATTCAACCTGTACATGCTCCCAATGAGCCAAATAATGAGAAAGAACCGAATCTCTTACCACAGCTATGCAGACGACACACAGCTCTACTTAGCCCTATCGCCTAACGACTACAGCCCCATTGACTCCCTGTGCCAATGCATTGAGGAAGTAAACAATTGGATGTGCCAAAACTTTCTTCAGTTAAACAAAGACAAAACTGAAGTCATTGCGTTTGGCAACAAAGATGAAGTTCTCAAGGTGAATGCATACCTTGACGCTAGGGGTCTAACAACTAAAAATCAAGTGAGGAATCTGGGTGTGTCTCTAGAGTCAGACCTTAGTTTCAGTAGTCATATCAAATCAATAACTAAATCAGCATACTATCATCTGAAAAATATTGCAAGAATTAGATGCTTTGTTTCCAGTCAAGACTTAGAGAAACTTGTGCATGCTTTCATCACTAGCAGGGTGGATTATTGTAATGGACTCCTCACTGGCCTTCCTAAAAAGACCATAAGACAGTTGCAGCTCATACAGAACGCTGCTGCCACGATTCTGAGCAGAACCAGAAAATATGAACACATCACACCAGTCCTCAGGTCTTTACACTGGCTCCCAGTTACATTTAGGATTGATTTTAAAGTATTATTACTGGTATATAAATCATTTAATGGCCTAGGACCTAAATACATTGCAGATATGCTCACTGAATATAAACCCAACAGATCACTCAGATCATTAGGATCACATCAGCTAGAAATACCAAGGGTTCGCTCTAAGCATGGTGAGTCTGCTTTTAGCTACTATGCCAGCCGCAGCTGGAACCAGCTTCCAGAGGAGATCAGATGTGCTCCTACAGTAGTCACATTCAAATCCAGACTCAAGACACTTCTGTTTAGCTATGCATTTACTGAATGAGCACTGTGCCACTGTGTCCGACTGTTTGTACTGTATTTTATTTAATTTTTATTCTAAACTGCTTTAATTATTCTTATTTCTTTTGATTATTTTAATCTCTTTATTCTTAACTGTTTTAATTATTCCTATTTCTTTTGATTTTTTTTATGTAAAGCACTTTGAATTGCCATTGTGTATGAAATGTGCTATATAAATAAACTTGCCTTGCCTTGCCTTGCCACAGAGCCTTATGTCAAATGCTGGTTAACTAGATCACAGAGGTCTTTGTGTGCCCAGCTTAGAGCTGGGGTGTTGCCCTTGCAGATCGAGGTGGGGCGCTATAAAGGTGTCCCAGAAGAGGATAGATTATGTGTTTTGTGTGATTTAATGGTTGTTGAGGATGAATGGCATTTTTTGTTTTTTTGTCCTTTATATCATGAATTAAGAATGGTTATGTTTGAGAGAATTCAACATAAAAAGCCTGATTTGTTTTGGATGACGGATGGGGATATGTTGAATTGGCTCTTTGAAAATGAAATTGATAGTTTAGCTAGATATGTGGAAAAGGCATGGAAACTTAGGCAAAGGAATTTATATCCTGGCCTAAATTGACGGTGTCTTGTCTTGTTTTGTTTGTTTATATTGTGAAAATGATGGTGGTATATCTTTTTTTGATAGTCATCTTCCTATGTGCTTTGTATGATGGTCATCTTTGTGTATTATGTTTGTTTTATGTCATTAGTGTCTTTTAAGCCTAAGGGCTGGGCATGTAAGTGGAAGACACTTTAATAAATAAATAAATAAAAAATAAAATTACAGTTACAATTACAGACACCTTCCCGCTAGCAATTACAGACACCGCCCGCTAGCAGTTACAGACACCTGCCCACTAGCAATTACAGACACCTACCTGCTAGCAGTTACAGACACCTGCCCACTAGCAATTACAGACACCTGCCCGCTAGCAGTTACAGACACCTGCCCGCTAGCAGTTACAGACACCTGCCCGCTAGCAGTTACAGACACCTGCCCACTAGCAATTACAGACACCTGCCCGCTAGCAATTACAGACACCTTCCCGCTAGCAATTACAGACACCGCCCGCTAGCAGTTACAGACACCTGCCCACTAGCAATTACAGACACCGCCCGCTAGCAGTTACAGACACCTGCCCACTAGCATTTACAGACACCTGCCCGCTAGCAGTTACAGACACCTGCCCGCTAGCAGTTACAGACACCTGCCCGCTAGCAGTTACAGACACCTGCCCGCTAGCAATTACAGACACCTGCCCGCTAGCAATTACAGACACCTTCCCGCTAGCAATTACAGACACCGCCCGCTAGCAGTTACAGACACCTGCCCACTAGCAGTTACAGACACCGCCCGCTAGCAGTTACAGACACCTGCCCGCTAGCAGTTACAGACACCTGCCCCCTAGCAGTTACAGACACCTGCCCGCTAGCAGTTACAGACACCGCCCGCTAGCAGTTACAGACACCTGCCCGCTAGCAATTACAGAAACCGCCCGCTAGCAGTTACAGACACCTGCCCGCTAGCAATTACAGACACCGCCCGCTAGCAGTTACAGACACCTGCCCGCTAGCAATTACAGACACCGCCCGCTAGCAGTTACAGACACCGCCCGCTAGCAGTTACAGACACCTGCCCGCTAGCAGTTACAGACACCTGCCCGCTAGCAATTACAGACACCTGCGCGCTAGCAGTTACAGACACCTGCCCGCTAGCAATTACAGACACCTGCCCGCTAGCAGTTACAGACATCTGCCCGCTAGCAGTTACAGACACCTGCCCACTAGCAGTTACAGACACCTGCCCGCTAGCAGTTACAGACACCTGCCCGCTAGCAATTACAGACACCTGCCCGCTTGCAGTTACAGACACCTGCCCACTAGCAATTACAGACACCTGCCCGCTAGCAGTTACAGACACCTGCCCACTAGCAATTAAAGACACCGCCCGCTAGCAATTACAGACACCGGCCGCTAGCAATTACAGACACCTGCCCGCTAGCAGTTACAGACACCTGCCCGCTAGCAGTTACAGACACCTGCCCGCTAGCAGTTACAGACACCTGCCCGCTAGCAATTACAGACACCGCCCGCTAGCAGTTACAGACACCTGCCCGCTAGCAGTTACAGACACCTGCCCGCTAGCAGTTACAGACACCTGCCCGCTAGCAGTTACAGACACCTGCCCGCTAGCAATTACAGACACCTGCCCGCTTGCAGTTACAGACACCTGCCCGCTAGCAGTTACAGACACCTGCCCGCTAGCAGTTACAGACACCTGCCCGCTAGCAGTTACAGACACCTGCCCGCTAGCAGTTACAGACACCTGCCCGCTAGCAGTTACAGACACCTCCCCGCTAGCAATTACAGACACCTGCCCACTAGCAATTACAGACACCTGCCCGCTAGCAGTTACAGACACCTGCCCGCTAGCAGTTACAGACACCTGCCCGCTAGCAATTACAGACACCTGCCCGCTAGCAGTTACAGACACCTGCCCGCTAGCAGTTACAGACACCTGCCCGCTAGCAGTTACAGACACCTGCCCGCTAGCAATTACAGACACCTGCCCGCTAGCAATTACAGACACCTGCCCGCTAGCAGTTACAGACACCTGCCCGCTAGCAGTTACAGACACCGCCCGCTAGCAGTTACAGACACCTGCCCGCTTGCAGTTACAGACACCGCCCGCTAGCAGTTACAGACACCTGCCCGCTAGCAGTTACAGACACCTGCCCGCTAGCAGTTACAGACACCTGCCCGCTAGCAGTTACAGACACCTGCCCGCTAGCAGTTACAGACACCTGCCCGCTAGCAGTTACAGACACCTGCCCGCTAGCAATTACAGACACCTGCCCGCTAGCAGTTACAGACACCTGCCCGCTAGCAGTTACAGACACCTGCCCGCTAGCAGTTACAGACACCTGCCCGCTAGCAATGGGCAAGTTCGGATCATTTTACTGACTCTCTTGGTCGATCTCATTCATCAAAATGAACTAGGCCTAATCTTTTTTTCTAGTCATTTCGTTCATTTCAGGGGCTTTAAATGTTATACTTTTAACAGCCTAATTCCCTGAACACATCCACCTACAAAATCTTCATCATATTCTGAATTAAGAAATCATTTTAATGCAGTCAAAAATAATTTACAGGGAACATAAATAATTACTTTACCTTCCGAGTCTTTTGTGACAGAGGCAGTGAACGGATAGTTCATGAACGACTCATCACGGCGCGGAAAAAAAACACGTGTTGAAAGGCTGTGAGTCCTCTAACTTAGCTTAGAGCTTAGATTCTCTGCCCGACCCCGAACTTGACCCAACCTGGGCCGATATTTCCCGTCACTATCCTCGGACCGGGCCCTTGATCTACGCGCACTCCCAACGCAATAGAGTGCGGCGCGGTACTAGATTTGATGTCCGAGCGCGAGCGGTAATGCACTCACTCTGTGTGTGCTGGAGAATAAAACGATTCGCGGGACTCCCGCAAACTAGAAATATATATGAATAAAACATATAAAAACTAATATATTTTTATTTATCTGTTGCAGAAAAGCAACAAGAACAACTAAAACAAAATAGAAACGATTTACAGGGCAGAGTTTCTATTCATAACATGTTTGCAGCGTTGAGCGATGTAGCCAATCACAGACATATGTGTTGATTTCTTGAACGCAATGGCCAATCAGAAGCATTTAAGATAGACTCCCCTCACCGCTCAAAACGGACTTTCTGTTCAGTGCTGAATTCTGTATGCTGGCAAATCCTCTAATTATAACAAACAAAGTGTGAATATTATGAAAGATTCATTGTGCAGTCAGCTTCATTGCTAATAACTAGGGGTGGAACGGTACATGTATTCGTATTGAACCGAAACGGTACGGGCGTCACGGTTCGGTGCACGAATTTGCACGCAGAATACACGGTACAAATAAAAAAAACCTCTTAAATAGCGATGAATTTCGCTCTATTCGCTTTTGGTGTGACTGTGAACGCAGCAATGAACAGGCTGCGATCAAGATTGCAATGCAGGAGTGTGTGTGTGTGTCTGTGTGCGCGAGAGAGAGAGAGAGAGAGAGAGAGAGAGAGGCGCGATGAACAGTGTGTGTGTGTGTGCGAGAGAGAGAGAGAGGCGCGATCGAACAGTGTGTGTGTGTGTGTGTGCGCGCGCGTGCGAGAGAGAGAGGCGCGGTGTGTGTGTGTGTGTTCGCGCGCGCGAGAGAGAGAGGCGCGGGCGCGAATCGCGCGATGAACAGTGTGTGTGTGTGTGTGTGCGCGCGCGTGCGAGAGAGAGAGAGGCGCGGGCGCGAATCGCGCGATGAACAGTGTGTGTGTGTGTGTGTGTGTGTGTGTGTGTGTGTGTGTGTGTGTGTGTGTGTGAGTGTGTGTGAGAGAGGCACGGGCGATCGAACAGTGGAAACGTAAAAACATACTCCGTCATTTTTTTCATACAGGACATCATTAAAACTGCAAATTGTTTACTTATATTTGTGTACACTCGCAATAAAACACAACATTGTGCTTTTGTCACACTGTAAACTCTTGCCAAACTGTAACCTACACCTGTTAACAAAAGTTTTTATGGTAGTATTATTTTATACGGAAATCAATTATTTATAATTCAGATGAGAATAAAGTTAGTTAATTAAAATGAAGGAAAACAAATATCTTGATCTGAAATAGCTAATTAATTTTAAATTCATTCAGGTACAATTACCAAACATATCTCAAGGTCTTTTCGTCTTTTTAATAATTTAATTAATAAACTAATTATATAAAACTACTGTCAGTGCACTACAAATAAACTGGTTCTATGCCTTTATTAATAAAACTTATTTAAAAAAATACAAGGCTTAAGACATTTATAAAAATGCCTTCTGCATTTTTGCTTTGCTTTTCACTCCCTTGTACCGAAATCGTACCGAACCGTGATGTCTGAACCGAGGTATGAACCGAACCGTGACTTCTGTGTACCGTTCCACCCCTGCTAATAACAGAGATGTGTGAGATCGCGATGAACTGGTGTCAGCGTTTTAGGAGCAACAGAAACCTGTGCTTACAAAAAATCAAATAAAAGTAAAAATCGAGAATCGAATCAAACCGTGACCTTAGAATCGAAAATGTAATCGAATCGAGGATTTGGAGATTTGTGACACCCCTAGTCTGGAAACACAAAAACAGATTAGTGTAAAGGACGAGTTGGGAGGGGGTGGGTGCCAAAAAAGGCTTACAGAGATAGTGGCATGCAGTATAGTAAGCAGTAGGCAGCTTAAATATCATGATCTAAATGATCGCCGCCAATGAGGAAGCACAAAGTGAAACATGTTATTGGTTCAAACTTGCCACCAGCTGGCCATTCCCTCACATCAGACACCCACACTGCTTCATCTGTGCAAGCCAAGCTTTCTTTAAGCTCCACTAGTCTCCTCCTGAAGCCTCTGGCAAGTCTAATGCGACAGTTAGGCTGCATTTACACTGCAGGTCTTGATGCCCAAATCCGATTTTCTGACTATATCCGATTTTTTTGACGACCCGCTTACATCATCTTTTAAAAGTGACCCGTATCCGATTTTTGCATTTACACTATACACTGCTGAAACAACCAAATGTAGACGTTCTGACCCGGAAAAGGAAGTAACACAGCACGAAATACAATGGATGCAGATGCGAATAAAATTATCCACTGTTTTGCTTTCCACAATATTTTGAAAAGTCATCAAAAAAGTCAGCAAAACATTGGTCTCGTACGGCGGAGAAAAAAGAGGAGAGCCCTTGTTGGCACTGTAGCCACGAGCGCTTAAGACCGTGCCTCCCCATATCTCTTCAAATGTCTTCAAACACGGATTTATTTCTGTAACAACCCTGCATTTTTGCCTGCACTGTCTCTTCGCCCCAAACACTCAAAAGACATGAAACCTCCGCATTGCTCCACTGTGTGTATCCTTCGTCCTCCATCGCGCCTATAATAAGTCATGTGATCTCAGTTGGTGGTGTCCACCTGAGTTGACGTCACTTTTTTAATGACGTACGACTCGCATTTACTGGGGAATATCCGATTTGTCTGCCGCAAATGCACGTATCCGATTCATATCCGATTTATTACCACATATGAGTGAGGCCTGAATCCGATCTGAGAAAATCAGAATCCATGCAGTTTTTTCTTGCTTACACGTTCACCGGTCATATGCGATCTGTGCCACATGAGAGGAAAAAATCGGATTTGGGTCACTTGAACCATGCAGTGTAAATGGGGCCTTAAACAATACAGTTCCATAAAGCTACACCATAACCACAAATTGAAACCATTTACAGAGGACACACCTTCACATATCTTGCAGACAATGCCCGATGTAGTGTTTGTAGTTCAGCCTAAATGTGTTCCATTCAGACCTTAACATTAAGTCTTTTACTGTTATATGTCAACAAGATTCAACAAGACATGTTCACCTGCTATACACGAATCCGACGAGCGTTCTGTGTAGGCTGCCATCTTGTGGCGACGCCATTACTGAGCTGTTACCGGTATGTAAACAAACCTCCGTGATAACGCACCCTCTATGACAGCTACAGCCAGGCAGAATGACTTGTTGGGTTGATGATGTTAGACAGTGGCCTCCAGTCACAGATGAAGGTACAAACGATCTTACAGATTATTTATGAAAATAGCTTGGCAAGCTAGCTAGGCTAACGTTAGCTAATGAGGAAACTGTAAAAAGATCTGTCCATTTGGCAACAATAAATAAATGAATGACATCAAATAAACAAATTCATGTTTTTCATTTGTGTCCATTATTTATCTCATTTTCACATTGCAAAAGGCAAGGGTAAGGTACAGCTAGAAAGTATACATAATATCGACCAATTAGTGTTTTTAAACCATGGAAAGAGGTCAATATAACAGCAGGAGAACAATTATGTCACATAACGTTACATTTAGCTCAGGAAAGCCATTTAATGACCATAGCATGTTAATTGAATAGAAAAAATAGATAGAGAGGAGATTTTGCTGAGCACTATATTACATATTTATTATATTTTTTACTTATGTCATTAAATAATTGTTATTATAACAAAAACTGCATTATATTTAATTTAATTTATAAAAAAAAAAATCTGTCACAGTCAAGCAAATCAAACATTAACAACAGACATAAGAGTAATGTTACTAACGTTACTGCCCCAATGCGCCCCTTCTGTTGTTTTAAAGGTATTCAAGAGTATTTTCTCCTTCGCCTGGCATCCGATGATCAACAAAATGCCAACTACAGCCACTGATAGAGGGTCAAAATGATCTGAGCTCCGGATGGGTTGGTCAAATAATGCACACTCTACCAGATGATAAACACATAGTTCTAAAAGGACCTGTCCGATTTTCACAGACCATTAACAACACTCATACTGTGCAAATAACTCTGCAGAGGAAGAATGGGAAAGTTGTAGATCTGCACTGTGATTGCATGGCTAACAGAGGGAAGTGTTGCAGTCATACGGCAGGTCTACTTTACAAGCTGAAAGATGCTGTGTCTCGAGGCTTCACAGGTACAGCCTGCACGGACCAACTGTGTGCCTGGAACCAATCAACTTGGAGGAATGTGGTACCAGACACGATTGAGAACATTCAAGGGCCAGACCATGAGGGTATAAGTATGAAAGCTATCTCCATGGCATTTGAGACTGATGCAGAGGTCATACAACACTTCTCATCCCCTGAGTTGGCCGGCTTAGCCATGATACCTGGGAGCTTGCAAAAATTGCGGGAACTTGCAAAAACTGAGGTTTGATGAAAAAGAGAAAAAAAAGTGATTCCCCCAACACCCTGTTCTCACTAGGCTACTACCTTAATGTAAAGAGTCCTTTCTTATTACTTCCTATGATAAGCAAGCATACTACATCACAGAAAGTGCTGGAAATATTTAATTTCTCATCTTGTTTTATTTCAGACTGTAACGAGTGGAAATAAGGTGTGGCCCCTTTAAGAGCTGCGCGCTCCCAACTGTCTGCAGTATTATATTTGTATGTGCCATGCGCCTCGAACACCCCATGTGTGCGGGTAATTTCTGTTTGATGCTACTTTTATCTTATTTTGTTTATTAAGTAACGATGTGGACGGTAGAACGTGTGACAGACAGTTACGAGTTCGATTTGGGAATAAAGTGCGAGTTGTGAGATGCCAATCGCCTCCGTGAGTCTGTCTGGCCTCTGCAATAACTTCAGCTGTGAGCTATCCCTATTTTTCTTCCCGACACAACGCGTTACAAGACCTTAATAAACACATTAAACTTACAAAACATTGAGTCAAACCAGTTCTGTAGCTTTACTAGAGGAATATGCTACAGCTTCAGTAAAAATGAATAAATGAAATATTTAAAAATAAAGTGTGCTCCTGTTTTACAGCTTTTCAATGATGTTCACGTCGCGTAATTACGTCACTTCATAACGTCCCCATGGCAACAGGGGGAAGTGGCTGCTCTTGTGTGAAGCAAACGCAACATTTTCCAACTTTCTGCTAAGATATATGTGACTTTTTTGCGACGAAAATGCGGGGATTATGAAATCATGCAAGCCCCGCATATTTTGCGCGGAAATCAGCAATTTATGCGGCGAAATTGCGGAGTATTTGAAAAAATGCGACCTCCGCAAAAATATGCGGACTTTGGCTGATTTTGCATTGAATTCAGCGATCGCATAATCGCGTTTTTCTGGAGGGACTGAAAAGTTAGGATTACCAGCAGTGAGGCATCAGACGTGCCCAAAAAACAGACCCAAGCAACTGGGTCAAAAAGAAAATTAAATGCTGTGTTTGCTGGATGCACAGCTACGAGATATGGTCAATCAGCTGAGCCTTTAGCTAGAAAATGGTTTGAAGGGATCACAGGGCAGACAGTTGAGACCACAGGTCTTATTGTACACGAGAAGGAAAACTGGCTTGGTGCCAGTCTAGATGGAGTAGTTGACAAAGATACCATCCTTGAGATTAAGTGTCCTACACCAAAGAAACTTGAGGCACATGATAGCAGTCTGCAAAAAATGATTATATGATGTGAAATATGTAAACGGAATGTATGGCCTTAGGGAAACTGCGTCAGGATTAGGCTACTACTACCAGATTCAGGTGGCAATGTATTGTGCAAAAAAAAAAAAAAAAAGCAAGTTCCTCGTATGGACCCCAAATGAACAGATTATCCTAGATGTACCATACAACCAAGAGTGGACTGAAAAACACATCTCCCACCTGAAGGTGGTTTACTTCGAGCATTTGTTACCAGCAATAGCTACCAGAATTGCGCATGGTGTAATGGTGTAATGACTCAAGTGATGTAGCTCTTGATTTTAATAATAGTCAACTGAATCAAACTAAAGTCAACACATGTTGGTAAGATTTTTTTTCATAGTACATAAATTTATTCATAGTACTGTATGTGATTAAAACCGCCACTTGTTAAGTTGTTAAATGAGGCCACAACCAATTGAAATTAACATGAAATTAATGATTTTCAGAGCAATGAAAGATTAAGATTAAAATAGAACTGTATGAGACTGGAGTCTCTGTGTGTCTGTGTGTGTGGCAGGCAGCTCTTCACATCACATATGTAACTATACAGTACACAATCATACTAAAACAAGTGGTTTCCCTCAATGTCCTCTGCCATGTCCCATGAGTATTCATCACCTTCTTCTTGCTCGTCAATATGCTCATCTTCATCTATTTCAGATGCTTCTCCCTCAGTTTCCTCTCGAATTGACTGAGGTTGCAAGTTACAAAGCCCCGCTCAAATAGTTACAATGTCATCAACATGTTGTATTCTACCTGGGATAATATAACTCAACATTTTAAAACCTTTCAATCGTCTAATAGCACGCTCTACATGAATTCTGACATTTGCCAAGCGACGTGTCTGTGTAACTTCATGCTCCGGAAGTTCTTTACAGCCACGTGTAAACGCTGGTATGGCCAATGTCACTCCTGGAGGCAAAACATCTGTGATGGTGAATCCACGGTCTGCCAAAACTTGATCACCAGGAATCAGATGACTAATAAGACCACTGTTCCGTGTGATAAAAGTATCACTAGCCCTCCCACCAAACAATTTGGACACAAACATCACAAAGCCATTGGGAGCTATGCAATATAGGGCTTTGTATGTGTTATGGGACTTGTAATTGCTGTATGTTTGGGCTCGTTTCCTTAAGTTCTTTGGCCTTTGTACAAATATCTCTGTACAGTCTATAATGCATGTTGCTTTGGGGTAATGTACGCTGAAGGCTTTTATTTTTTCTTTAATAAACCTTGCGAGTAAAGGACTCCAGACCGCAAAGATCTCACAAGATGTAGTCCTACTTATTCCAAACCGCTTTCCTAGATCCGTGAACATCAAACCAAGGCAGAGCCTCATCAAAACAAGTAACAATTGGTGATGCACTGCCAACTTAATGGTCATTGGCTGCGGTAAAAAATCTGTGAGGGCAAACAAAAGCTGCCAAAAACTGGCGATATGTATGCCTGTGAAAAACCTACTGTCTTTGTCATCAAAGTCATAGGCTGAGATTGATGGTGCAGGATCTGTTTGTGTTGCACTGTCTTTTGTTGACTTGCTTGAACAATAGTTGTGCTCTGAAATCTCTGGCCACTGGACGCCAACGTCACACTTCTGCAGAGGACTGTTCTCCAGATTATCCACATCAACCTCTACATCAGCAGGTTCAGCAGCAAATCTGTTGACTTGCAGGGTGTTGACTGTAAGGGGCTCAACAGATCTTCTTTTGGGGGGGGCTCGACCAGATGGCAGAAGTCCCTGTGGAAGGACAGGAAAACAACAAACATTTGCTCACATTATGTAACATATAATACACTGTATTATTGGAAATGGTTAGACACAGAGAGGTAATAAGAAAATAATTTTAATTAGGATCTATTCTGGAAAACAAAGAAAAACAAGGATACAATGTCAGGAAGCAATAGTTCTTACCAGTGTGGCGACCCGAGTAAAGATGCACTAAGATTTAGAAAATTTCGCTCAACCTACACGTTAGCCCAGACAACTGGGCCACAAGTGAGGTGGGCGGTTATAAAGTTACCGACTACGCCACCCCGGGGCCTACTTCCGGGGAATTTCCCTTCGCACTAGAGCAAGGCTCACAGGCTCGTTTTAACAGAGTCAGGTATCAGACTTGGGTTGAGTACAAACAATAAAAACTTTATTTTCTCATCAAAAGTCTTCCAATTTTATTTAACAAGACCCCAATAAATCAAAAAAGAAGAATACACACAAATAACACACAGACCTTGCTTCAGAATTGGGCGCTGGCTTCCCGTGGCAGCAATGACACAGCAATCATACGTGCACACTCACATCACACCTCAATATGAGCACAGCATTCGGAGCACAGCATTCAGGCAAAAGAACCCACCACCACAATCGGGAAGAGACGCTTATCTTTCTGCCACTGATCGCCCCAATTCTGAAGGAAGAGAAAAAAAAGACCAAGTAACACGAAACACACACACACAAGCAATCATATACAAAACAGTCACTACAAACAAGTCTAAAATACAATACTAAAAGAGTTCACCACACCAGCTTGGCTCGTCAACTCAAGGTGCCGCGTCCGGTCACCCCGACAACCAATCTTTGGGCTGGGCAAAGAATGGGCAAAAGCAGCCAACAATATTACAAAAAAAGAAAAAAAAAGAAAACACCTTCAATAGGCCGCCCTCAGGTTGGCCACCCATAAACAGCGAACAAGGAAAACTGATCTCACGTACAAAATAGGTAACATTACATGAATAACATACTAACCATAATTCAACACAAGAAAATATAAGTTTCACACCAATCAACTCACAAGGAAAGAAAATAATATTTAAAGAAAACAAAACAATGCAGAACAGATGGGGACAGTTAGATGGCTAATCTAATGGTTAAACGCCACTGGAAACTCAAATTACTCACAGCCCATATTCTCAACAGTCCAGCTGATCCAGCGACAGCGTTCGGAACTGGATGAAGCGATGAGACGGGACCCGGCGTGTCGATGCACCACGCGAACTGAAACGGAGTTTACTTCGCTCGTCTGCTAATTCAGTACGCAGACGAACCCGTATGGACCGGTCTCCCTCAAACCGAAAGGAAAGTCACGCTGATAAGTCGATGTCAGTACAGGTAGCCAAACCAAGCAGACAATAAACAGTATCTGCACAAAAGTTGAGCTAACCCAAAACAGCAGCCCACTATAACGCCTCTTGCACGTTGGCCCGCACCTGTTGTGCGATTCAAACGGCACCAAAACTGCTGCGCATCACACACAGTCCATGAAACGAATCAACTTCGAAGGCATCCCACAAAGCTCCTCCGTCCACCCTTACAAACATGCGTGCGTCCCGCGTCCCACCGGAAACACGGTGACTCGCTCAATGCCACAGAGAGAACGCACACTCATAGCGACGCCCTTATATGTCGCAGAAGGACGCAATTTAAGGGGCACTCCCCCTCATATGAAGTGACTCCGACAGATGTAACCAGTACTGCTACAGTCTACCCCCCCCTTTGTCATCGTCGTCCCGGCGGTGAAACATCAAGGGTATAACCCCCCCAAGATCCTAATTCCACGGCCTAAACAGAACAGTGACAGTATTAACACCACATACCGGAGGATCTGGAGCACCTACCTCTCCAGGCCCTGCAGCTCGTGGTAAATGATGCACATTAGAGTGTTGACCCGCCCCTACTCGTCCCGTACGGCGTGGGACCATCACCGAAGGGTTAGACGGTCCGGGGGCAGAGGGCCCTAGCACAGGCACTAGACCTATGCTGACCTCTAATGTAGGCACTACTTCCAGATCACTCGCCTGGGAAGCAGTGGCAAGTTCTTCTAATGGGAGCACCCCTACGTCGGTCCTTTCACCAGCCAACGAAGGGGCCCTAGGCGGAACATAGGCCATATCACCATCTTCTAGTTCTACCTCGGTCTCCAAGGGCACCGGTGACTCAACCAGACTCTCTGGGAGATCAACCGATGGTGCCTCCCCCTGGGCTCGAGGCTTCAATGCAGAACGATGGACATTCCGAACTAGACTCAGGTCTTTTACCGGGGCCACTGTATACACCGAACCACCAGTCCGAGGGGCTCTGACTACCCGATACACAGTGGAACTCCATAGATCATGGATCTTGTGGCGACCCCTAACCCCATAGTCTCGTAGGTAGACCAACTGACCCTCGCTCAATGGCAGTGCCTTTACCCGTTGGTCGTGTCCCGCCTTGCGGCGGCTTGCCACAGCCTGCAGCCGTTCTCGAGCACCCTCAATAGCAACATGTAGCCGTGCCTGGTGCTCCTCAATCCACCGGTGTACGCGACTTTCCACAGGTTCTCGGATCTGGCCAAGCAAGAAATCTATAGGTAGCCTTGGTTCTTGCCCAAACATTAAAAAGTGGGGAGATTCACCAGTGGCCTGGTGGGGAGTGGTATTATAACAAAACAACACCTGCGCCAGGCAGGATGCCCAGTCCCTTTTCCTCTCGGTGGGCAAGGTTCGCAGCAAATTGTGTAGGGTCCGATTAAACCTTTCACACTGGCCGTTACCGGCCGGATGGTACGGACTGGTGCGAGACCGACCCACGTTGTAGAGACTGCACAACTGCTGGATCAGGTTAGACTCGAAATTGCGGCCCTGGTCGGAATGAATCCGCCCAGGGACCCCAAACTTAAAAAAACACTCCTCCACCAGGACCCAGGCTACAGTCGTGGCCTGCTGATCCCAAGTGGGAACCGCCACAGTAAATTTGCTGAACACATCAGTCATTACCAACACATTCTCCTGGCCGGCCTGAGATGGCTCCAACACTGTAAAGTCGATAGCCACTATTTCGTTCGGGCGGGAAGCCAATAGATGCCCCATATAACTGCGGGCAACTGGTGCCACATCTTTGGCTTGCTGACACCGTTCACACCTCTGAATCCATCGTGCCACATCAGCTGACATACCCGGCCAGTAGCACCGCTGCCGTGCCAGCTCGAGAGTGCGTTCAACGCCTTGATGTCCATGGTGCTGATGTAATGACGTTAAGACCTCAGGCTGCAAAGTCCCTGGAACTACTACCTGAAGCACCACTTCCCCTCCATCAGGGCGGAAAGCCTTACGGTACAATAGGCCCTCCTGCTGTACTAACCGATCCCATTGTCGAAGGAGCGTAGTCACCGGTTTAGGAAGAAGTCTCCGCTCTTGCGGCCCTGGGTATTGCTCTTTCCTCCAAAACCTCAAAGCTTCCTTTATAACGGGGTCTGCCTCTTGTAGGGCCATAAGGTCAAGTGCCGAACGACTCGGCAAAACCTGAATGGCACTCGACGTGGTAGCCTGCACCAGTTCCATACTCACAGCCCGCCTCAACAGCTCTGGCACAATCAATCCCGACGAATCACTACTGTCAATCGTCTGTTCCACAGAAGGCAGGCGAGACAGTGCATCAGCATTCTGGTTGTTTCTACCCGCCCGGTACTGGATTTCAAAGTCAAATGCGGCCAACTCAGCCGCCCATCTCTGCTCTGTAGCACCCAGCTTGGCAGTTGGCCAAATGACTCAATGGGTTGTTGTCGGTTCGTACAACGCACTTATGCCCTAACAGATATTCTCTATATTTCTCGGCCATGGCCCACTTAAGGGCCAAAAACTCGAGCCTCATAGAGCTATATGTGGCGGTGTTCCGCTCAGCCGGCCGAAGGCCACGGCTAGCATAGGCAACTGGTCTAACCTTCCCATCAACCTCCTGCGACAACACCGCTCCAAGCCCGGCGTAGCTAGCGTCAATTTCCAATATGAAAGGTTGCGTAAAGTCTGCGTACGCCAAGACTGGTGCGGTCGTAAGTGTGCGCTTTAAACTCTGAAATGCCTCCTCGCACTGTGAAGACCACACAGCTGTCAATTCCTGACTACGCTTACCAGACCTACCTCGGGTTAGTTCGGCCACTATTTTGTGCAATGGGGCCGCCAGCCTAGCGAACCCCTCCACAAAGCGCCTATAATAGCCGACGAAGCCCAAGAAGGTTCGCAACTCTGACACGGTCCCAGGGCAAGGCCACTGGGCTACGGCCTCGACCTTACTTGGGTCCGTCGCCACTCCCTGGGCCGAAATTACATGCCCCAGATACCTTACCTTCTCACGAAAGAACGCGCATTTCTCAAGCTTTACTTTAAGGCCCTCGGCTCTTAAGCGGTCCAGCACCATCCTTAATCTTTGCAGATGTTGTTGCACAGAGGAGGAAAACACGATAATATCGTCAAGGTACAACAGGACAGCCTGGTGCCGCTGATCCCCAAAAAGCCGCTCCATCAGGCGTTGGAACGTGCTTGGTGCGTTGCACAACCCAAAGGGCATTCGATTCCATTCGAATAGCCCAAAGGGCGTGCAAAAGGCGGTCTTAGGACGATCGGACTCAGAGACAGGGACCTGGTTGTACCCACTGGCAAGATCTAAAGTAGAAAACCAGTGGGCCCCTGCCAGTGAATCCAATGTCTCCTCGATTCGAGGTAACGGAAACGCATCCTTACGTGTCTTGGAATTAAGCTGACGGTAGTCTACGCACATGCGCAGGCTACCGTCCTTCTTCCTTACCAACACAACTGGAGAGGCATATGGGCTGCAACTCTCCCGAATTACTTGTGCATTAAGCAGCTGGCTAATATGGGTCTTTACCAACTCGTACTCGGACGGCGGGATACGCCTATAGCGCTGACGGACCGGGATATCATCCACCAAGGGGATCTCATGAGAGAGAAGGTTAGTACAGCCCAAGTCCCCTTCGTGCATTGAAAACACGCTTTGGTACTCATGAAGGAGAACCCTAACCTGCTCCTGTTCCTCAATCGATAACCCCCCCAAATCGACCAAGTCTATGGGTTCCAACCTAACCGAAGCTCCACAGGAGGCCACCCTTGCGGTCGCCGATAAAACCTCAATCAGACCACTGGGTAGACCCGCCAAATGTACCTCTCCCAACTTTCCTATCACCGTAGTGGGGTAAAGCACTACATCAATAGTACCAACATTAACAACGGGCACCAAAACAGTACCTCCATTTACCTTTACTAAGGAGGGTGAAGCCAATAATCCCGCAGGCAAACCCGTCTCAGGGGGCTCAAATAGCACTGCTTTGCCCGCAAGAGAGGGCGAACACGTTGCAGGCACAAATTTCAAAGTGCCGCCTGGAATACGACACACGCTACGCCCTCTTACCTTAGCGTTGCTACTACGATCCAAGGCATAAGTGACTTGTTGACAATCTTGAAATGCCCGGGAAATCTCAGAATCCTGAGCCACAACTGGCAGCTCAAATAAAGTGGATCCATGACGACCAAAGAGCTCCCGGTAGCAGCGACCGAGCACATTCATTCCCAAAATACCCGGAATATCAGTGCCACCACCGGGGGGATCACGGACCACCAACACCTCACAATCAGGGACTGTACTACCGCACAATTCAATATCTAATTCGAGATACCCGATATATGGAATTTCAAGCCCATTAGCTGCACGGAGCTGCAGCCAATGACGCGACCGCAGGCGATCCTGACCCCATGGCTCAAACCCCAACCGAAAACAGGTTTCTGTGATGGTTGACACCATGGAGCCAGTATCTATCAAACAGGGTACCTGGACACCCCCAATATTAACAATGAGGTGTGGACAAGAGGAAACTAAGTGGGATGCCGATTCGTTACCATGTTGAACATGAGAGCCACCTGCGCCTCCTACCGAACTGTGGCTCCGAAGCCCGGTAGGATCGAGTTTTTTGAAGAATTATGGCCAGAAAATGGCCTTGGTTCGCTGGACAAGGGGGCAACAAGAGGGCGCGACGGGGGGCGAGGGGGCAACGTTCCCCATCGCACTCCCGTGCAAAATGACCTGGTTGTTGACACCTTCTACAGATCAATTGAGTTGAATGAGACGCACGACCACGGGGAAAGGTATTTTGGTTGCGGGTCATAGTTTGGGTGAGCAGATTTATCTGCTGTTGCTGTTGACGCAGCATCTCTCGCAGCTCACCCAGTTCGAACGATTGTCCTCCCCGAACTGGCTCAGGACCTCCCCGGACCTCAAACTGGAACCCACTCACCAAAGGGACCGACTGAGTTCGACCCCTGACACCACCTGGCATTCCTTCTCTCTCCCAACGGATTGCCTCACCCCGGACCTCTAACAACGTTACAGTGGGCTGCCGTCTTATCAATTGTTTCAGCTCTCGTCGAAGCGCATTATCGGAGACACACTCAACAAATTGATCTCTCACAACAATATCGCTATTAGAAATAACGTGCGGCGACTGGCTTTTCACCCTCTCAAAAAGGCTCAATAAAGCCAGGGAGAACTCTAACAAAGTTTCTCCCTCATGTTGCCGCCGTGAAAAAAATGTCTCTTGTAGTGTGACGTATGACTCTGCGCAACCATACACTTCCTGCAACGCAGAAATAATTTTATCTGGATCACCCCTATCGGCACTTGACCGTTATTTAATTTCGTCTCGGGCTTCCCCTTCAAGATGATCATACAGGAAAAAGGCCTGCTCGGCCGGCGTCATATTACGAATACGCATACACGCTCTGGCTTCGTCAATCCACTCATCAATACGGATACCGGACCTGCCATTAAAATTTGGACAGCGTCTGTCTCTCGGAATGAACACAAATCGTTCAACCATGCCAGCACCCGCATCAGCTGACCGAGGCGTAACGGGCCGCGCTGTACTAGTAGAAGCTGCGCCAGGATCGGGGTGCTCCACAGTCGCCCGCTCCTGCCGCAGTCTCTCATTATCTGCCCTTAGTTGGGCTACTAGATCCCTCATCTCTTGTAGTTCGTTGTCCATAAATGTGCTGTAAAGGGCACTCACCTAGTCAAAACACCACTGCACAGTCACCAATGTTCTGCAAACATACAAAAAAAACTCCCCAAGTCTGAATCTGAACAGCTGAACAAATCCTGCCGACTACGCCAAGTGTGGCGACCCGAGTAAAGATGCACTAAGATTTAGAAAATTTCGCTCAACCTACACGTTAGCCCAGACAACTGGGCCACAAGTGAGGTGGGCGGTTATAAAGTTACCGACTACGCCACCCCGGGGCCTACTTCCGGGGAATTTCCCTTCGCACTAGAGCAAGGCTCACAGGCTCGTTTTAACAGAGTCAGGTATCAGACTTGGGTTGAGTACAAACAATAAAAACTTTATTTTCTCATCAAAAGTCTTCCAATTTTATTTAACAAGACACCAATAAATCAAAAAAGAAGAATACACACAAATAACACACAGACCTTGCTTCAGAATTGGGCGCTGGCTTCCCGTGGCAGCAATGACACAGCAATCATACGTGCACACTCACATCACACCTCAATATGAGCACAGCATTCGGAGCACAGCATTCAGGCAAAAGAACCCACCACCACAATCGGGAAGAGACGCTTATCTCTCTGCCACTGATCGCCCCAATTCTGAAGGAAGAGAAAAAAAAGACCAAGTAACACGAAACACACACACACAAGCAATCATATACAAAACAGTCACTACAAACAAGTCTAAAATACAATACTAAAAGAGTTCACCACACCAGCTTGGCTCGTCAACTCAAGGTGCCGCGTCCGGTCACCCCGACAACCAATCTTTGGGCTGGGCAAAGAATGGGCAAAAGCAGCCAACAATATTACAAAAAAAGAAAAAAAAAGAAAACACCTTCAATAGGCCGCCCTCAGGTTGGCCACCCATAAACAGCGAACAAGGAAAACTGATCTCACGTACAAAATAGGTAACATTACATGAATAACATACTAACCATAATTCAACACAAGAAAATATAAGTTTCACACCAATCAACTCACAAGGAAAGAAAATAATATTTAAAGAAAACAAAACAATGCAGAACAGATGGGGACAGTTAGATGGCTAATCTAATGGTTAAACGCCACTGGAAACTCAAATTACTCACAGCCCATATTCTCAACAGTCCAGCTGATCCAGCGACAGCGTTCGGAACTGGATGAAGCGATGAGACGGGACCCGGCGTGTCGATGCACCACGCGAACTGAAACGGAGTTTACTTCGCTCGTCTGCTAATTCAGTACGCAGACGAACCCGTATGGACCGGTCTCCCTCAAACCGACAGGAAAGTCACGCTGATAAGTCGATGTCAGTACAGGTAGCCAAACCAAGCAGACAATAAACAGTATCTGCACAAAAGTTGAGCTAACCCAAAACAGCAGCCCACTATAACGCCTCTTGCACGTTGGCCCGCACCTGTTGTGCGATTCAAACGGCACCAAAACTGCTGCGCATCACACACAGTCCATGAAACGAATCAACTTCGAAGGCATCCCACAAAGCTCCTCCGTCCACCCTTACAAACATGCGTGCGTCCCGCGTCCCACCGGAAACACGGTGACTCGCTCAATGCCACAGAGAGAACGCACACTCATAGCGACGCCCTTATTGTCATGGTGCAATGGATCACAGGAAGCAAATGCGAGTGAAGGAATATTTATTAGCTCAGTCCACGGCAATAGCCAGAATAATTGGTGACGCAGGGACTGGATGGTCAACTCGGTGAGTGAAGACAAACGGTGCGAAGAATCCACGGTGAACGAAGAACACACTCTAGGCACGATAACACTCCACGGGACACGAGACGATCAGGAACAGGATAACCAGACAGGGACACACCAAACAAAGATCTGACAAGGATGAGAGAACAGCAGTGAGTATAAGTAGTGTGGTGGTGATCAACGGCAGCTGGTGATGTGATGATGAACAGCTGGAGCGGATCAGGTAATGCCATACAGACACGCCCCTCACACACGTGCGTTCATACAACAACATAAACACGAGACAAGAAGGGACAGAGAAAACGTCTACCGTGACAGTACCCCTCCTCCTAAGAACGCCTCCTGGCGTTCTCAGACTCCCTTACCTGTCGATTGTAATCATCGATAAGAGAGTGATCCAGAATGTCTCTAGCAGGAACCCAACTTCTCTCCTCCGGACCGTAACCTTCCCAGTCCACCAAGTACTGGAACCCGCGTCCCCTCCGTCTAGAGTCCAGGATGCGATTGACCGAATAGGATGGTTCCCCATCTACGAGTCGCGGCGGTGGGGGAACCGGGACTGGCGGATTAATGCGAGCATAAAACACGGGTTTGACTTTGGATACATGGAACACGGGATGAATTCTCTTGTACGCAAGAGGAAGTTTGAGGCGGACTGCCACCGGACTAACAATCTTGGTAACAGCAAACGGGCCAATAAATTTGGGAGCAAGTTTATTCGAGACGGATCGGAGAGGAATGTTCTTGGTAGAAAGCCACACTTTGGAACCGACGACGTATACGGGAGGCCTCCGCCGGTGGCGATCGGCCTTGGCCTTGGTGCGAGCTCCCACTTGGAGTAGAGTCTCACGGGCTCTAGTCCAAGTGCGCTGACACCTCTGGACAAAGGCATGAGCGGAGGGGACCGCGACTTCGGATTCCAGACTAGGAAAAATTGGTGGCTGGTAACCTACACTACACTCAAACGGAGATAGGCCCGTAGATGACACTGGTAACGTATTGTGGGCGTACTCCACCATTGACAGTTGCTGACTCCAAGAGGAAGGGTTCCTGGAAACCATACATCGCAACGTTCTTTCCAAATCTTGGTTGGCTCTCTCAGTCTGACCATTGCTCTGGGGATGAAACCCAGAGGACAAACTAACAGTCGCCCCCAGTAATCTACAAAATTCTCGCCAAAATTTGGACACAAATTGGGGACCCCTATCGGAAACCACGTCTATCGGGAGGCCATGTAACCGAAAGACGTGATCTACGACAGTTACCGCTGTCTCCTTAGCTGAAGGTAATTTGGGTAAGGGGATGAAATGTGCTGCCTTCGAGAATCGGTCCACCACAGTTAAAATCACTGTGTTACCCTGAGAGGGTGGAAGGGCGGTAATAAAATCTAGAGCGATATGGGACCAGGGTCTCGAAGGCACCGGCAGCGGCTGAAGTAACCCATCCGGAGGTCGATTGGAAGACTTACCAATGGCACAAACTGAGCAAGCCAAAACAAAATCGTGAATGTCGCGAGCCATACGTGGCCACCAAAACCGTTGCTTGACTGAAAAACCAGTGCGATTAACTCCTGGGTGACAAGCAACGTTGGAATTGTGACCCCACTGGATGACGTCTGACCGTAATCCCTCCGGCACAAACAAACGGTTCGGTGGGCACCCGGGCGGAGGCGTTACCCCTTCCAAGGCTCTCTTGACCTTCGCTTCGATCTCCCATGTGAGTGTTGAAACAAATCTGGTCTCGGGTAAAATACACTCGGGAGTAGACGGGCGTTCGGAAAAATCAAATATGCGAGATAAAGAGTCCGGCTTGATGTTCTTAGAACCCGGACGGTAAGATAGAGTAAAATCAAATCGACCGAAAAAAAGTGCCCACCGAGCCTGCCTGGAGTTCAATCTTTTGGCAGTTCTGATGTATTCTAGATTCTTGTGATCAGTCCAGACGATAAAAGGTACCCCCGACCCTTCTAACCAGTGGCGCCATTCTTCCAATGCCAACTTGACTGCCAACAACTCTCTGTTACCAATGTCATAATTGCGTTCGGCTGGGGATAATCGATGTGAAAAAAACGCGCAAGGATGCACCTTGTCGTCCACAGGTGAACGCTGGGATAACACTGCTCCTACTCCCACCTCTGACGCGTCGACCTCCACCACAAACTGACGTGAAGAATCAGGGGTTATAAGAATAGGAGCTGAAACAAAGCGGCTCTTCAGTTTAACGAACACAGCCTCGGCTGCTTCGGACCACCTGAACGCAGTTCGGGGGGAGGTCAAGGCAGTCAGAGGCGTGACTAGCTGGCTGAAATTGCGAATGAAACGCCGGTAAAAATTGGCAAACCCCAGAAACCTCAACAGGGCCTTGCGGGAATCTGGACTTGGCCAATCCACCACAGCCTTGATCTTCTCAGGGTCCATCCGCATTCCCTCGGACGACACGATGTAACCTAAAAAAGGAACAGACTGTGCATGAAAATCGCATTTCTCCGCCTTGACAAAAAGCCCATTCTCTAGCAGCCTCTGAAGCACTCGTCGGACGTGCTGCACATGCTCCTGGAGAGACGAAGAAAAAATCAATATGTCATCCAGGTAGACATATATGAACTGATCGATCATGTCTCGCAGCACGTCGTTGACCAGTGCCTGGAAAACTGCTGGGGAGTTGGACAGCCCGAACGGCATGACCAAATATTCAAAATGCCCCCTAGGGGTGTAAAAAGCAGTTTTCCATTCATCTCCCTCCCTAATGCGAACCAAATGATAAGCGTTACGTAAGTCCAATTTTGTGAAGATAGATGCTCCCTGCAACCTCTCGAAGGCTGAAGACATCAACGGCAAAGGATACGTATTCTTTACCGTGATGTTATTCAACCCTCGGTAGTCAATGCAAGGTCGCAAAGATCCATCCTTCTTCCCCACAAAAAAGAACCCCGCCCCCGCTGGAGAAGAGGAAGGGCGAATGAATTTGGCTACTAGAGAATCAGAAATATATTTCTCCATAGCCTCTCTTTCAGGAATCGAAAGTGAATATAACTTGCCTTTAGGCGGAGACTTACCTGGCAGTAAATCTATAGCACAGTCATAGGGACGATGCGGAGAGAGAGAAGCAGCACGAGACTTACTGAACACTTCCTTCAGATCCAGATACTCTGCGGGCACGTTAGACAAATCCCCTGTTTCCTCCTGCAACACAGAAACAGGTACAGACGAACAAGCAGACACAAGACAAGACTTATGACATTCCTTATTCCACTCCAGCACAGTTTTATGAATCCAGTCCACACGGGGGTTGTGTTTGATCAGCCAAGGATGTCCGAGAACAACGGGTGCCAAAGGTGAGTCCAAAATAAAAAAAGAAATAGTCTCAGTGTGATTGCCAGAAGTAATGAGCGTGATGTCTTCAGTGGTGTGCGAAATGATGGGAAGTTCATGACCAGTTAATGCATGAACAGAAATCCTATGAGTGAGGGGTCGAAGGGGAATCTGGAAGGTGCGTGCGAAATTAGAATCCATAAAATTACCTTCCGCCCCGGAATCCAATAGTGCAGAACAGTCGTGCTGGTTGGTTGACCATCTCAGTCTTACCGAGAGGAGGGTGGAGGTTGATGTAGCTGATGAGGTCTTCCTGGCGGAGATCCCACCCGACAGTAGCCTCATGTTTACTGTCGGGCTTGGCCTTTTACCGGGCAGTTGTATGCAAAGTGACCAGTCCCTCCACAGTAAAGGCAAAGGCCCTGGGACCTCCGCCTCTCCCTCTCCTCTCGGGAAAGCCGAGCTCGACCCACCTGCATGGGCTCGTGATCGTCGACAGGGCTGACCACGCCCCTGCCGCTGGACCGCCGGCCGTCGAAATCTCCGAGAGGGCGGGTGGAAGTTGTTCTGCGCTCGACTCTGGACAGTCGAGCGTCCACCCGCAGGGCAAGGTCGATTAAGCCATTGAGACTGGTGGGGAGATCCAGGGCATAGATCTCCTTCTGGACGTGGTCAGCCAGCCCATGCAGAAACATGTCCCACTGCGCCTCCTCGTTCCAGCCACACTCCGCCGCCAGGGTCCTGAACTCGATCGAGTAATCGGATACTGAGCGTTCACCCTGGCGGAGTTCAGCCAACGTCCTGGCCGCTTCTCTTCCGGACACCGCTCGATCAAAGACCTTCCTCATCTCCTCCGCGAGGGACTGGAACGAGGAACAGCATGGGTTCTGGTTCTCCCACACCGCCGTTCCCCAGAGTGCCGCTCTCCCAGTCAGCAGTGTCAATACAAATGCCACTTTCGTTTGTTCATTGAAAAAAGTGCGTGGCTGTAAGGCAAAGTGCATAGAACACCGGGTTAAGAATGCTCTGCAATGAGACGGCTCACCCGAATAAGCTTCTGGAACCGGTAATCGAGGCTCCGACTGGGAGGGGCTTCCTGGTGGTGCGGGAGGAACGGCTGGTGTGGGGGGCGCAGCGGGGACACGTAGGCGCTCGATCTGCTGGGTGAGCTCAGACACCTGCGTCACCAAGGCTTGAACTGCGCGACCCGTGTCGCCGATCTCCTTCTCTTGGGAATTCATCCTTTGAATGCTGTGATGTACAAACTCTTCTATGGATGGTGACGCACTCGCTGCTCCCATTTCCTGGTCAGATCTTTCTGTCATGGTGCAATGGATCACAGGAAGCAAATGCGAGTGAAGGAATATTTATTAGCTCAGTCCACGGCAATAGCCAGAATAATTGGTGACGCAGGGACTGGATGGTCAACTCGGTGAGTGAAGACAAACGGTGCGAAGAATCCACGGTGAACGAAGAACACACTCTAGGCACGATAACACTCCACGGGACACGAGACGATCAGGAACAGGATAACCAGACAGGGACACACCAAACAAAGATCTGACAAGGATGAGAGAACAGCAGTGAGTATAAGTAGTGTGGTGGTGATCAACGGCAGCTGGTGATGTGATGATGAACAGCTGGAGCGGATCAGGTAATGCCATACAGACACGCCCCTCACACACGTGCGTTCATACAACAACATAAACACGAGACAAGAAGGGACAGAGAAAACGTCTACCGTGACACTTATATGTCGCAGAAGGACGCAATTAAAGGGGCACTCCCCCTCATATGAAGTGACTCCGACAGATGTAACCAGTACTGCTACACCAGCATAGCTGGATAACCCCATAGTATTCCCACCCTCTTCCCTGCAAGATACAGCTACAATACCCCCATCTCACAAATGTCCCTTGCCCTCAGATATGAATATGGTAAAGAAATCAACTTACAGCATGAGTTTCATATCCCATGTGCAATGCTGGGAATGGGTGCTCTTTAGTTGGTCTGCCATCAGGGAAGTGTATCCCACAGACCTTGAATAGTAAATAACATAGATAGATAACGTTAGATAAATAGATACTTTAAGGATCCCCAAAGGAGAATTTCGGGTCTTAGTACACACACACGATCACACACACACACACACACACTCTGACCTCTCTCTCTCTCACACACACACACTCTGACGTCTCTCTCTCTCACACACACTCACACACACACACTCTGACCTCTCTCTCTCTCACACACTCACACACACACACACATAGCTGCTATATACCATACACCTTAAACATAAACATGACAAATAAAAATAATAAGCAGGCATGCCTAGTTGGACAGTAACACATATTGAATACAACAGTACACAACAATAGGCTACTATCTAACAGTACTGTCTATATTTTAGACAAATAACAGTGTTTCGTGTCAGTGAAAAGACAGACTAGCTTAAAGTTAGCAGCTAACAGACAGCTAGCTAGCAAGCTGACGTTGACCAGCTAGGTAACATTAGGTGGGTTACCCACATTAACATTGTCACAATTTGAAAAGGAAATGGGATTCAATACAAGCCATATTCAGGGCTCAACATTAAAAAAAATTCTACCCCCGGGGCCAGTAGATCAGAGTTTTGGTGGCCCCTTCTATATTTTTACTGGCCCTGAAAGAAATATAAGGAAAAGCACTTTTCCATTAAACTGTAGGCATATTTATTGTATACATTAGGATTAATCAATACAGCAAAGGGAGTACAGGAATTAAGAGAGAGTCCCTGTATGCAAAAATAACCAAATGTCAGCCTGCAGTAGATTATTTGTCAATACCTGCTCTCTCCTTTTTTTTTCTCAGTCTCCTCACCTTACTTATGCTTATTAAAGCTAAAGTTATTCATTCAAGAGCTGATTTTCTTTTTGCCTTTTGTTGTTTAATTCTCAGTAATGGCGCAATCCTTAGCATGTTTATTAGACTGGTTCCCCTTTAAGAACGAGTGCAGATCTAATAGTCTACTGATGCACCATATTTTCTCCCAAATATTTCCATAACTACGTCCATTTTAGACATAAACTGTTTAAGTGAATCTCCAAGGCGGTCATTTTGACATATTTTTGTGTATATTTGATCGTTTAGACGCGCACATGAAGCCCAATGTGTAATTTGCTTGTCTCGTTACGGTATGTTTCGGAGCGCGCGCCGCATTTGGAACTGCATCTCTTGCGCAGATTTTTGTGCTTTTAATAGCTCTTTTTATTATTAAACGCGTCCCGCAATTTAGCAACAGTAGAGACTGCATTTTACAACAATCACCGATCGTGCTGATTCTGTCTTAAAGTTTTAGTTTTAAGGTGAAATGGCAGCGTACTGCTGCGATGGGACGGAAGTTGCGCTAGACAGAATGCGGCTATAGTTTTTAATGGTTTTACCTCAAATATTCTATAATCTTTGGAAGCCGAAATCTAAAATAAAATCAGAGTAATATCACAGATCTAAAGTGTGCTACGTTTGAATGTTTAGTTCTGTCCTCTGCTCTGTGGTCACTCATTAAGCGGGGCTGTGCGCACTGTGGCACCGCGTGAGAGATCTCTCTCTATCTGGACTGCGAATAGCAAAAATGCATCACAGACTAATGGTTTAATATTAATATATCCAGAAATAGCTGGTGACTCAGCGAGATGGTAAAAAAACAAAACAATAACGTCTGATCACCCCGCCTACGTGTATTTCTCCAGTACCGACAGCAGAGCCAATAACGTCCGAGCTTATCGATACAGCGGTCTTTCAAAATTCAGCCCCGGGCTCGTTTAATACCGGGTTTCGGTACCCATCCCTACCAGTGTAGGCCCTACTGTGTTTTCCACACTGGGAATGTCCTCTTTCTCGTATCAGCCTCGTAGTTCTTTGACATTTTAACACGTTAAAATAACCTGAAGTAACACTAATGGTGTGTTCACACCGAACGCGAATTTAATTATTTGCGCGAGTAGATTACATACAAAATCAATGCAAAGACGCGAATAGACGCATCATTTGCGCCGGGCGTTGCGAATGACGCGAATTGGGCGACGCGTTTGCCGCGAATGTCTTCCGCGCAAGTTAAAAAATTTGAACTCGAGCGAATGTTCAAGCGTCTAACTAGACGCGTATTTGACACTCTATTCGCGTTCGGTGTGAACACACCATTACACTCTTCGCGCCACTGTGTATGACGTTTGCTGTTTGTTTTGCTGATGGCCAGTCACTGGCCCGCACGGGCCAGTGACTGGCCAATCAACTTGCCCGACATAGTCTTTTACTGGCCCCGGGCCATCGGGCCATTGCTTATGTCGAGCCCTGCATATTATTTTTCACCCACGTCTGCCGAATGTCCGCGTCTTGTACTCGCCCAGGAAATCTGTGTAAACCGTATGGCACCAGATAGAGCCAGTCGACCCGGGGTATTTTATGTAACTCACAATGTTTTCTCTTCCAAATTGAAATTTTACTGCCGCCATTGAAACAATTTATAACGGAACATGTTTTCCCACTCGACATTATAAAAGTTGTAACGTTAGTGACAGTAGTAAATCCCGGGCTGTTTATTCCAGTGGATGCAAGTTGCAACTAAAACAATAGGAGGCAATGGCGCAACGCTACCCAGCAACAGCTCAGTTATGGCGCCCGCTTACTTCCGGTAGTTTCGCCGGATTCGTCTATACCCAATGTTTAGATCTGTTTGGGTATTTATGCAAATTAGCACATATGTAATTAGATTATGCACCGTTTGTCCATGTTAACAAACAATTTCAAAAAACTTGTAATACATTTTTTGTTTGTCTTGATGTAAGTAATCAACTCAGTGATTTTCATGGTGATATTTAAAGGTTAAAATTTGTACCCTATTCACGTGAGAAAGAGAATGAATAGGCGATATTTGGGTCTTTTTCTAAACTTTCCCCTAATGCGATTCTTCTGGGCTTTTTTTCCCTTACTCAGGACATATTGCAGATACAAAATCAGTTGAGTTTGCTTCTGTTGCAATTTGTTCAACCTTTTTTCATAAAATGACTGGACTATTATTAGCATGCATATTTATAGGATATTGGCTATTTATTAGTACTTATAAAGCACATATTAATGCCTTATTCTGCATGACCATATTCTACATCCCTAATCTCACACAATTCCTAAACTTAACAACTACATAACTGACTATTAACCCTCTGGGGTTGGCGCGTTTTGCTCGATTTTTTTCACATAGCAGAAAAATTAACGTTAAAGTCCCCATGAATTCAAAATTGACCATACTTACTATGTTTGCCTAAATTGATCGTTTTGTGGTGAACAATTCATCCATGCAAGTCAATCCACACAAAAAAATGTTTTGGCTTAGTAATCTTTAATCAAAATCTGAAATGTCCCCTCCCCTCTGCATTGGAGGACCTTGCCCGATGACATAGGTTTTACGGTTTGGGTGTCTGCTTAACATCCGTAACCACGCCCCTCCAGCTGACAGTAGACAGGCTGAATGAAAACACCTACTTTTCTAGATCCAATCAGGTGCTAGTTGGAAAAAAAGCCACGCCCACTATTTTTCCTCATTTAGTATTCCGTTTCTCTCGGAAATATGTCACAACACTGGAGAAAAGTCGTTTGCAACTTCCGGTTCACGGGGACTTTAAAATACTCCATAATTTCTGGTCATACAGAGTTAAGATATATGAAAAAATAAACTGTTGTCTACTTTTTTATGTGTCCACTTACAATCGAAATAAAATATTGCGCTTTTGTAAAATAAAGAAAACAAACAGGGTGTGCGTTCTGCCTCTCCGTCTCCGTGAACTTTTTTTCTGGAGCACGTCTCTAAACTTACACAAAACTCAGCGAATTCTATTCACCCAGGCATGAGCAATATACTGTATCTTTATAATAATTTAAGTGTGTACTTTTAAATGATCTAATTCAAAACTAAAATAAATATTCTGTTTATGTAATCTATTTAAAAAGAGAGAGGTCAGCCGTTCTAATTATCGTTCTCTCAGCTCATTATTCCGCTAATGTGACATGCCCACGGAGAGCGTGCGCTATTCAAACGCTAATGATCTGAAGCAACACACGGAGACGTGTAAACACCCACATAAACTCGGTAAAACACTACATTTAGTCAGATTAATGTACTGTCGTCTTGCGAGGCTGTGAGGAATAATTTACCTCAGAACAAGTGCTGGTTTATTTTCACTTCGAGGAGCGAGGAGGATCCAGCTGAGAATTGTGTAAGTGTTTTATTCCTGTGCTTTGTTCTAATCGCGATATAGAATAGTGTCTGTAAACGCAAAAAGAGTGTTTAAATATGAATCACGCATCAAATATGCGCACTGTTACAGACGAAATATGAAAGACAACATTCCGTTGACTAGTTTTGGATAGATTATACATTTTTTACTCTAAAATAGACATCAAATAAGCTTTTGATAGTTGATTAGTTTATGTTTGACAAAACATACTATATATTTAACCCTCTGGGATCTGAGGTGTTTTCAGGGTCCTTGAGATGTTTTGGTATGCTCTGACATTTCTGCTTTTTTCAGTTGCTTATAAACATATTAATGGCACAGGTGAAATTACACTCTATATAGCACACACAGGGCTACCATAATATGTGAACAACATGTTAATACATGTTTGTATTGTTGAGAGAATATTGTTTATGCGTGGTTATTGAAAAAACTAAAAAATAAAGTTTCTAATATAAGGCCACAAATAACATACTAAATATCTGTCCACAAGACTTTTGACTAGTGGATGTTGTTGCCTAGAGTTTTTGCTTCGAATTGATCTGAAAATCATTCTGCCTAATCATTCACATAAAACAATAGATTGTTTTAAATTGTGAAAAACATTTTTTTGTTTGCAAAGGCAATATGCGGATGGGCGGAACGGCCCAACCCCCTCATGAATAATTAGGCAGTTCTCACCTGAGCAGACTGCATACTAATGAGCCTTTCATTCAGTGGTGTCACACAAGAAAGAATGCAAGGACAATATATATATATATATATATAAATAAATAAATATGTATACACACACACACACACACACACATATATATATATATATATATATATATATATATATATATATATATACACTACCGTTAAAAAGTTTGGGGTCAGTGAGAATTTTATTTTTATTTTTTGGAGGAAAGAAATCAATACTTTTATTTATCAAGGAATAATTAATTTGATCGAAAGTGACAGTAAAGACATTTATAATGTTACAAAAGATTCTAACCCTAACCCTATTAATCAAAGAATCCAAAAACAAAAAAAACAAAAAAAAAACTGTACAACTGACAGACCAACAACTGTTTCAACATTGATAATAATAATAAATGTTTCTTGAGCATCAAATCCTCATATTATACTGATTTGTGAAGGATCATTTGACACTGAAGACACTGACACTGGTGATGCTGAAAATTCAGCTTTGATCACAGGAATAAATTACACTTTACTATATATTCACACAGAAAACAGCTGATTTACACTGGAGATAATATTTAATACTATAACTGATTTTTGTTGTATTTTTAATCAAATAAGCGCAGCCATGGTTAGCAGAAGAGAATTCTTTTAAAAGTATTTAAAATCGTACCGACCCCAAACTTTTGAACGGTAGTGTGTATATATATACAAACAATCAAAATATAAATGAAAGCCAAAAGCACATTTTTAGTCACACCTTTTAGCCATCCACATACCATTTTTAGCCAACCACCGCGGTCAAAATAAACCAGTCGCATTTCAAAGTCGTTCGCGAAACGACCGCCAGGTGGCGCAAAGGGACATTTAGCAAAACGTAAGTGGGGCTAATGTCTGTAGCCTAAGGATGAAATACTACAAGTTATGGTAATTTCCAAATAAGCCTACAACAAACATTTATAGCCTACTCCGTAATTGTTGGTCATACAGATAAGATATAATCTTTTAAAACTGTAAAAGGCTAAAGTATAGGCCTACACTCACAGGCTAAATGAAAAAATCGCTCATGTGAGAAACAGACGTTTGGGTATTTCTCAGTGAGAAAATTCATAGCCGAGCGGTAGAACTTAGGGTTCATCATCAAGATGACACGGGTTCAAATCCCGCACAAACAAGGTCTGCTGTATTTTTTATATTTATTTAGATTTGTCTAGCTCTAAAACTCTGTTACACCATACAGTTTTTTTGTGCTTATATTTATAAAATACAATTATCATGCATTTCCATTTTACACTAAGGAAAAAAAATAGTATCCAACAGAACGACTTTGCATCTGTATAATAATAGGCTACCAATCGTAATTTCAAAAGCAGTTATGTAAAAAAATTAATTATATATAGCCTATATATATATATATATATATATATATATATATATATACACTCACCGGCCACTTTATTAGGTACCCCATGCTAGTAACGGGTTGGACCCCCTTTTGCCTTCAGAACTGCCTCAATTCTTCGTGGCATAGATTCAACAAGGTGCTGGAAGCATTCCTCAGGGAGTTTGGTCCATATTGACATGATGGCATCACACAGTTGCCGCAGATTTGTCGGCTGCACATCCATGATGCGAATCTCCCGTTCCACCACATCCCAAAGATGCTCTATTGGGTTGAGATCTGGTGACTGTGGAGGCCATTTTACTACAGTGAACTCATTGTCATGTTCAAGAAACCAATTTGAAATGATTAGAGCTTTGTGACATGGTGGAAGTAGCCATCAGAGGATGGGTACATGGTGGCCATAAAGGGATGGACATGGTCAGAAACAATGCTCAGGTAGGCCGTGGCATTTAAACGATGCCCAATTGGCACTAAGGGGCCTAAAATGTGCCAGGAAAACATCCCCCACACCATTACACCACCACCACCAGCCTGCACAGTGGTAACAAGGCATGATGGTTCCATGTTCTCATTCTGTTTACGCCAAATTCTGACTCTAACATCTGAATGTCTCAACAGAAATCGAGACTCATCAGACCAGGCAACATTTTTCCAGTCTTCAACTGTTCAATTTTGGTGAGCTCTTGCAAATTGTAGCCTCTTTTTCCTATTTGTAGTGGAGATGAGTGGTACCCGGTGGAGTCTTCTGCTGTTGTAGCCCATCCGCCTCAAGGTTGTGCGTGTTGTGGCTTCACAAATGCTTTGCTGCATACCTCGGTTGTAACGAGTGGTTATTTCAGTCACTGTTGCCCTTCTATCAGCTCGAACCAGTCTGGCCATTCTCCTCTGACCTCTGGCATCAACAAGGCATTTCCGCCCACAGAACTGCCGCTCACTGGATGTTTTTTCTTTTTCGGACCATTCTCTATAAACCCTAGAGATGGTTCTGCGTGAAAATCCCAGTAGATTAGCAGTTTCTGAAATACTCAGACCAGCCCTTCTGGCACCAACAATCATGCCACGTTCAAAGTCACTCAAATCAACTTTCTTCCCCATACTGATGCTTGGTTTGAACTGCAGGAGATTGTCTTGACCATGTCTACATGCCTAAATGCACTGAGTTGCCGCCATGTGATTGGCTGCTTAGAAATTAAGTGTTAACGAGCAGTTGGACAGGTGTACCTAATAAAGTGGCCGGTGAGTGTATATACTATATATATACTATATATATATATATATATTTTTTTTTTTCAGGGCTGCCAACTCTCACGCATTGAGCGTGAGAGTAGGCTACTCACGCAATTGACCCAAATCTCACGCTCTCACGCCACACCCCCGATTTCTCACGCTGAAGTGTCAACCCGGTCGGTCAAATTCCTAAAAGATATAGTTTATCTATAGATCTATCTGTTGAGCCACTCGTGATCGACTAGTTATACCGCACATTAGTTAAAATATCCCGTAATCTATCTAGAGCGAGCGTGCATGCGAGACAGATATTGTGCTCCAAACCATGCGCGCGCATGGCAGAGAGGTCTGTTCCCTACAACCTAGAGTTTTTAAAAACATGGTTTTAAGTAAAGTGTGATTTGCCAGGGGGGACTAGGATTTCCTTCTGGTCTAAACATCCCTGCTTCTGCTGAATTATTTTAATCCCCCCCGTAATTTTTTGGTCATACAGATAAGAGTATATCAGCTGTATGATGTGTTTTTACCCTGAAATGTTTAATTTCGAGAGAGAGACCCGCGCGCACAGCGAGGGAGGCTAATGCCTCGTTTCCACTGAGCGGTACGGTACGGTACAGTTCGGTTCGGTACGCAATTATTTGCGTTTCCACTGTCAAAAGTTGTGAATGGTACCAAAAAGCCGAACCGTACCGTACCACTTTTTGGGTACCCTTCCGTTGGGGTACCTAGCACAGTGGTACGGTACTAAAAGGTGGAGCTAGACTCACTGCAGAACGGTGATTGGTTGACAGAGTATCGTCACTTGCGCGTGCTACAAGGGCATTAGAAGCATACAGTTAAAATATAATACTACTGTTATTGTGTCACGAAATGTAGTTTTAAGAGTTTTTCAGGCGAGAAAGTAGTTTTTTAAAGCTCAAATCTGTGGTTTATTTATAGATTTATGATCATTTGAAGATCCATTCCAAGCAATCACCGGGTGCTCGGCGCTCAAGTACCCCGCCTGGAGCAGCCTTTACCCGGCTAGCCGTTCTGATGTTTGCCGCTGACTCTGACGTCTCTGTACAGTGGTTAAACATGAGATATAATTCGTCTTGTACAGACCTAACAGGCGATCTTTGGTCTCGTGAATCTATAATTCGTTCCCTGGCCAATAGTTTTGGCAGAAGGCTAAGTGAAGTTTCATATAGGCTATTTGAGCGCTGAATTTGTATATTTGACTGAATTGTTTGCTTTGTGATTAAAGCTTTACTGTATATATTTTTGTACCTTTTACTTATACTTTTATAATGGCTATTATTATAAAACTGAAATTCACCAAAAATAGATAGTTTTGTCATTTATTTTATTTTATTACAAGATCATCTGTAATGTTGTTTATTGCAACATTTGTACCAATGCAATATGCAATTCATTGCCTGGAATATGTTTAATATTTTTAAATTTAAACGAAAAGAGGCAGGATTGTGTTTTATATTTAGTTTTGTTATAAATATAACGTTACATACATGCAGTGAATATAATCAATAGGCTATGCGTTGCCTGAACCACATTTGTGTGCTTATAATGTTTAAAATGTATTTAAATTAAATCGAAAAGAAGCAGAGTGGTGTTTTATAACATATTTCGTTTTATTGTTGCCTAAAATGTACATAACCGGAGTAGCAGAGCGAGCTGAGTGGCGCATTCAAGAACGCGCTGTTCCATCAGCAGAATTACTGGACTCGCGTCCTCGGGATCATTCTCCTGAGTCGGACTTTGCGTGGCTACTTGGTATTGAGAAACGCCTAATGCCAGCGCTTGTTTCTTGTGACAAACATCCCGAGAAGCAAGAACAAGATCTGCTGTCTGTCATCCATTGTTGTTTACT
Source organism: Rhinichthys klamathensis goyatoka (assembly GCF_029890125.1). Taxonomy (NCBI): domain Eukaryota; kingdom Metazoa; phylum Chordata; class Actinopteri; order Cypriniformes; family Leuciscidae; genus Rhinichthys; species Rhinichthys klamathensis. The sequence goes on along the minus strand of NW_026607223.1, from coordinate 116,991 downwards.
ATGTCGCTTTTGTTCGCGCGAAAATGACGTCGATCGCTTCTCTCCGGCATACACCACGCCTATCAAGTAAGGTACTGTTGGCAGTGGAAACGCGAGCCCCGATCATGGTTTAGCGACCCGACCCGAACCGTACCGTACTGAACCGTACCGTACCACTCAGTGGAAACGAGGCATTAATAAACTTGTTAAAAAGAGATCCAGCGCGAGAGAGGCAAAGAGAAACGCATGTTTTTAATTTAATTATGTTTCTTTGGACAATTTTCGTTTTGTAGGCCTACTGTTTTAATTGTTTAATTTAGCTGTAATTTCTTTGGCAATACAAATTTAAAATGTCGCAAGAATAAGATTAGCCTAGTGTTTCTTATTTTGCATCGCAAAAGAAATAAACTCTAAACAAGATGCAACCCTGTTTTAAATTAAAAAATTTAAACCTTGAAATGTTCGAACTTGGTTTCAAACTTAAGTAATTTTAGTGTTCTTTTACATTACACAATAATTTAGCAGACTAAAGACGAGCTTCTTCATTTTCATTTTCTGATGCAATCGGCTGACAATCTTCCTTCATCAGTTTTTGTCGTTTGTGCAGCGGCTGTGGTTCTACAGGAATGTAGCAAATTTATGTTGTAATGATAATCAAACAAAACTCTTGACTTTAAATAAGTAAACAGATATAAACAGTTACCTATTTAAGCATCAAGGTGGGAAAATATAAACGTAGGACAACATCGGTTAACAACATGTATGCTACATTGAGATTCGATCTCGGGTCGAATGAAGCTCCTCGAAGCTCGTGTCATTGCGTTGATCATTGAGCTGTCTTCTGTATGCTGATAAAGTTGTAAAGCCTCATTCATGTAGCCTAAATGTTTTTATTGCAATGTTTTATGTTGAAATGTTTTCATTATTTATTCAATTACATTTCAGTAGCCTAATTTCAGTATTGTGATTATGAATTATTTTAACTACATTTCACTTGTTGAATTCTTCTGCTACCAGCTTTCAATCGCTCTGAATCAGCGCGGTGCGGCAGCAGATTACACATTAGAGAGAATAAACCGGAATAAACGAACACTTTTCAGAGTCTATGATTGTAGCGCCTCTTAGCGGTAAAAGGCAGCAAATACACCACACATTTTACCGCCGCGGTGGAACGGCTGATGTGGGCATTGTCATGGCTTGCCTCGACATTTGCGTTTGAATAGCGCGCGTCCTCCGTGGGCGTGTCAGATTAACGCGTAATGAAGTGTAATGAGCTGGGGAAAAAAATACTGACAGCACTCTCTTTTCATACAGATTGCATAAACTGAGAATATTTGTTTTTTATATAAATTACTTCATTTAAAAGAAGAGAATTTAAGCTTCATAAAGAAAAACCTCTCGTGCCTGTGTGACAAGTAATCGCGGAGTTACAGTTAATCTTAGGACGCGTTTCAGAATGGACTTCACTGACAGAGAGAACGCAGAACTCGCATCATGTTTGTTTTTCTTTATTTGGTGAAAAGCACAACACTTTGTTTTTATTGTGAGTATCCACAAAAAAAATAGAAACTTAACAGGATCTAATGATGTACAACACTTATATGTAAGATCAAAATTAACCGAGTATTTTGAGTCTCTTTTACACTGATAAGAAAAAAAGCGAGACAATCGCGCCGGCGCGATAGCCGACCCCAGGGGGTTAACATATGAGCAGAAACTGTCTAAGATGTTATAGTGTTTGTTCCAATGCAAGCTATATCAAAATAATGAATCCTTAACTTTGAAATATGTATGATAAAATGTATTGGCCTACTTTAAAAAATAATACTTTATAACACATTTATGGTAAAAGACTATTTTCTTTTCAAGATGTTTCCAACTCTAACTTTGAACCAATTCTGTAGAGTGGCCCATATAACTTATTTGAACAGGATTTGTTTCCAGGTATGACTAAAAATGTGCTTTTGAATATATATATATATTTATTTTATTTTTTTTCCCTTGCATTCTTTCTTGTGTGACACACCTGAATGAAAGGCTCATTATTATGCGGGTCTTTGTCTTCTCAGGTGAGAACCACCTAATTATTCATGAGGGGGTTGGGCCGTTCACGCCCATCCGCATATTGCCTTTCCAAAACAATCTATTGTGTTATGTGAATGATTAGTCAGGATGATTTTCAGATCATTTTGAAGAAAAAACTCTAGGCGACAACATCCATTAGTCAAAAGTCTTGTGGACAGATATTTAGTATGTGTTTTGTGGCCTTATTTCAGAAACTTTAATTTTTAGTTTTTTCAATAACCATGCATAAACAATATTCTCTCAAAAATACAAACATGTACATACATGTTGCTCACATATTATGGTAGCCCTGTGTGTGCTATATAGAGTGTAATTTCACCTGTGCCATTAATATGTTTACAAGCAACTGAAAAAAGCACAAATGTCAGGGCATGTCAAAACATCTCAAGGACCCCAAAAACACCTGAGACCCCAGAGGGTTAATAAGCCGTAATTTAGAGTTTATTGAGGCAGTTAAATGTCAGTTAAAAGTGAGGATTGTACCATAATCTAAAGTGTGACCAAGTTATTTTTCTGTGGCCATGAAAAATATTCTTTCTTAGAGTTGATAATACAATCAATAATGAGAGTTTGCTGGACGAACAGGTTGATATGATATAATTGATTGATATGGTAATGTTCCCCCATATTGCCTCATAAAGAAAATCTCTTTGCAATAGATGTCTCTGTTTTTGAGAATTTCCCGTGGTCATCGGCAGCATGACACAGATGTTGAACACCACACAACAGGAGCACAGACATCCAGTGGTGTGGACAGTTTATTAAAGGTAGAACTAAACTTCTGGAAAATGGTTGTCCATGTGCAGGATTGAGAATCCCTGCTGTCAAAAAATTTAAATTCAGTACGAATACCTTGAATCTTTAAAGCATTTGAACACTTTTATTATAAGCATTGATTAAATAAATGGACACTCACATAAAACAACCATCTAGGTTAAGATGATGAAAACAAAACTCATAATGCTAAATCCTAAAAATACATTCAATGTGTGTTGTGTAAATTAACACTCTTCATTTCACTGGAGGCATGATGTCAAACAAACTTGACACTTTTCATAACAGTGCACCAGCTAACCAATGCAACTCATTTAGTTTCAGTGGGCATTAACCCTAAAGCCTAAACAGCAAAGGGGGAATCTCAGAGAAATGACCAGGACATATTGCACCTCAAAGACCTTATGGATACAGGAAATAAAACCCATTTTAAATACCAAAATATGAAATAAGACCCAGACTTTTCTTGAGAGTTTTCCGTGAGATTCTTCCTAAAAGCAGATCTGTAAGTTGATGATGTTTAGCAGGCAGCCTCTGTGGTGAAGGTGGTGTGGTCCAACAGATGCTCTGGCGGCACAATAAGCTTGAGTGCTTGATCTAAGGCCACTGCCGTCAGACCCCAGATTCGATACTTCGGACTGTGAAACACAGGGAGTGTGTACCCATAACGGTCACCAGTACGGAAGTGTGTGTATCCTCTGTTTTGGGCTTGACATAAATGCTCAAGTGTCAGGGTAAAAATCTCTTCCACCTGTCAATCAAAGAAGTGCAGTGTTACTCAACCCTTATCTCAGGACAAACAGTCTGCCATGATGTGGTAGAACTGAATGGATTGTGATGATGTAAATTGGGGAAATGTGCAGTGGTCTGCCTGTACCTCACTTGGATTAGGTCGAAAAGAGAGTCTCTCCAATGGTCCAAGATTGGCGATTACAGGCGCAATCATCATTCCAGACTGCAAATTAGGAAACATAAAATTAGATGAAGAATTGCACTGATCTTTACTTCAGAAATAGTTAAAAGCTTTCTGACACTCAACTGTGCATTCATTATTTAGAATTCCTGGGAAAATGTTGATTAAGAATGTAGAAATATAAAATATGAATGAAATATAAAACAATTTTCTAAAAAAACAAATGATTACAGGCAAAACATAAAATATTGCTATATAAAATGCCAAATGTAAACATTACATTAATAACGTTATTTTATAGTTCTGTAAAATTTTAATTTAGCAGTCAACCAATCACAAATTCAAATAGTACAGACTGTGCAAATGTGATATTGAAGCATAGCCTATCCAACAAGAGTGAAATGCCTGTGCTCAGCTGTCAAGTCATCATAGGTGAGTCACAATGGCAATGCGCTGGCGTTAGTTTTCCCGAGGATAAACTGGATATGTTACCAACTGTCAAACAATTAGGCTTACATTTCAGTGAAAATGAATAGCAGGTAATGTGCAGCTTGTTGTGTGTTTTGAAACCAGTGAAAATTGCAGGATAGTGTAGAACATGGATTCACACAACGTCACATATATCACGCACTTAAAGCGCTTCTATGAATGGAGAAAACTGAATAAAACTAAATATATAAAACAAATATAGGCCTATATGAGAAATATAGGCTATAATACAGATTAACAAACCGAAAGGAAAACATTTTCTAAAGAATTTTCGGTTCATTGTGACGAGGTTTGCTTAGAGGAAAGGACACAGAGGGCAGAAAACGACATCCTGCTTGTTTTCTGTATTTTAAAAAAGCTTTACAGTTTTGAATAATGTCTTGCTTCTGTAAGTCCGACTAATTCGATCCAAGGGCGGCATTCAAATTAGCGGTGAAGGTCACATGCGCGTTCCGTCTCTTCCAATGGCAAAGGGATTTATAATTAAATACAATACATTCTATCTTATGTATTAACTCGTTTCATCTGACTCCATAAAATGAAAGTGTTTTTCAATGATATCTGTGCATCATTAAGTATACGTTAATGTTTGACTATTCATTTTAACTCCAATGAAAATAAAGTCAAAGTCTGTTAGAATAATCAAATATAACAATTTATTATGTCAGGTAAATGTATTATAATAATTCCATAATCAATTTCATTTTCATTTCATTTATTTGTTTATTTTACAGGGACAGTGCTCATTAATTAACAGTAAAATAACTGTAAATGAGCCAGAGTTAGCTCAACAGGCTAATTTTCATCTGTTGTCCCTGGCCAGTTATTATGAAGGCAACCTAAAATCAAGATATAAAAACAAAAATGACTTTTTACAGTCCACAAATAATAACAGCATAGAAAAGTAATGATAAGACAGATACAACACACAACAATAAATAACAAGTAACATCAGCACACAACATAGCCTATAAAATGAGAGATAAACAAGTTTGACACAAGACAATCTGCTAGCAAGCAACAATTATCAGTAGGCAGTCAGTAGTCTAATGTGCACATTTCTGATTATCAATTAGCCAGTTCTTAAGCTGACCAGTAAAAGAACGATAAGTCTTTGTTTCTCTTATCAGACTTGGCAATAGATTCCACTGTTTAGTTGCAGTTACAGAGAACGCTGACTGACTAAAGGCGCTTTTTCGAGTGGGAATGATACAGTCCCCTCTTGTGATACCTCTGGTGACATGAGTGCCTGCTCTCTGCATAACAAATCTCTTCAGTGGAGGTGGAGCCGTGCTATGCAATATCTTATAAACTAGACAAAGGTTACTATAAGTGATCAAGTTTTCCCAACTCAGAAGTCTATGGGTATTTAAAATTTGACAGGTGTGAAAACTATTAGGTTTCTGAACTAAAACTTTAAGAGTACGTTTATAAAGACTTTCAAGTGACTTCATTGTAGACTTGTTAGCTTGTGCCCAGCTTGTCAAACAGTATGTAAAATGCGGGATAATCATGGCATTCATATATATCATAGCAGTTTCAAAGTTGAATGATTCCCTAACAAATCTGAAATTACTTAAATTAAATCTAACTCGTTTGCACATACTTTTTACATGAGTTCTAAAACTGAGATTTGAATCAATCCAAACACCCAGATACTTGTATTCAGTCACAACTTGCAAATTTTGACCTGATATCATTATGTCAGGGTCTGGAACGCTACATGGTCGTTTTGAAAAGAACATGCTAACTGTTTTACAAACATTTAACGTTAGACATGAAATGTCAAGCCATGTAGTGATATAGTTCATTGCACTGGTTAGTTTTAAAGCAGCTTGCTGTTTTGTGCTGCTATGTACATAAATAACAGCATCATCAGCATATAATAGGATTTCTATATCGGGACAAACTAAAGGCAAATCATTAACATAAAGACTGAACAGCAATGGCCCAAGTATAGAACCTTGCGGAACACCAGTATTATTTGTATAAGCAGTGGATTTATGATTTTGAACCTTTACATAATTTGTTCTTCCCTTTAAATATGAATCAATCCACTTAATGGTATCATTGGAAAAATTAAAAGAAGCTAATTTGTTAACAAGTATTCCATGATTCACAGTGTCGAAGGCCTTTTTAAGGTCCAAGAAAATTGCCCCCACAATACCACCCGCATCCATCATAGATTTAATGTTTTCCAGAAGGAAAAGGGTAGCAGTCTCTGTTGAATGGTGAGCTCTAAAACCAAATTGCATAGGATGCAGGCTAAAGTCACTGTTGTTCAAATAAAAAACTATTTTCTCTGAAACCCACTTCTCCATCACCTTGGATACAACAGGCAAAATGCTGATAGGTCTATAGTTACTGATAATCTGGGGATCTCCTCCTTTAAAAATTGGTGACACAATAGCAGTTTTCCATGTGTTTGGAAAAATCCCTTGAAATATTGAAAGGTTTATGATATTTGTAATGGTTGGAGCTAAGCAGTCCTTTAACGACTTGAGCATTATAGAGTCCATTCTGTAACAATCCTTAGCTTTGGAAGTCTTAAGTGTTTTAATTATCCTTAATACCTCTTGCTCGGAGATGTTACTTAAACAGAATTGGGGTTTAGAAGTTTGGAGCTGACAGTCCACCAAAATGTTATTCTTTGTTTCAGTGAAACTTTGAGTAATCTCATCTACAGAGTCAATGAAGTATCTTTTAAAGGCTTCAGCCAGTTCAAAGGGATCCTCAGATATTTTACCATGTAGCTTTAACTGTAGTTGCTTTGATGATCCACTGTTATTTACACCAATTAATTTCTTAATATGCTCCCAGATTTGTGTAGTATTACCTCTAGACTCATGAATAATACTAATAAAAAAGTTTGCTTTAGCCTTTCTTAATTCTCGAGTGACCCTATTACGTAACATTATAAACTTTTGTCTATCAATTGGCAACTTAAACTTAAGAAAATCTTTTAATACATGATCTCGGTCCTTCATCAGTTTCAGTAAGTCTGTATTCAACCATGGTAGACAGTTCTTTTTACTTTTTTTCGTACCTTGGGATGTTTTTGTAAACTCTTGTGCTATACTTTGAATTGTGTTTATAAATCTCTCACTATCTTCCTCTACCTTCCTCCCAGCTATAATTTCATTCCAGTTTATTTTATTTATAGTCATTTGAAAATTCTCAAGTTCACTTTTAGGAATTCTAGAATGCTGAGAATGATATTTATTTGTATTAAATCTATTATTTGTAAGCTTTCTTGAGAATAAAATTAGGTTATGGTCAGTTAATCCAGTAATGAGGTTATATGTTTTCTCAACTCTTTCTGGCCTGTTGGTGAAAAGTAAATCAATTTGCGTCTGTGAGGAAGCGGTTAATCTAGTAGGACCTTTAATTAGTTGTGTAAAGTCCATATTATCTGTAATTCTTTTTAAGGAATTCCTGTTTCTCTTGTCATCCCAATTTATATTAAAATCACCTAAGAGTAAAACTTCTTGTTTTGAATTACATTCTTTGAGTAACCTTTTAAATTCATCATAGAAGGTATTGGTAGAAGAAGGTGGACGATAGAGTAAAAACATAACAAAAGACATTTGTGAAGAAAGAGTAATAGTTAATCCAATACATTCCAGATTTACATTAGATAGTTGAATCTGGGTGCAGTGAATATTATTCTTCAGGTAAACCATGACTCCACCACCTCTTCCCTTAACTCTATCTCGTCTAAATAAATTATATCCGGGTATATTCAAAGCTGCCGATGGTGAGTTCTTATTTAACCATGTTTCTGAAAGACATAGATAGTCTAGATTGGAGTCACATAACAAATGTTTGACTTGTTCAATTTTAGACATTACACTACGGATATTTAAATGCCCTCCTAATAGTCCCCTGGGTTTCTTTTGGGGATCCCAGATTACTCTAGAATGATTAACTGTTTTAAAAAGTTTAAAACTGCGATGTTTTTTAAAAACGGGGTTTACAGGAATAGGTCCATGGATGTCTTTACAGTTACTACCGGTATGTTTGTTTCCTTGATGGATTTGTTCTCCCCGGGTGCAAGTTCGCCGTTTAGAGTTTGATGAACAGTCATTTCTTTCATTTTGTGTGTTAGAGTACTTACATTTTGCCGAATTCAAACCTCTTGGAAGCAAAGATCTAGTAGGACTACTTGGACGGGACAACGCCACTGACAAAAGTGCGCCTGACGCTGCAGGTAAACAAGCACCTCTAGGACAGATATCCAGATCCACCGCCATGCCCGTTGCGTTCACCAGCAGACACCCACCGTCCTCATCATTCACCGTAGCCATCGTGCAGCATTGTTTATCCTCATCTGTAGCAGCAGCTGCCATGTGTTCCCGACTCTCTCCCTCCGCCGCAGCCGCCGCGCACTCCCAGCCCCCACCACCCGCCGCAAGCCGCACGGCAGCGCATGAGACATCCACCGGGCTGGGCGTCGACTCCCCGGCGTGTAAACAACAGTAGAGGGAAGAGACACTGTGCCTCCGATCCACAGGCCCACCGGCGAGGTCTCTGCAATCCTCAACTTGTTGAACCTGGACATCAAATGCAGTTTCTAGTCCAGGCTGATTTACACCAGGCCACATCGCTCCGTCCACAACGTTTGAATTTGGACCGGGGCACTGATGAACATCGCCAGAGAGGAGCAAACAGAGTGTAATGATACAATGGTTGCTTGCGTGGTATTTGGCTTGATGATAAGGTTTTTGAGTCTTATGTTGACCTAAGTAGATGAATGCATTAATCACAGCATTTTTCCCGTAAAGCCTAATACCTTGATTGTAGTTTCGAATGATAGATGTAGAGAAATCGCGCTTGTCACAGATATAATTAATCTGAAGAGGCGGACCTGTGTCTAAGAACGTTAAAATAAAATTATAAACTAAAAACGCAACCAGCGCCCCTGACGTGCCGGATACACCTGATAATTGAAAGATAATCAATGCAAATCATCAAATGTTCTAGAACAAAGAGGAAAATCTTTTACCCGACATGAAATACATGAATGCTGAGTCTCGGCGACTCCGCATCCACGGGCTATCTGAGAAACAGAAAGAGCCACGATCCCTTGCTGCCTTCCATTAAATAGCCAGACCTCATTTCATATGTAAACCTGTATTCACAGTGGAAATTTACTGTGTTCATCCCCCCAGACTTACTGGGGGCCGAAGTTGATTTACATGGTACCATTTGCTAACAGTGGAAATTAGCATTGAGTTCACACCTTCTGGGAGTAGGAGACCACATTCATTTGTGTGCCAGATATCCCTAAACTCTTAAAACCCTTATTTCCTTTTGTTTTACTTGAAATGAGACATATGTATCACTTACCCTGCGACAGTTTAAATGATACTAAACACAATACTCAATGATAATCATTCACATTAAACCATATATATTCTTATGTGTCACTGCGAGAGTGGGGGATGCGGGGAAGAAGTGTGTGTGTGTGTGTGAGAGAGTTCAAATGTTAATTTGCCAAGGTCCTTTGTCTCATAGACCAGTGGTCTATCTCTTCACCCAGTTTCCAGTTTTCCAGTCTTACACTTCTATCCATATGACCATAAATTACGGAGGAACAGGTTCCTCAGAAGGACAAAAATTCCCCTGATTGCGCCGGCGCCTCACAACGGATTCTAGCATCGCAGCATGTTCATTATCACCATTACAACATGGTGGCGTGTAAGATTGCAGTCATCCAAATTATGAAAAAGTTTTGCCGTAAACAAGGTATTTTTGCAACACTACGTAATAAACGATAGAGCATAATATGAAACTATAGACTTTTTATTTCGTCCATCCGATATCGTTATATCTCACAACCCTAGTCTGTTGTGATTGGTCTACCGCATACAGCGCCTGTCGGAAGCTACACGCCCAATACTATAACTATACTTCAGCTCTGTCAGGAGGCTTCTTCAGTCCTTAGAGATTGTACACACTGTAAAGACAGTAACGATGACATCGATTTTACCATATCGATATTTTACCATAACATATCAATGTCTTTCCTGTCAAAAGTTTTAGAGAAGGCTGTCTTTCAACAGCTTTCTATTTATTTAAATGGAAAGGGTATTTTTAATAAGTTCCAATCAGGATTTAGGGCTCAACACAGTAGAGTCAAGCCTTCTCAAAGTGTCAAACGACTTGTTTTTGGCTGTCGATTCAGGAAAGTGTGCAATTTTAGTTTTAATTGATTTGACTGCTGCATTTGATACTATAGTCCATGCTATACTGTTGGAGCGTCTAAGAGAGTGGGCAGGGATTCAAGGAAAAGCTCTGAACTGGTTCAACTCATATCTTTCTGGGAGAACGTTTTCTGTGGAATTAGGATTTTTTTCATCTCCTTCTGCTCTAATGAAGTGTGGGGTTCCACAAGGATCAATATTGGGTCCAGTCTTATTTTCTATTTACATGCTTCCACTGGCTGATATTTGTATAAAAAAAAACAATGTATATTATCATCTTTATGCCGATGATACTCAGCTTTATCTACCTATAAAAATGGGGAATAATTCAGCCCTGCAGTCTCTTTTTGATTGTTTTAACGATTTTAAGGAGTGGATGTCAGCCAATTTTCTCCAATTGAATGAATCAAAGACTGAAGTGATAGTGTTTGGCCCTCCGATATCTACCAAACATATAATTAATGAATTAGGCCTTTTTAAATGGAAGGTACATAATCACGCGAGGAGTCTTGGAGTTCTTTTTGATGCCGAGTTACAGTTTGATAAGCATATAAATTCAGTGGTTAGAGGTGGCTTCTTCCAATTAAGGAATATAATGAAATTGAAACCTTTTTTGTCTTTTACTGATTTGGAAGTTGTAATGCATGCTTTTATTACATACAGATTGGACTATTGTAATTCATTGTACTATGTTATTTCTCACGCATCACTTTCACGTCTACAACTGGTTCAGAATACTGCTGCAAGGCTTTTAACCGGGACTATGAGAGTATAACACCTGTACTAGCATCCCTTTATTGGCTTCCAGTCAAATTTAGGATTATAAGATGTCATTATTTGTTTTTTTTCCTCCAAAGTGTTTTTATTAAACATCTTATCAAACATAAGATACACTTTACAATACATTTTATTTTATGTTAAATAAACCCACCCAAGAACAATCCCCACCCGTTGCACCAATACACATTAATAAAAAATAAAAAAAATTATTAAGAGAAGGCATACTTGTGTATGTTACTCCTCTGAAATTGAGATTAGAGAGGGATCCACCTTCCTAATTTGGTCCAGAACCGGTTGCCAGATATAAAAAAATGTATAGGCACAGCCTGCTGTAGCGTACCTTATTTTTTCCATGGTCTGATTGTATAAAAGATCAATGAGCCACATTTTAAAAGTTGGAGGGGACTTGTCTTTGGATTTAAGCAGTATCCGCCATCGAGCTAAAAGAGTAGTAAATGCTATGAGGCTTTTGTTGTTTTGATTTAAGTGAAGATGCTGCGGTACAATGCCGAATACAGAGATCATGGCATCAGGCTCTATGACTGTCCCCAATGTGTCGGAAATAAATTTAAATATAGGCTTCCAAAAATCTTTGAGTTTTGGACAGAGCCAAAACATGCGAGACAGAGTGCATGGTTCGGCTTCACATCTATCACAGTGAGGATCTATGTCTGATTTAAATTTTGCCAGTTTTACTTTAGACCAATGCAATCTATGAACAACTTTAAATTGAATCACTCGATGTCTTTGACATATTGAAGATGAATGAATGTTTTTCAATATAAATTCCCATACATCCTCAAAGATTCTGGCTATAGCCAGTTCCTCTTCCCACAATCTATTCACGTGAGCCAGAGGTCCCATATTATGAGTATTCATTGCACTATAGATTTTACCAATGGCCCCCTTGGAGTATGGATTCACTTTTAGAACAGTCTCAAGAAGTGACTCAGGTGGTAATGAGGGGAAGTGACTAACAGATGATGCAACAAAACTGCGAAGTTGAAGATATTTAAAGAAGTGCGTGTTGGGAATTTGGAATTTAGCTTTCACTTGCTGAAGGTTGCAAAAGTGCCTTCAATATACATATCCTTTAGTACCCTAAGACCATTTACAGACCAGGCAACAAAAGAATCATCTATAATAGAAGGAGCAAACGTGATTTCTTACTATGGGAGCATAGACTGATACATCGTTAAGTGAAAAATGTCTTCTAAACTGTCCCTATATTTTGAAGGAGTGCTTAACCACTGGATTCAGAGAGTATTTATAAATTGGATGAGGTGATGGCAATGTTGACCAGTGCAATGCATGCAAAGAAGCAGGATGGCATGATAAATTCTCAAGGGACAGCCACTTAGGACCACCAGTATGCGAATTAAACCAATATAACATAGAACGAGCATTGGCTGCCCAATAATAGTACTGAAAATTGGGTAATGATAGTCCTCCATGCTCTCGATGTCGCTGCAGAACACTTCTACGGATGCGTGCATTTTCCCCATTCCATATAAAAGCTGATATCAGCTTGTCTATCGAGTAGGAAAAGCGATTTGGTTAAAAATATCGGGATACACTGGAACAAATATGGAAATCTAGGTAGGATGTTCATCTTGACGGTGTTTATCCTGCCTCCTAGTGATAGCGGTAATGTACCCCAACGCTCAAAGTCTTGTTTTATAGAATCTATTAATGGAATAAAATTTGTTTTATAAAGGTTCTTGTAATTATTAGTAACCCATATACCTAAATACTTAAATTTGTCTTTACTCAATTTAAATGGCAAGGAGTTAAATGTGATAAGTCTGGCTGCAGTGTCAATCGGCATAAGTTCACTTTTTTGCATGTTTATTTTATATCCTGATATTTTCCCAAAACTACCAAGTAATGACAGTAGACGAGGCAGGGTCTTAAGCGGCTCAGACACAAACAAGAGGGTATCATCCGCATAAAGGGACACTTTATGTTCGGATTCACCCCTCAGTATGCCTTTAATAGTATTATCGGACCGTATTGCCACTGCCAGGGGCTCAATCATCAGTGCAAATAGTAAGGGGGATAATGGGCAACCCTGCCTAGTCCCACGGCCCAATTGGAAAAAGGATGATATATTATTGTTTGTCCGAATTGCTGCTACAGGAGAGGAATATAAAACATTAATCCATGAAATGAATTTGGCACCAAAGCCAAATTTCTTCAATGCATAGAAGAGGTAGTCCCACTCCACCCGATCAAATGCTTTTTCAGCATCAAGTGACAGAAGCACCTCAGGTATATCGGGTGGAGTGGGATAATGGAGGATATTCAAAAGTCTGCGTATATTGTAGAATGAATATCGATTTTTGATAAAGCCAGTCTAATCATCAGACACTATTGAAGGTATAACAATCTCTAATGGACATGCTAAAAGTTTGGCAAATATTTTACTATCAACGTTTAACAATGAAATAGGGCGATATGAGCTACAATCTAATTTACTTTTACCCTTTTTATGAATTAGAGAAATAACTTCTTGTCTCATGGTTTCTGGTAACGACCCTGAGATGAAGGACTCATCATAGACAGCAAGTAAGATAATGGAAAGTTCTGAGGAGAATTTCTTGAAAAATTCGCTCGGAAAGCCATCTGGCCCCGGCGATTTTCCACTTTGCATGGTGGCAATTGCTTTCAATATTTCGGCCTTTGAAAATGGTCTTCCCAAATCTGAGGCATATTGTTCATCAATAGTGGGTAGAGTAAATTTGCTAAAGAATGAATCAAACAGTACCTCATTTCTACTGGATTCAGATGTATATAAGTGCGAATAATACTCCATAAACCTATTATTAATCTCTAATGGATCAGTTCATTTTTAATTAATCTTTTATCATGTTCATCAATAATTTCGAAGATTGACTGGTCGAAACACTTTGTTGCTGTAGTTGATGAGCTAAGATTTTTCCTATTTTTTCGCCGTGTTCATAAGACTTGTGTCTGGATTTATTCAAAAGGTTCTCAATAAGTTTCGTAGATAACAGATTGAATTCTGTCTGAAGAGCCAATCGTTCCTTAAATAAATCAACTGATGGCAAGTGTGAGAGAACCCCATCGATTTGCAGGATATCTCTTTCTATCTTTTTAAGCCTTTCCTGTTGTTTTTACACTATACGATATGATTTGGCCTCTGAGATAGGCTTTTAACGTTTCCCAAATTAGACAGTAGGACACCCCTGGGGTCCGGTTATACTCTAAAAACTCATATATTTCCTTAGAAATAAATGTAACAAACCTGGTTTCCGAGAGAAGTAATGTATTTAATCGCCACGACCGATATCCACTGCTTGTAGTAGGCAAGTTTAAAGTAATTAACAGTGGTGCGTGGTCTGATATCACTATTGCCTGGTATTCACATTTACTGACTAATGGAAGTAAACAATTATCAACAAAAAAATAATCGTTACGAGAATATGTTTTGTGAACCGGTGAATAGGAGTAGCATCTGCGCCCAGGATTCTGAAAGCGCCAAACATCAGTTATTCCATAAGTTTTAAGAAGCTGATTGAGTACTACTGTTGAGCGAGTTAGTTGCATGGTTTTGGGTGAACTACGATCCAGTGAGGGCGACAGTACACAATTAATATCTACTCCTAATATGACATGATGCGTATCTATATCAGGTACTCGAGAGAAGAGGCTGGTAAAAAATGCACTATCATCCCAGTTAGGTGCGTACACATTCGCAAGAACTACTGGGGTACTGTTCAGTCTGCCCACTACTATTATATTACGGCCAGCAGAGTCAGCATCAACTTTTGACACTACAAACGGGATAGTCTTTTTGATCAAAATAGCTGTTCCCCTAGATTTAGAATGAAAAATAGAGTGAAAAATTTGTCCCACCCATCCCCCTCTTAGTCTAAAATGGTCAGATGTGTTAAAATGGGTTTCTTGCAGGAAGGCAATATCTGCATTCAACTCCTTAAGGTGTGAGTACTTTTCGGCGTTTCACTGGGTGATTTAAAGATTTAACATTCCAACTAACAAAGTTTATCTGGCAAGTACCTGATACATCAGTGTGAGCGTTCATTTATATTAGTGTTAAGTATTTATAAATTGTAGTAGTACGAATCCAGCCTAAGTAACATTTGTGCCACGTAACCAGAAGAGAGTCCCTCCACTAACCCAAAGTTAGCAAAACAAAAAATAGGAGCAGTCAATTTAGTGCAACAGTAACTTCCCCATTCACCAACTAGAACATGGTGAAAAAATAACCCCTCGCAAATAACAAATCCACACATGAAGTGCTTTTTAAAAGAACTCTAGCTATCCAGCTTGCTCTGCACAGATTTGTTAACAAAATATTTTAATATTACCCCAATATTTCAAATTAAATATAAAAATAAAGGAAGAGTGGTGCTTTTTATCTTCTAGCAGACCTTAAAGGCCTGTTCACACCGGGACGAATTTCGCGCGCGTTATTCGCCGACGTTTAACGCCTCGTGACTAAACAAAGGGCGCCTATGCGAGTGTGCACACCGACGCGTAAAACGCCACGCGTAAAAGCGTCATTTTTTAAAAAACGCCTCGGGTTCGTTTTTTTGGTTTGACGCGCCACGTCAAAAACTATCCGACCAATGAGATTGCCGCTTTTGCTCACGTGTCTGGAGCTTCTGAAGTTACAGTAAAACACAACTTGGGGGCGCTCAAACACAAAACGGTCTTGCTGAGCACACATACGTAATGGCGAAGAAGATATACAGCGTCTATACTCTGCCGGGAAGAAATAAGACGAGGAAGATGCAAGGCTAGATGAATGTAGAGCTGCTGGTCTTGTTGGTGTCTTTATAAAGAGACACCAACGACAATAAAGAACTATATGACAAACGCGACAAACTTGCTCTCTTCTTCTGAGTGACAAGCGAGTGTCAGAAGCGTAGTTGCGCAGCGCCACTTTGTGGACCGGGGTATTTCTGTTTTACATTAAGCGCCATCTAATGTCAGGGAATGAATTTGCGTGTTCACTCGGCTCATCGTCAGCGAAAATCGCTTGGGTGTGAACACAAAAAATGCGTTGAAAAACGCTGACGAATAACGCGAGCCGATATTCGTCCCGGTGTGTACAGGCCTTAAGACTGAAAAAAGGCCTTAAAAGAAATTAACTTAACTCTAGTCCCAAATCAACACGCCTCATTGTTGTCTTTTGCATTATTGTTTACCAAATTTAAGTTTGTGCACTCACCAAAAAAAACAGTCTGCTGTCAATAGAGAAAAAAAGAAAGAAGCGAAGCTAAGCCACCTCACGCAAAATGTTGTCCTTAACTAGTGCTGGGCAACGATAAAAAATTTTAATCGCGATTAATCGCATGATTTTCTTGCGATTAATCGCATTGTTACGCGCAAAATTAAATAATGAATTCTAAAGTAGTGTATTGCGCACTTTTGATTTAAATGTACTGCTACAAAAGTGCAATAACATGTGGTTTGCAGAAACCTTAAACAAATAAGGTGCTTTTATACCAGCAGTATTCTCAGTATCAATAAAATATTTCTTGTAAATCTCAACTTAAACATTAATGTAATCAAATCAAATATTTAAACAAAGCTATTTGCCACTGCCAGGGCATTACCTTTTATCTAGCTTGTTAAAACGAGTCCTGTTTTCTTGTGTTTTTTTTTCTTTCTGAACAGGTATCTTGTATCAGGGAGCAGCAGAAACAGTCTATGTAGTCAAAGGGTCATGATCACTACTACAGATATAAGTCGACCAACGTTGCTTCTCTGATAGCAGCTTAGGTTTGGTCATGGCATGCCATGGTTTCCCACGTAAGATTACATTAAACAGAGGTAAAGCCCAATTTATACATCTGCGTCGAACTCACGCCGTAGCTGTGTAGCGCGCGTACCCTGACGTGCATCTCTCCAAAAATATAACGTCAATTCTACGCGTACCGCAAGCGCTGTGATTGCTAGAACCGCTCCCCGGGTTTCACACTCTCCCTCTGCATGTGGACAACGACGCAGATATATAAATGAAAACCAGTCTATAGCGTAGAGGCTCCGGCGTAGGTCCGACGCAGAAGTATAAATCAGCCTAGAGTGAGGTGAAGTGGTCGAGCACAGGTGCAGCGACAAGCGGGTGCGGTGCGTTCCTGTGAAACTGTTGCAGTCATGCTCGCCTCACGCCCGCGCCCGCGCGTTGCCGAAGTTGAATTGTCTAACTTTTTGTACACGACGCGCAGCACAAATCATTGGAAGAGAGACTGATCCTCGGCTCGCTGTTTGTGAGTTTCCAGAATCTAAATAGTTATCAGGACATCAACAGGAGGGAATTCACATGGCAGAGCATCCCCGCTAAACTTAACGCAGGCCTATCAGGTAAAGTTATGTATAATTTTAATTTAAGTTAAAAAGACTACAGCTGCGTAGCGCACAGAAGCCGTTGCCATGGTTACTATCCATAGAGCGCCTGTCATTCACTCGCGGAGCGCTGTCTCCCTTTCTGATCACCTGAGAGAACCTGCCAAAGCCTCTCCACTGCTGGTTTGGGTGGGTTATTTGCTGGCTGACCAACATCCCACCCCTCCCGTGATCATGGTTTGACTGTAGGCCTATGTGTATTCAGAGCCAGTGAGCAACGGACTTTAAAAACAAAACAAAAAAAAACTGCGTTAACGCGCGATAAAAAAGTTGTCGGCATTAATTAATAAATGCGTTAACGCGATAATAACGCGTTAACTTGCCCAGCACTATCCTTAACATATGCCATGGCCGTCGCTGCGTCTTGAAACGGCTTATCCGTTCCGTTATACGTACTCCGAAATCGGGCTGGATGTGGGAGACCATAGAGGACCCCCTCTCGTCCTCGAAGTAGTTTACGGACCTCGTTAAACGCCGACCTGGCACGGGCTACACTCGGTGGATAATCAGGAAAGATGAGAATGGTTGAGCCGTTGTGTTGATTCCCGTGCGAGGCGGAGGATTTCGACAATCTTGATAGTAGTGTAATTTTGCTATAATCGCACTTGATTTGCAATCCATTCGTTTCGCCTGTAAAGTGCGATGGGATCTGTCAATCAGCACGTTTTTATCCATTTTAAGGACTTTTTTAATCAGCCTTGAAACAGAAGCAGGCATGGGCGTAGGTTTGGTCTCAGCTTTGGTAGGGACATCCCCCACCCCGGGAATTATTTTGTTGTAAGATAACAGTGCTTTAATGGCGATTTCCTTTGTCATTTCAGACTGCTGGCAATACAGAATATCACAATACAGAAGTTAATCTACTTCATCTCATTATATTGTATCCTGACCCCGATACACCATCCTGTATACTGTCAATAAAGAGCTAGTATACTGTATAATCTCAAAAATGCACTCTCAAAAAATAAAAACCTGAGACAACCAAACCAGGAGACCAAACAACCAAACATTTTATTTAACATAAATTATTATGTACATTAGTTTCCGTGCTGCACACCCCTAATTAATGCTCCTAACCTTGAAAGATTGCAGAAGCTAGGTTTAACTGTAACAATATCCTGGGTAACCAGAATCACCAGTTAACCCTCTGGGGACCAAGAACGCGCCCGCGCGTTTTGCTGTTTTTTTTTCACATAGCAGCAACATAGACTTAAAATACTCCGTCATTTATGGTCATATAAATAAAATCAATACATGATTATAAACTATAGAGGGTCTTCTTTTTTTGTGTACACTCACATTAACATCAAAACCTTGTGCTTTTTTAAAAATAAATAAAATAAACAGGGTGCGCTTTCAGCTCACTCTGTCTCCGCAAAAATCTTTCTGAAACATGTCTGGAAAATGAACGGAAACTCCACTAATACTTATCACACAAACATGAAACATACGTCTAAAGAACGCTTTAAATTTCTACTTTTAAATAAAACAATTCACATTTAAAACAAATATTCTCCTGCAATGTAATCTGTCAAAAACTAAAGAGAAGTACAGTTTCTCCTGTCTCAGCTCATTATCGTTAATTTGTTCACACCCACTCGCAGAGCGCGCTATTCATAAGATAATGTGTTGAGGCCATTTGCAAAATAGATAAACGCCCCCAGGCAAATGCTGTAAACACACAATATTTTTTAGTCAGATTAAGATTCGTCTTGCGCGGCTATGAGGAATAATCCTGGGACATTTACCACAGAACAAGTGCTGGTTTCACTTCGAGGAGGAGCAACAGATTCAGCTGAGAAGTGTAAGTGTTTTGTGCTTTGTTCTAATCGCGATATAGAATAACGTTAGAGTCTGTAAACGGACAAATAGCATATCCTACTGTTTAATTGTGAATTATGTTTCTCTCTGTGTGTGTGTGTGTGTGTGTGTGTGTGTGTGTGTGTGTGTGTGTGTGTGTGTGTGTGTGTGTGTGAATGAATGAATGAACGCACAGATACGCACTGTTACAGACGAAATAAAATAACATTTCTTTGACTAGTTTTGGATAAAGTTTTTCAAATCAAATAAGCATCAAATAAGCTTCAAAATAAAGACATCAAATAAGCTTATGTTTTGTCAATAAACTAATCAACTAAGATGTTTGTTCCAATGCAAGCTATATCAAAATAATGAATCCTCAACTTTGAAATATGTATGATCAAACTAAGACATTTATGGAAAAAGACTATTTTCTTTTCAAGATGTTTCCAACTCTAACTTTGAACTGAAATAAAACCATGTCTATATGGTGAAGGGTGTGTGATAGAAGTGTCCAGACGTATGCACCCTGTATTTTCCTTATATAAATCCAAACAATCTAAAAGCCATTCTTTTTTAAATCTCCTCATTCTTTGTGCAAGGCTCCTGTAATGATATGGCTTGATAGCACCTAATAGGGTTATTATGGGGAGGGTCTTTGTCTTTCTCAGGTGTGGAATGCCACACATATTAATGAGAGATCAAGCCTCCTGCATAAAGCTTTCTCAAACAAAACACGTCATTAAAAATGTAAAAGACTTTATTGACTTATCTGAATGAGCAGTCAGGATGATTCTCACATAGTTTTGGAGCAAATATTCTAGGCTATGTGATACAATTTTCAAAAGTCTTGTGAAGAAATAATTAATATGTGTTTTGTGGTCTTATTTCAGCAACTTTCATTTTTATTTTTTTCAATAACCACGCATAAACATTATTCTATTAAAAATACAAACATGTACATACATGTTGCTCACTTATCATGGTAGTCCCGTCTGTGCTATATAGAGTGAATTTACACCTTTGCCATTAACATGTTTATAAATAACTGAAAAAAGCACAAATGTCAGTGCATGTCAAAACATCCCAAGGGCCCCAAAAACACTCTGGTCCCCAGAGGGTTAATACTATTTCCCACAGTAGAATCTGCATTTGAAAGCCTGGTCAGTCACTACTACTGCTAGTTATTTGTGTGGCTAGTTATTTTGCCTACTTACACTCTGCTTTATGAAAAAGCTTCGTATGTCCCCTTTCTTCTTCTTGGGTGACATAGCTGATCTACAAAGTACAAAAAGGGGCAAAAAAAACGGAATATTAAAATGTTTTACTCTGGCCTTTGTATATTGCAGGCAGAGAGACAGCCCTGGTAACTTACCGTCGGCGTCGTCACGCGCGCAAACACACACACCACCCGCTCGCTGCCAGTGAGTGCAAGCACAAAAAGTAGTCCCGGCCCGCGCGTGTAGCCTGTCAGATAGCCCGCCGCCAATCAAATTACGGCGTATCTTGTACTGTCGTCGTCCTGGCCGTTGGAATCAATCCAAATAGCAGCGCAAAGATCCAAATGCAGCGCAAATATCAAAATAGTTCAAAGTTCAAAGGAGCTTGCTAAATATTGGTGGGGACAAATTTGTCATCTTAAAATATTGATTGGGACTAGTACCTAGCGTCCCCCCCTAAACCTACGCCCTTGGAAGCAGGGGTGCTGGAGCCATCTTCCTCAGCTACATTCAAAATACGGATATTTGACCTCCGCATTCGACCTTCCATGTCCAAACATTTCTCCTGTAGATTTTGAAAATTTTCCTCCAGCTTGCGCACAGAGTTTTGTAGCTCCGTGATATCATCCGAGCATCCTGAGAGTCCTCTTTCCATGTCCGACACGGTTGTTCTAATCACTTCCAGGTCTGACCGATAAGCCAGCTATCTCCTGTCTAACTGCTTGTAGCTCCGATCTAACTCCATCAAACTCTTTAGCCATGATTGACTTTAACTCGGATTGGAAGAGCGTGGTCATCTCCGTTTTTATAGAGGACAATAACTCTTCCTTCATCTCCGTCATCATATCAATCTGTTCTCCAGTTTGTTGAGCTTGTTCAGCAATCCCGGGTGTTGTGTTAGCTTCGTTGCTAACGCTAGGTGTGTCGGTGCTCGTCTTGTTAGCAGAGGCCTTGCCCTTATACTTGTATTTACGCAGGTTGCTCGCTATTTACATTTATCAGGGAATAAATCGTCTTTGAAGATGCAGGACAGTCTAAGATAGTCTTTTTGTGTGACACAGTCGACCAAAGCACCATTTAAAGGGTAAAAAATATAGTTTTGTGCAGAGCTCTCTAAACTTGCAACCTACTCCATTGCCTGCTCGCTAGCGCCCCCCTATTATTTGTTTTTAAGGGCTTAAATGGGATGACACCAAGTTACATTAGTGAACTTCTTCAGCAACACACCTTTAAGATCTGTACAAAGGTTTCAGTTAACCAGTCCAAAGTCTAAACTAAAATCAAAAGGAGACAGGGCCTTCTCTGTTGCAGCTCCTTCTTTATGGAACAGTTTACCCCTCCATGTTATATCTTGTGCCACACTTGATGCATTTAAATCTTATTTAAAGACTCATCTCTTCTCTCTTGTAATTGTAAATAAACTTTTGTAATTGTATCATACTTTGTTTTATAATCTTAGATTATATGTGCTGGGCTGTATGTAAAGCACTTTGGCAAACGTGTGTTGTTTTAAAATGTGCTATATAAATAAATGTGATTGATTGATTGAATCTGACCACGAGTCCGATGATGAATGATTAGAAGAACTAGTTATTCAACCAGAACTTCCATCGCAAGGACGACTTGAGCAGGACGTTTCTCAGTGATACACTACTCAGTTTGAGGTACATTATGAGATGTACTGTAATTCCTCACCATCAGCATCAACAAGTGTATTTCCATCAACAAACCCATGTGAATATTGCTCATTTATTGCGGTAAACATGTGGGAACTGTATCAATAACGATGCATAAGTTAGCCAAGCTCTAGCGTGAATGACCGATGTAACATAAACGTTGGTAAAACAAATCTGGCTCCATCCTTAATCTTTCCTGAAAGTAGTAAGAACGACAGATAATCTGCATTAATAGACACAGATTTAGGTTGTAGACTTGGAATTAAGCCTTTCCCCGTTGCTATTTGATTCACGGGACCGGACACCAGTTATCTTGCCAAGAAAAATCTTTACTCTTATATGTCAGGAGAGAAACTTTTAGATGATGTTGTATTCATGCCAGGTCTATGCGGTTCCTTGAGTCAGTATAGTAAGATTGAGCTTATGTACATCACAGAGAGACTTTCAACTGCCTTGTAAGGTAACAAAACATGTTGCTTATGTTAAAAATAGAACTTATATGTCATACATACACATGATACATTTGTATCAATAGAAACATCTATGCTCAGTGAACATGCTGCACACATACCTCTAAGCAAAATATAGCATCCCTCTGTCTGACGTGGGTTCCTTACAATAGGTCCATGCTATCTGTAGTCTCTTCATGCATTCAAACACATGCATTTAAAACTCCATAAGATAATACAACTGATTATGAATATTAATAAAGAATAATAATACAGATAGATAATATTAAATAATGAAAACATTTTAAAAGATGAAATTTTAGCCTTCATAGATAATAGTGGCCCACAGCTGATTAGCAGAGGTACTTCAGTAAGACAGTAATAATGTGAGTTAGCCAGTTAGCAGGAGACCTACACAATATAAAACACAGTATTTTGAACACCCGGTAGAAAATATGTACATCTATAAATACTAGGGGTGGAACGGTACACAGAAGTCACGGTTCGGTTCATACCTCGGTTCAGACATCACGGTTCGGTACGATTTCGGTACAGTGGAGGGAAAAGCAAAACAAAAATGCAGAAGGCATTGTATTTTTTAAATAAGTTTTATTAATAAAGGCATAGAACCAGTTTATTTGTAGTGCACTGACAATAGTTTTATATAATTCGTTTATTAATTAAATTAATAAAAAGACAAAAAGACCTTGCGATATGTTTGGTAATTGTACCTGAATTAATTTAAAATTAATTTGCTATATTTCAGATAAATATATTTGTTTTCCTTAATTTTAATTAACATTATTAATTAACAATGTAACATTATTCTCATCTGAATTATAAATAATTGATTTCTGTATAAAATAATATTACCATTAAAAAAGCATTCGATTTTCTTTTTTAATCAATGTAGAATGTTTAAGATTAGTGCTCCGAGGACGAGAAATGAAAACCAATGCGATATGATGAATGTCTAAAAGATGGGACCCACAGACTGTTTTGAAATGGAGTTTGATAAATATGTTTTGCTTTTAAAACAGTGTGTGTGAGTGTGAGTGTGAGAGAGAGAGAGAGAGAGAGAGAGAGAGAGAGAGAGAGAGAGAGAGAGAGAGAGAGAGAGAGAGAGAGAGAGAGATTTTGGTTGGGTGACAGTTGCAGTTTGACAAGAGTTTACAGTGTGACAAAAGCACATGTTGTGTTTTATTGCGAGTGTACACAAATATAAGTAAACACTTTGCAGGTTTAATGATCTGTATGAACAAAATGACGGAGTATGTTTTTTATGTTTCCACTGTTCAATCGCGGCCGCGCCTCTCTCTCTCACACACACACACACACTCCAGCATTGCAATCTTGACATTGCATCCTGTTCATTATGCGGTCACACCAAACGCGAATAGAGCTTCAAATTCGCGTCTAGTTCGACGCTAGCCCAAAGCGAATAGGACGCGCGTATAAAGCCAACGTTTGAAGTGAACGCGCGTTCAGAGCTAAGCCGATGGTACAGATTATGTGTCCCTAAAGAACCCGCGTATCTAACAGTAGTTCCGCATTACATTAATTAATTTTCATGCGAGTTTTATTTATTTTTATACCGTGTATTCTCCGTGTAAATTCGTGCACCGAACCGTGACGCCCGTACCGTTTCGGTTCGGTACGAATACATGTACCGTTCCACCCCTAATAAATACTCACACTTACAGGTTGTGATTCTGAGAAGCAATTTAGTCCGAATCTCCTTTTCGTGTCGTTTGTGTTTCAAATCCTACTGCTTTACGGTTCTACGTCACTAGAAGACACATTTGCATAATGCCGGCCCACAAACAACTTGACCAGCCCTTAAATGTCGTTTTACTGACGACTGCTTTTGGAGTTTAACGCAGGATACGCAAAACACTTTCTCTTGAAAGATGGGTCAGTACCCAGTATATTTGGAGTCGATTATTTCTTTTGGGAGACAATAACTTTATTTATCTGCACTTTCGACTTTACAACTTTGCAGACCTTTTACATTCACCAACAGCTGTATTACACACTGCATGAAGGGGAATATTCGAAAAACACTTTTTTAAAAGCACGAGTTTGCTGTGTGAACTCAACACTATAACATCTATCCATTTCCATCTTGTTACATCAGTATCATCAGTACGAGCTCAGGGATTAAAATCAGAATAGTTTTTTTTCTTGGCTACAACACTCTAGATATAGCAGCTAACAGACTCATAAAGGAAGGTTTTGTATGTCAGTATGTTTCTGAGACAATAATTACACAATTTTGATTATGTAAACCAACAACATTACAATTTAGCTTTTTGTACTGGATCATATACAGTGGTGTGAAAAAGTGTTTGCCCCCTTCCTCATTTCCTGTTCCTTTGCATGTTTGTCACACTTAAGTGTTTCGGAACATCAAACCAATTTAAACAATAGTCAAGGACAACACAAGTAAACACAAAATGCAATTTGTAAATGAAGGTGTTTATTATTAAAGGTGAAAAAAAATCCAAACCATCATGGCCCTGTGTGAAAAAGTGATTGCCCCCTAAACCTAATAACTGGTTGGGCCACCCTTAGCAGCAACAACTGCAACCAAGCGTTTGCGATAACGTGCAATGAGGCTTTTACAGCGTCCTGGAGGAATTTTGGCCCACTCATCTTTGCAGAATTGTCCTAATTCAGTTACATTAGAGGGTTTTCGAGCATGAACGGCCTTTTTAAGGTCATACCACAACATCTCAATAGGATTCAGATCAGGACTTTGGCTAGGCCACTCCAAAGTCTTCATTTTGTTTTTCTTCAGCCATTCGGTGGTGGACTTGCTGGTGTGTTTAGGATCATTGTCCTGCTGCAGAACCCAAGTTCGTTTCAGCTTGAGTACACGAACAGATGGTCGGACATTCTCCTTCAGGATCTCTTGGTAGACAGCAGAATTCATAGTTCCTTTTATCACGGCAAGTCTTCCAGGTCCTGAAGCAGCAAAACAGCCCCAGACCATCACAACCACCACCATATTTTACTGTTGGTATAATGTTCTTTTTATGAAATGCAGTGTTCCTTCTACGCCAGATATACTTGGACACACACCTTCCAAAGAGTTCCACTTTTGTCTCATCGATCCACAGAATGTTGTCCCAAAAGTCTTGGGGATCATCAAGATGTGTTGTGGAGAAATTGATGTTCTTTTTGCTCAGCAGTGGTTTTCTCCTTGGAACTCTGCCATGCAGGCCATTTTTCCCCAGTCTTTTCCTGATGGTGGAGGCATGAACGCTGACCTTAACTTCGCTGGATTACCAAAGCTTTGGAAATGGCTTTATAACCCTTTCCAGACTGATAGATCTCAATTACTTTCTTTCTCAATTGTTCCTGAATTTCTTTGTGTCTCGGCATGATGTGTAGCTTTTAAGGATCTTCTGGTGGACCTTACTGTGTCAAGCAGCTCCTATTTAAGTGATGCCTTGATTGTGAACAGGTGTGGCAATAATCAGGCCTGGGTGTGGCTAGAGAAATTGAACTCAGGTGTGGACAACCACAGTTATAGTATGTTTTAACAAGGGGGGCAATCACTTTTTCACACAGGGCCATGATGGTTTGGATTTTTTTTCACCTTTAATAATAAACACCTTCATTTACAAATTGCATTTTGTGTTTACTTGTGTTGTCCTTGACTATTGTTTAAATTGGTTTGATGTTCCGAAACACTTAAGTGTGACAAACATGCAAAGGAACAGGAAATGAGGAAGGGGGCAAACACTTTTTCACACCACTGTAATATCTAAACAATCCTACATTGAATTTCAGGGGACAAATTCTATAATTACAATAATCAATGTATCTGTTTTATATTTTATGTGAAATACTTCAATTGAATCAATTAATACAATTTTCAATTTGTACATTGAATTTTGCTACATTCATTGCGGAACACTTAAAGGGTAACTAAACACTAAACCAACTTTTTTAAATTAATGATCTGTAAGACTAGGGCTTTATTTGTGCTGTTCATTGATTCTAATAACTTTTTTGACATTTGAGTATAAAGTGTTTTATTTCTTCAATATATGGTGTAAAAACGTCTGAGTGCTGCCCTCTTCAGGTTGAACGGTGGCTACTGCAGTTGAATTTTCTTATTGGATGTTTGCGGTAGTTCGTGACGGTAGCGGTGAGAGCTGACGTAAGCAGGTTTCAGCTTACCACGCCCTTGGTACGAGCTACCATGGCAGTATAAAAACCATCTTGTTTCGTCAAAATCACTGTAGCGAGTCAGGAGTTGGAATTGCGAGTTTTGAAAACGATCAGGATAGAGTATCCGTTCATCCCCTCTATCTCCGCTGGGCTCCGCCCACTTTTCCAGCATTTTTCAAATATTGCCAGTGGGTGGAGTCAGGCTCTGACCAGGGGTTTAGTTACCCTTTAATGAAAACGCAATTGCAAGTGTCTTAACTGTGAGTGTAAATGGAATTAAGAAAAATAACATTTAAATGATCATTTTGCTACAGTTTTTGCTTGAACACGCTAAACATATCTCATCATTTCTATAATACATTTTAATTTAGCAATTTATAAAGCGTAAAAATATGTATTCAATTTACATATTAAAACTAGTGTATGCAATGGCAAATGTAAATTACATAATTGAATTTTAATTTTGCACCAAACATTGCACAGATGTAATGGAAAATGTCAATTTAAATACAGAAATGCATTGCCTTTTACATATTGCATTTTCAAATTGAATATTGCTACCCATTTGCTTCCATACAAAACAAGCTAAGAACCCTTTATGAATTACTTTATTGCTGTTTTATGCATTAGTAAATTAAAGGGCTCCTATTGTGCTCTTTTAAGTCTTGATTTATTTTTGGGATGTACTAGAATATGTTTTCATGCTTGATTGTTCAAAAAACGCATTATTTTTCACTAATTTCATATTATTACAGCACCTCTCTCCCCAGTCTGGTTGAACGCGTTGTTTTCGATGAAGCCCCTCCTTGCGAAACACGTAATGTGCTGTGATTGGTCAGCTGGCCCAATGTGTTGTGATTGGCAGCACTTAGCGTGTGTTCGGGAAATGTCCCGCCCCGAGTTCTGCTCTAGTGTAAATAAAGGATGGTGGCAATTTCAAACCAATTCAAGCCCGATTTAGACCCTGACAGTGTTGTTGTCAACAAACAAGAGGATTGTGCTGAACAGATTTCACGTGTGGACTTTGCAAGCACGGATTTCACAGGACGTTTCAGAGTGGTATGTTTTTCTTATACATTATAGGTATGATGTTATCCACCATTTAATCAAGATATTTTTCAGAAAACTATGGTTATACAAACAGTAATCGATCACAAGAACATGGAGATTTTCCTAAGGGGTGGTGAACAGCCTTATAAAAGCAAGAGCTTACAAAAGCTACAGTAAACACTATATCAACACTAATGTTGGCGAGCAGGAGAGCGTAGTAACTACATAAAACTTAGAACTGGGAAAAGTGGGAACTGCTCCATCAGGAGAAGTCTGCATTGTACTCATCTTAGGTTCTGGAAGCTGTTTTCCATAAAATGTGCAGCGCACAGATAAACGTTGGGATTATAATGTTCAGGAACAGTATTTTAAATACATTTTACCCATTCTAAGTTTGTCAGCCTTAGAAAGGTCAAACAAATGAGTTAAAGGAATAGGTCTTTTAACAATTAAAATTCTGTCATAATTGACTCACCCTCAAGTTATTTCAAACCTGTATGAATTTCTTTGTTCTGCTGAACACAAAGGAAGATATTTTGAAGAATGTCGGTAACCAGACAGTTGATGTGCCCCATTGACTACACAACATGAGGGTGAGTAAATGATGACAGAATTTTAGCTCGTCCAGGCCTCGTCAGCTTTTTCGAGTATTCAGTGGCCAGGGATTATTCAAATGAGTAACATTGTGACTTCATAAAGCCCAGAAAAGTTGCGTTGTAGTCCAAACGAGCTGTTCGTTGTAGTTCTTGGAAAGTGGATTCTGTTCAATAAAATAACTTTGGAGTGGACTTTGAGCTTTGTAACCTTGCAGATGTTTTTTATGCTCGAACAGCAACATTACAAACTAACTAAAGTTGAAAAAGTGGAAAAGCATAATAGGACCCCTTTAAGACTTCACATTGGTTCACTTCAGCCGGGGACTTCATCGACTAGCTGAAATATTCTAACTTACACACTGTTTCCAACAATCGGAGCAGATTTGAAACACCGACTGAAGGCGACTTGGCTCGTGTGGGCATGATCAGTCATAAAGTATCAAATTGCAATCATAATCGGCCTTACAGTCGTTGAGTGCGTCCCCAGCTTTAGTAGCATGAAAAACAAAACGGTTATTCAAATTGGGAATAAATTATGTACCGAAGGCGAGCAAAGAATGGTCCCCATCACTGAAACGGTCACTGACTTTTTTCAGTCTCGCAAAAACTCCTGTTACGATCAATGAAGCCGACTACACTGCACAATGACTCTCTTACTTACAGCACATGTGGCTGCATTTACACTGCAAGTCTTAATGCACAGATCCGATCTTTTGGCCCGACTGTTTACACTCACTTTAGACATGACTGGTATCCGATATCTGTGTTTACATTAATTGACGCCCCAAAATGATTTTCCGTGATCGTTTTACTATCCACATGGTAGACCCTGGTTTTGAATGGCCGTGGTATTAAAATTATTTATAATTCATGTCGGGTGGACATGATTTATTTCCAGCATGGACAAGATAACAGCTGTCATGACTCATGAATGTTTTGCAGTGCAAATTCTGACAGAACAGATATAGTCAATAAAAACGAAAAAAAATTGTTTATCTACAGCTCAGATCTAGAATTCTGAAGTGAAATAAAATAGCCCAATATATATATTTTGATGAATGTGTCAAAGCATTTCATAAGCATATGATGTATTCACTGCCGCAAGGAGTGCTATGGCAGGAATTATGGGAAAGGTCTTCTCATTCAGGTAAACGATGGCCATGGCGGACCAAGAGTTTGAAGAGAATCAATAGGAGTATAAGATATGCAGTTGTCATAGAGTGGTTTGGATGTAATTCTGTGAAATGTATTACTGCTAGACCAGTGCAAGATGTCAAATACACTATATTGCCAAAAGTATTGGGACACCCCTCCAGATCATTGAACTCAGATGGTCCAATCACTTCCATGGCCACAGATGTATAAAATCAAGCACTAGTTACAAACATTTGTAAAGAATGGGTCGCTCTCAGGAGCTCAGTGAACTTAAGCGTGTGACCGTGATCGGTTGCAACCTGTGTAATAAGTCCATTTGTGAAATTTCCTCACTACTAAATATTCTACGTTCAACTGTTAAAGGGGGGGGGGGGGGGTGAAATGCTATTTCATGCATAGTGAGTTTTTTACACTGTTAAAAGAGTTGGATTCCCATGCTAAACATGGACAAAGTTTCAAAAATTAAGTTGTACGTTTGATTGAGTATTTCTGTTCTCAAAATACTCCTTCCTGGTTGTCACAAGTTTCGGAAAGTTTTTTTCGAGTATGGGCGCGTATGACGTCAGATGCGCCGGAATGTCCTTATACGGTCCTAAGCGCACTTCTCTCGGAAGGGCGCGCGCGCGCAGCTGTAGAGCGATAGCCGTAACCTATGCCCATCAAAGCGCTGTGCAGCAGCTGCGCTGCAATATGTCACCAAAGAAGTGTGTTTTCGGTTGCCAAGGCAAGACAACACTGCACAGATTCCCAAAGAATCAAGCGTTAAGGGGCCAGTAGATGGAGTTTGTTTTTCCAGAACATCAACACAGTTGTGCAATTGTTCTTGTTTGTTCCATGCATTTCGAGGATGATTTTTTTATAAACAAGGCCCAGTTCGAAGCCGGATTTGCTAATCGTTTAGTTCTCAAGGATGGAGCAGTCCCAACACTAAAGGTTAACGGTCTTGCGTTGGAACCGCAGGCGGTGAGTAGAACTGCTTCAAATATCTGTGTGTGTCTATCGGCGTGTAACTTAAGCACAGCAAGTAGGCTAAACAACATGATCACGAATAGTTAATGCATCTATGGAGTATGCGATGTATGTTGTGTGTTTGTTTAAATACATTTGTTTAGGTGGCTACTGTAGGTGTCTGTTTGTTTATTGTAAAACCAAATCATGTCTTCATAAACCACGAGTAGACACACAAATGTTCTAAAACTTCGTGCGCTCGTGATTATTTAGCTCCGCCCACACGGCACGCCTCCACCCGCTCTGCTTTTTCCGGAAAGACTCGGTACAGCCTATCTTTCTTTTATAAATATAATAAAACTAAAGACTTTTTGGAGATATGATGGATGCAATACTACTCTATAGGTACTCAAGATTAACATGAGATTGACTGAAACTGAGTGTTTCACCCCCCCTTTAATGGATTTTTTGACGGGATGTCAAAAGGTGGTTAAACTGGGAAACTACACCTCCTCTACATCGGAGCCCTTCAGGGCTGTGTCCTCAGTCCCCTGCTTTACTCCCTCTAAACCAGCACCTGTGTGGCTAGACACAGTTCTAACAAACTGGTGAAGTTTGCCGATGACACAGTGGTCTTAGGCCTCATTAGTAAAAACGATGAGAAGGCCTACCTTGAGGAAGTGGATGCTCTTTCCACATGGTGTCATACTAATAATCTCTCTTTGAATGTTATTAAGACTAAGGAGATGATCGTCAACTATGGGAGGAAGTGAGGAATTACTTCATTTGATTTGATCATTTGATGATCGATGGGGCCACAGTTGAAAGGGTGAGCAGTTTTAAATATATTGTTGTTAGTATTTTGCGTTGTGGGACGAGAAACTAGGGGGAAAACATTTCACTACATTGCATCGTATGTGACAAATAATAAAGAACCTTGAACCTAAGTGGAAGCAATTGGGAGCAACAGCAACTCAGCCAAGAAGTGGTAGGCCACGTAAAATCACAGTCAGCGCATACTGAGGCGCACAGTGTGCAGAAGTCGCCAACTTTCTGCAGAGTCAATAGCTACAGACCTCCAAACTTGGCCTTCAGATTAGCTCAAGAACAGTGCGTAGAGAGCTTCATGGAATGGGTTTCAATGGCCGCTTCTCGGTCTGCCAATCCGATGGACGAGTCTGGGTTTGGTGGTTGCCAGGAGAACGGTACTTGCCTGACTGCATTGTGCCGAATGTAAAGTTTGGTGGAGGGGGGATTATGGGGTGGGGTTGTTTTTCAGGACTTGGCCCCTTAGTTTCAGTGAAAGGAACTCTTAATGCTTCAGCATACCAAGACATTTTGGACAATTTCATGCTCCCAACTTTGTGGAAACAGTTTGGGGATGTTCCTGTTCCAGCATGACTGCGCTCCAGTGCACAAAGCAGGACCATAAAGACATGGATGAGGAGTTTAGTGTGGATGAACTGGACTGGCCTGCACAGAGTACTGACTTCAACCCGATAGAACAGCTTTGGGAAGAATTAGAGCGGAGACTGTGAGCCAGGCCTTCTCGTCCAACATCAGTGCCTGACCTCACAAATGCGATAAAAATTCCCATAAACACACTCCTAAACCTTGTGGAAAGCCTTCCCAGAAGAGTTGAAGCTGTTATAGATGCAACTCCTTATTAAACCCTACGGATCAGGAATGGGATGTCATTAATATTCATGGTCATGTAAAGGCAGACGTTTCAAAACTATTGGCAATATAGTGTGTTTAATCGGACCACAGGGTGGCAGGGCACTGGCCAAGCACTTGTGCTGTATTCACATATCTGAGCAAAGTATGTTTCTAGCCCAATACCTTATCCATTTAAAGCGTACCTATTATGCTTTTTCGGATATGACCTTTCATGTAGTGTGTAATATAGCAGTTTGTGAATGTTATTGTCTCCTAAAAAAAAAGCTATGTAGATTTTTAACACATTTTCATAATAGCAGCCTC
Source organism: Rhinichthys klamathensis goyatoka (assembly GCF_029890125.1). Lineage (NCBI taxonomy): Eukaryota > Metazoa > Chordata > Actinopteri > Cypriniformes > Leuciscidae > Rhinichthys > Rhinichthys klamathensis. Next base: position 84,310 of record NW_026607223.1, on the reverse strand, counting down.
TGGTCTTGATTAACTGAACAGCGTCTCATTGCCCCCCCCCTCAAACACTGTAGTGTATCTGAGACTGGAAGAGTTTGGTTCGTGTTGTTCATGTCGAGAAGACGCTGTTTTCTGCTGCCAAAGCAAATCCACTGTGATGAGATTGGTACGGTAAAACCCATGCCATCGCTACTGTTCGTATCACTGTGTATCAAGTGCTGAAATTCAGATATGATAATGAGCATTTGGTTTCTGACCAATCCCAGCAGACTGGGCCATCTGACCAATTAGAGCAGAGCAGTTCTCGGGAAGGAGGGGTTTAGAGAGACTGAATCCTTGAACAAAACGTTTCAGTGTGAGGAAAGAGCTGATGCTACAGTGGATATTATGAGAAAAAGACAGTGTTTTTTAATCTTGGATGCATGTAAATCTATTGTAGGAGACACCAACATTAGGAATCTTTACATTAGCATAATAGGGTCCCTTTAATGGTGAAATTCTTAATCTTATACTGAACAGCACATTTGTAAACTCACCATATCCCGCAGCGGTTTCATCACACCCCACACTTTATCTTCTGTGATGTGGATTCCCAGCTCCTCACCAGCTTCTCTGAGAGCCGTCTCTACCACAGATCTGTCTGACGGGTCTTTCTTCCCCCCTGCAAAACTGACACAAGAGGGATGAGAAGGGCATTCAGCAGAGGGCCGACACGTGAGCTACTCTATGCAGCTTTTAGCATTAGAAACGAGTTTTAGGTGACCTTTTACCTGACATCCCCTTTGTGCCGCCCCTTCAGCTGGGCCGATCTGAGGGTGAACAGCAGTGCGGGATCCCCGCTCACAGCACAGAGACACACCAGCACTGCCGCCCAGCTCTTCCCCTCCTGCTCGTACAGAGCAGCGCTGGCCTGCAGAGAGCGTCGGCAGCGAGCCTCGTTCCCCGCGGACAGACACCGGCCCGTAACACCACGAGCCTCGTTCCCCGCGGACAGACACCGGCCCGTAACACCACGAGCCTCGTTCCCCGCGGACAGACACCGGCCCGTAACACCACGAGCCTCGTTCCCCACGGACAGACACCGGCCCGTAACACCACGAGCCTCGTTCCCCGCGGACAGACACCGGCCCGTAACACCACGAGCCTCGTTCCCCGCGGACAGACACCGGCCCGTAACACCACGAGCCTCGTTCCCCGCGGACAGACACCGGGCCGTAACACCACGAGCCTCGTTCCCCGCGGACAGACACCGGCCCGTAACACCACGAGCCTCGTTCCCCGCGGACAGACACCGGCCCGTAACACCACGAGCCTCGTTCCCCGCGGACAGACACCGGCCCGTAACACTGCGCTGCTGGCCGTCTCTGTGCAGCCCGCGGGTCTGACCCGTCCGCACTGCAGAGCGGCCCGCAGGTTTACAACGCCTCCTCCACAGGCCTGAGCCAATGTCGGCCAACCACCGGGAGCTGCCTGTGCTGTGTGTGCTGCATGCTTGTCTTTTAATATGGCTTTCGGGAGAATGTTGGCATTTCTCCAGTTTGCTGTAGGTCAGAAGGCACTTGCTCCAGTTAGTGGAGCACTGGGATGGAGATCCATTCAGAGAGGCGTGTGAACACAGGACAAGAGTCTGTGGTGTGTGTACCCAGTTAATCCTGCTAAAATCCATGTGGGGTAACAGAAAATGAGTGCTGATGCATATCCGTCTTGTGGCCCGTGGACACACATGTTCAGAAGAGTCCAGAACGACAGAGAATCCTCTAGAAACGGAGCAGCGGGTGTGTTTTTCCCGCAGGACATGTGAAGAGCGGCTGCAGACGTGTTCATGTTGGACACGAGCGTCTCTGAGCATCAACTGCAGTCTCTGAAACCTCAGCTGGTTTACACAAGTCTTCATGTGTGGAGTCCTGAACATCCTGTGATAACACAGTCCAACATTAAAGGGATAGTTCATCCAAAAATGATAATTAGCCCATGATTTACTCACCCTAAAGCCATCCTAGGTGTATATGACATTCTTCTTTTAGACGAATACAATCAGAGTTATATTAAAAAATGTCGTGGCTCTTCCAAGCGTTATAATGGCAGTGAATTGCTGTTTCTGTTTTGAAGTCCATAAAAGTGCATCCATCCATTATAAAAGTAATCCATATGGCTCCAGGGAGTTAATAAAGGCCTTCTGAAGTGAAACCATGCGTTGGTGTAAGGAAAATATCCATATTTAAAACTTTTTAAACTATAAATGCTGTTTCCGACAGACAGCCGTACCCATCGATTTATGGTGGAAGAGTAACCCCTGACCCAATGCACAGCGTAATGACGAAGTGGAAACTCAGAGCAAAGAGCAAAACAAAACACTGGTCGTGAATTAGACATTTTGAACAAAAATGTTGGAGGATAAGCTATCTATAATAGAAGAGGAGCTTCAGTTTGTTGCACAGCCCTATTTGTTTAAACCGCGAGATGCGTCTAAGCTTACGCTACTCCTACATCATACATGCGCCACGGGTTACTCTTGTGGCGCAAGTCGACTTGCGTAATATGCGTACTTTATTAACCCCCCGGAGCCGTGTGGAGTATTTTTATAATGGATCGATGCACGTTTATGATGGATAGATGCACTGTTCTGGGCTTTAAATTTTCACCTGCCATTCATTCCCATTATAAAGCTTGGAAGAGCCAGGACATTTTTTAATATAACTCTGATTGTATTCGTCTGAAAGAAAAATGTCATATACACCTAGGATTGCTTGAGGGTGAGTAAATCATGAGGTAATTTTCATTTTTGGGTGAACTGTCCCTTAAACAACAGAGCAGATACCTCTGGTTTTATCTGAAGCCTAAACGGTGGAGACCCGGGCCCGTACCATGAAGCTAGCTTAAAGGTGACGTATTATCCCCAAGATGCAATATAAATCTATGGTGTCCCCAGAATGTGTCTGTAAAATTGCAGCTCTAAATTCCCGCCAGATCATTTATAATGGCTCGTCAAATTTTCCCCTTTTTGGGTGTGAGCAAAAACGCTCCGTTTTTGTGTGTGTCCCTTTAAATGCAATTGAGCTGCAGCTCCGCCTTCGTTCATAAGAGGGCGGAGCCTAGGGGTGGGCGATATGAGCAAAAATTCATATCGCGATATTTTTCACTGTCTGGACGATATCGATATTATATTGCGATATGAGAAAAAAAAATTGGAATCACATTTTAGTACACCTTAGTTAAATTACAGGCAAAACATGTATTTTAACCCAATTACTAGAAAAAGGTGAGGGATTTAATTAGACATAGACCTGAAAAATCTTTTTTTATTGTGCCATTTTTTTCTCAAAAAGTGCAAACGTGCAACATGAGGTAGGCCTGAATTCACTAGTTATCTCTTTCCACTTTTTGCGGGGGTCAAATAATTCCTTCGCAAATAATTCGTAAGATGAGTAACACTGGAGTTTGGTTTATTGAATACGTTATAATCAATAAATATGAAATAGTGTGATTTCAGAGAGGTTTGACAGACACTTAGGCCTAATTGAAGACAACGTTATGTTAACCGAGAAGTTTTTGTATACTGACCAAAACAGAGAAGTAGGCTACATACTGCTAATTCAGTGATGAGAATTTAATTGTTGTTTTTATATATATTGTTGTCCATTTATCGAACTTCCATACCTCTTATATAGTAATTAAATATTAACTATGTATCAATTTACTAATGCTCGGACACACGCGGTCTCTCTCGCTGTCGATCGCGGAGTTCGCTTCGCTTTTGTCCCGTCTGGCGCCTCATAGACAGACGCTGTGTGTGTGTGTGTGTGTGTGTGTGTGTGTGTGTGTGTGTGTGTGTGTGTGTGCGAGAGGCGCGTGTGTGACAAGACGGAGTGACACACTGTCACAGTGACAGAGAACGAATACACTGCGTGTTTTAAATAGCGTTAAGAAAATAATAATAAAAACGAAACGCATTATGTGGCGGCCGGTGTTGATTCTGTGGCACACCGCCACGAAGTCTGTGTGTGGTGGGAAACACTGGACTGTTACCATGCTCTCAGTGTTTGATTATTAATGCCTGTGCATCACGCGAGTTGGACACAAGAGGAAAAGGTTAAGTTCAGCCTCGACTTTGTATCGTCATTAGTAGTGTTATTTTAACATTGTAAAGAGTACCAAATTGAACAAAACAATATAACTACAAAATTTGGATTTATGAATATCTAACGGTATTCTCGGTATCGCAAAATCCATATCATGGTACAACATAATACCGGTAGTCACGTTCATACCGGTATAGCGCCCACTCCTAGCGGAGCCTATACACAAGCTTCAGATACTCCGGCAATAACAACACAGGCAAATCTCACTGATCCAGAATCAGGAGTAACCAGCAGCGAGTGCAGCCTTACGGAGAGACTCAGGGAGAGTTTCACTTTTAAGGGCCGTACACACTGGGATGAATATCGGCGTGCGTTATTCGCCAGCGTTTTTCAACGCGTTTTTTGTGTTCACACCCAAGCGATTTTCGCTGACGTGTAGCCGAGTGAGCAAATTCATTCCCTGACATTAGATGGCGCTTAATGTAAAACAGAAATAGTCTATTTTGTAGTCGCTGTCGCGTTTGTCATATAGTTCTTTATGTTCCGACAGCAACGAGACCAGCAGCTCTACATTCATCTTGCCTTGCATCTTCCTCGTCTTATTTCTTCCGGGCAGTGTAGACGCTACTTGGCGTATATCTTTTACGCCGTTACGTATGTGTGCTCGGCAAGACACTTAGCAGCCTTTGTGTAGCCTACCGTTCAAATTCAAATTTTGGTGTTCAACTTAGCGTTTTAAAAATACAACAACCGTTCATTTTTCGTTTTTCAAATACGGGTTAAAAAAAGAAACACGAATGGACGAAAAAGTACACGGACCTTATTAAATATTTCAAATAATGTATTTGTCGAAAAGTTTGATAGTCTTGGGTCCGTGTAAATTTGCGTATTCGAAGGCTGGTTGCGTAATTGCGGCTCGACGAAAAGCATGGGTGTCGGAACCATTGTATATTGGTGGGACAAGACTCACCCACTTTTTAAGACCAATGATATTGGACCCACTCACCTTTACTGTCTCTAATTCAGCGCATATGTCTGCTCACTTTTCAGTCACTTGCAGTGATCTAATTGATTACTATTCCCATCTTAATAATGCCGTTACCGTTACTGCCAAAACAATGCGTTACTATATTTGATAGGGCTGTGTAACGATACACCAAACCCACGATTCGGTTCGTATCACGATTTTTGACGCACAATTCGAAACCTCGATTCTTTTGGGGGTGTGGTGACGCGGCGTGACACGTTCATGTAACATGTAAGGGTGGCGCTGCCAATAAAGCACCTAAAAGCTGTCACAAAGAACCGGCAAAGTAATAATTATGAATGTGTCAAATATAGCAAGGAGACATTTTAATTGTTTATTAATAAACAAGTGTTTTTGTGTGTGTCGGCTGCAAAGATGAAGTTGACGATGCTGACTGCGATCTTTGCCGTAGTGAACGCGCCAGAGAGAAATGCACATTTCATACGCATTACATAAGCAGAGAGCAGTCTGTTTTCTTTCGTTTTGAATTGTTCTGTTTAAAAGCTTTATATATATGTTTTTTTTTTCAGGTCTGTGAGGCAAGTAGGCTACCTTATACTTATAGGCTACGCTGAGTTTCGGTTCATTTATGAGACGAGCTCCAGTTCACGCGCCGGCGCCTCCGTGTCGTGATTATTGCCTGCTATATTTACTTCTTATTTATTAAATCCAGGCAATTGGTTGATGAAACATTGATTAAAATTAAGATACAATTAATACAAAACGAAATTCACTTTAAAGAAAGGCTTTCTGCTTTCTGTTTGATGTCTCTGTGAAAGTTTTAAAGCAGTCTTTAGTGCCGCTTTCCCAGAGCGGTCACGTCCGTAACGGAGTTTCATGTGTCCTAAGCGCGAGTCTCAGGTTCCTATGGGACATCATACGAAGTTTAAAACATTTAAATAGACACATCATGTAGTAATTAATGAATATGAATCTTAGTTGATTATAGGCTATTAGAACTGGTTGCTGAGACGGAGACGCGCTGTTTGATTTGTGGTCGTGCTGTGCTTATTCAATTCATTCAAGTAGCCTGCATATTGAACAAAGCTTAAATCATTTAAATATACATACAATAATATACAATATCCTATTTGAGTTGATATTACTCTTGCCAAGCTGTGGTTTCTGAGAGATGCACGCATAGACGGATTTGCGCTCGTTTCATTTTTACTCTCACTCATTCACTTCACTCATTATTGCATAGATATTTTAGATAAGGTATTTGGCTTCGGGAACACCCCTAATCTACTCCAGTAAAAAAAAAAATTTTTTGCTTCTGATGCCCATTTTCAAAAGCGACGCCAAATGCACCCTTCGTTTCCCCGTGAAAGGAAGAATACATAAATGGACCCTTCTCTGGAACCATACAGAGAGATGATAGGCTTTGCAAAGCACATACACCCTTGTGTGTTGTTTTATTATACTATGCATTACGAATCTACACAAAACTGGAAAGTATATACTAAGATGAGACATCGATCAAATGGACAATAGGGCCATCTAGTGGTCGATAATAATATGGTGGAAAAAAATACTGAGGAACTAAAAGAAATGCACAGTGTAGGCTGCAAATGCCTGATATACGGATGGGTTTACAAGCGGGGACCATACATTTGTCTAATATTTCACTGCCTTTGTAATAGCCAACATATAGTGATATTAGCCAACATTTGAAAAACATTGAGTAGCAAGATCACTATGGTTTAACCGGAGGTTTCCACTCAGCTGCCACGACCATCGCTGCTACTTAACTTAAAAACTTTACCCAGGTAGCCAGCGGAATCGGGCCAATCGCGGCTGAGTGTCGGCTCACTCGGCTGTGTACTGGCAGCGGCACGCCGGAAGTGAGCCAGCTCTGGCCCAGTAACGGTTGCCAGATCTGGCTAGGTTTTGGCTGTGTGTAGCTGGGCCGATTGTGGTTGAGAAATGGCGCAATAGGCACATTAAATTATAAAAATGCCACAATTCATAGAACTTCAAAATAAGTTTTAAATTTATGATTTTTATTTTATTTTACCTGATACCATTAAAACTTTAACAAAAATGAATTATAAACTAAAAATGTTGTAGCCTACTTTAATAAAAATATATATGCCTATATTATTTATGATTTAATTATATCAAGGATTAGCATGATGAACTTAAATGGGGTACAGCAAATGGGAGACCAGGGCAAATACAATTATTATATTATTTTCACCATGTTGAAATAAAAAATCCACAAGGACCATATTTGAGTTCCCATGATTTTTTAATGTGAGGAAAAATAGAGAGTGGATTATGGCAAAAATAATAATAACAACAATAAATAGCCTATACTGTATTAAAAAAATACATTGGAATGACTTATACATTTTTATTTTATTTTTGTATTTTTTCATGTTCTTGTTAAATAAATCTTATACGAACTGAAGTTACCAAAACATTTGACTTTTAGTAGGCTATATATTTTTTATTATTAAAAGTTCCATATAATAATTATTATTATTACTAGTAATTAGTAATAATTATTATTATTATTGATCCCATCCAAATGGACTTTGCTTAAAAACAAAAAAGAGAAAAAATAATACTATTATTACTACTACTATAGTAGCCTATTAGCCTATATCCCATATATCCTATATCAAAATTGACTTTGCTTATAATAACTATAATAATAAAGAAAAAAAATATATAAACGTTACGTAACGTTATTTGATAGTGCAAAGACCGCGAAAGAAGTATATAAGCAAGGGATACGTGCCCATCGCGCGCACAGCCGGACTCCCCTTTGGATGAGAGGTCATCGCCGGACTGAGAGTTTTGCTGAGGTAAAGGATTTTTTGTATATATATGTATAAAATGAACGGCCTGTATTTTAAACGTAGGCCCACACATCTAGATCTAACAGTTCTCATAAACAATGGCTTTCTGCCCTTTTTGTTGCTTTTTCCGTATATGGTACACTTTTCAGCGCCGCTAATTACCGTTAATACCGTTATAGGCCTGCCTGACGTCATTCACACTTTATGGAGCAGATTTGCTAGGATTGAGAAAACCTAACGTTATTTCGTTTCAGATTTATGTTGATAAAGTTAACGTTAGTTTTTATAAAACTAAGTTTACAATTATTAATATTATTTTACCCTAATATTTGGCTGCGTGAAAGGCCTTTGCTCTCTCATGAGCGCGTGAACGCACTCTGAGCGCTCTCTCAAGAGCGCGTGAACTCCTTTCACGCGATCTGAGCGCGAGCGCTCTCTCTATTTACATTGAGAGAGTGAGTGAGAGACAGAAATGCCTAAGCATTACAGTAGCCTACCCGTGTGAGATTATAATACTAATAATAACTGCACTTTTTATATAATAAAAAATACAGTAAAGGTACAACATTTATACAACCAGAAAAAAAAAAAGATTAATCATATTGAAGTAGAATTATTTAAAATTAATATTTAAATTAACTATAAAATTATTTGTTTTGATATATTCATAAATAACAGCTTTTATTGATTTTATGGTGAATGGCATGAAAATAATATTTTTCTCTTTTTTTAGTGTCAATTTTCATCTGATCGTTGTGATCAATCTAGCATTCATCATTCATTGGTGGTGGTTGAGGAAATTCCCCCTAGCGCTTTGAGTGCCGAGAAGAAAAGCACTATATAAATGTAATGAATTATTATTATTAATTGCATGTATCTGATCTGCATCTGCATGTATGATTTGCCATGTTCTTAAAAAATGTATTGGTCAATCAATGATCTTTGATGAACAATCAATACATTTCGATTTGTAAATGCAATATTTCTGAATAAAATTCAGTGATGTTTTTCTTTTTCTCACCTTTTCCTTCCCTTGTTTTTTTGTCAATAGTTGTTACATACACCCAAATGCTCTTTTAAGAGCCACAGCACAGTGCGTCTTTGGCTTTGTAAGTATATGCATATATTTGTCAGTCACATTCTCAATATTTGTGTTTAGGTTCAGTAAAGCTATGTAGATCATGCAGTTAGTCATTAATCTTGGCTTAAAGACTAATAATTGTTAAAGTCATCTCATCTGATTATTGGATTTAAACATTTATTTTGTGGCGAATTAACCTTTATTATGTAATTAAACAGTATATTAGTCTGTGTGCCTAGTGTAATGTGCCCCTTTTTTTATTTTGTATTTTTTGTCATCTAGATTTGTAGATTTGACAGTGGTACTCTAAGAATTAATAAATCATTGAAAACCGATGTAGCAGCCCTGCCTGTTTTAGGGGTACAAATAACAATTATTCATTATTTATTTAATTTATTTCAGGATCTTATATTTCGGTGTGGACATTCAGTCACAGTGTGCATAATTTGACCAATTACTGCAAGTTCCAAGCTTATGAAAAAAATATACTTTATTGTATTTGAAATAGATTCCTTTTCAATAGTACATTCCCATGGTCACCATGGGAATGTACTATTGAAACTCTTTTTCTTTTTAAAGAATCTATCCGACAGAATCGGAATACTGAATACTCTGGATGGAGAAACTGAGAAATATATAAAAAGATGGCTGCAGCTGGCATCTGATACGGATGGGGGGAGAAGAGAGCGGGCCCTAAAACAAAAAAATTCTTCTTAAGGTATGTTTCAAAGGTTGTTTTCCATTTACTATTGAGATCTATCTCGTGTCATTCAGTGTCCCCTATTAATTGCATTCTTTCTGTCATTCTGTACCTCTTTTAGGATATCCTTGAGGTGAGCCTGAGAGTTCATACAATTTCTCAGGTTTTATGCATTTGTTGTCAATTTTATTTTATGTTTATCTTGTCAAAATGTTTAAATAAATAAAAAAAAATCTGAAATTTACATGGTGTCATTTTCATTTGGGGCGTGACCTCTTGGCAGGATTAAAACAATGATATTTTTTTGCAGTACAGTCAAGTAGATTGTTTATTTTATTAATATTTTGTGTTAAAATTTGTTAAATGTTCATGTCATATGTCATATCACGACCATGCTGTCATGTGTTCAGTGTTACTAGAAGAATCATTCTCAGTTCATGAAAAGTGAAGGTTTGTTTGAGCTCATCTAAAATATAGTACCAGCAAAAGAGATTTTGCGACTGACAAATAGTTTAGAGCAGTAAAGCCTACAGTACAAAAGTGTAACACTTAAAGCCTCTAAATATTTGCTTAGCCTACTTAGTAAAGTTATAATATATTTCTTTAAGTCTTTAATAATACATTTTTGTTTTGTTTTTGGTAACCAATAACTTTTCAAACATAATACATGAATATACTTATTTTAGCAAGCTAATATTGCTTTTGGCAAAATGTATTATTGTATTTCTTATTAATTAAATGTAGTTCTGCATTTCATATATTTGACTTCGGAAAACCAGACTCGGGCCAGTACCGGTTAATTATACAATTTATGCTGGCGTGATTATGGCCCGACTCCGGCAGCGCCGGCTCAGTTTCGGCACCCGGACTCGGGCCAGTGTACTCGGGCCGATTCTGGCGCGTCATTCATTGCCGCGTTTCACAAGAGTCCGGCAACCGGAACTGGGCCGAGTTATTTCTTCCGGCTTGCCGGATCTGGGCCTTTATTGGCCCACATCTGTTTGGCTACCTGGGTAGACTTACAATCGCACGCCGTAGCTATACTGTTATATATATATATATATTCTATAGTTCCATAGATATACTGCTGAGGTTTAATGAGGCGATTTATAATTTTATAAATAAGACATTTTTAATGTCTTAACAAGAGGGAATCTGCACTAATATTCAGGTAATTTCGCATATTGATTAGTGGTTCTCATGTGTGTAGTAAGCCTATAAAATGGAGAGTGACGTCACCAGTCGAAATAGCTGTACCCCCCGAAGCTCACGGTATATTCTTCACACCGCTCATCTTCATCAAGCTCTTTACAGCCAGAACTGATATACACTTAAATCACGGAGCACTTTTGCTGATGAAATGAGGAGAAACAGTTCATATGAAATACTGTGCCTCGATCTATGTAAAAGTTATTCATCATTCTGCATTATTATATTAGAATAAAAATCTTAAATGAACTGAGACCTTGTGGCAGCTTGCATGGGATCCAAATACTTCAAAATGATTGATTTATTGGTACAGATTAACATCCTTTATATAAGGTGTTAGTTGAGAATAAGGGGGGAAAACAACACCAAGCAAGTCCACAGATACTTGTTGAACAATAATCAAACTGATCAGTCATTTATATTCGTTTCAATATACGTGGAAACGGAATCAGTATTATCCACAGCGAAATTACCAAACATCTGTTTTAATTGGAAGAAATTATAATAAAACACATTTAAAAACTCACCTCAAAATAACCCCAAATCAGCACTATGACGTTCAACGGATGTTGTGACAGAGACAACTTCTTCTTCGGTGTGTGTTTGAAATGCTGTTGAACAGGCGCCTTTCGCCACCTACTGGACACACACACACACACACACCACTGATCCGTACACAAACAGCGAATAAACAAACACACTCATTAAATATATTATCTTGTGATGTTTAGTATTGCATCCCGACTCACAGCAAACGCTCGCAGAAAGCAAGACTTGTGCAGGCTAAAGCTTTCATGGCACACAAGTAGTGATATATTCAAGTCAAATCCGTTCTTTATTTTACTGTGCTTTAAAAATGTTTTAAATCAGGGTTTTTTATTCAAATAAATTTATTTAGCTTCATCTTTTTTAAAAAATGTATTCATATTTCATGTTTTATTTTGAATCATTTACAGTTCTCTTTTAGCATCATTGAAAGTGTCAGTGTTTCCCAACCTTTCTTCAGTCACGGCACCCTTTGAAAATTGTCACAAATGTGTGGCACCCTACACCACAGGAAGAGACGCCTACTGTCATATTTTTAATATTAGGCTATCAATTTTTTAGTTTTGTCCATCCATTGGAAGTGTACCAGGCATTTCTTCTGAAGAGATCACTTTATGTGATGACATATTTAATTAAGTCTGATTCATATTTAAACATTGCTCAATTACCATTGCAAATTGTAATATATTTTATAAGCCTATAATTTCACAGGTAGGCCTAATCTCCAAATTGTAGAAACAGTAAAGACGGTATATTTTAAATAATTGTTTAATGGCATATTTTTATGAATGAAGGCCTGTATAAAGCTATTGATGACTTCAATCAATGATTATTTATTTTTTCAGTTTTAGACATTAATTATCGCCATTCAAGATTACAGTGTAATTGAAAGCTATCATTTTTAACATGTATTATGCTCCAAAAAATATAACAACTTTTAATTTAAGTGAACTTAAAGCCCATAATAAATAGGAAATACAGATCTTGAGTGCACATGTGGATCTCACACGCACGCGCCTCATCCTCTCAGATCTTCTCCTTCATTTAAGACTTTAGCTCATTGAAGAGGGGGTTTGTGTGTTATTATTCCTTCAAGCACGAAAGAGAAATCGATTCTGGCGCGCGTCTTTCTGTGCGTGTGTGTGTGTGTGTGTGTGTGTGTGTGTGTGACAGACTTTTGTCTTGACGCGCTTATTTAAATGGTTTAAAAGCATTTGCATGAAGAAGATCATAAGTTAGGCTAATGCTTGCCAAAAGATGACAGAAAAAACGGATGCTGCGTTAAATATTTGAAACACATTAATCGCATGACAGCATGGACATAACCGATGTGTATGTGTTTATGTGAATATGCGCAAGACAGACGTTTGTGACAATATTTTCGATTTGACCGTAAGCGCAACAAGCCATGAAACAGAGGCAGCGTGCACGCGCTGGGAATAAAATCATGCGCAACCCCGCAATTCAACAAACTTTCTTTTTTTTTATTATACGATTTGCATTTTCATGATAAATTAATGTGCGTTATTTGTTGTTATTAGAGAGATTGATGGTACAAAATAAAAACTTTATTATTATTATTATTTTTACACATTTTAGCTGAAATGTTTGAAGGAGTTTTATTTAGTGGTCGACCGATAGCCTATCGCAAATGCGCGTCTACATCATTTAAATATCTGAACATGTAATAAACGTTTAATTTCACAAACCTTGCAGACTGAATCGCCTCCAGCTGTGATATCTTGAAGTGTGCATGTGTAGCTGACATAAACGTGTTCTGTAGTGAACGACTGAACGTAGATCAACTTCACAGGAGACGCCATCGAAACACTTTAATCCTTCGTTTTTAAATATGCTGTGCTATATCCAGTGTCCCACTGTGTCATATTCATATCGTTTTCACTGTGTGCTGTAGGCCTATGTAAAATTAGCGTTACTTTGCCTTTATTTGAAAAAATATGATTACCACCAGTGCGCACAAAATGACCAGATTAGGCTACTGAGTGCCCTGTTACAGTGTTTACTTCCTTTTTATTCACATATTCGTATATTTATAAACAATTACTTTATTTGTTTAAAAATACTGTAATAGGATTGCAGGGTGGGAAACGCTGGTCTAGTTCACCTTTTTCATTTTAACGAGTCTCTGCGTTGAGTCTCGAATCTTCATTCGGTTCGATCGACTCATCAAAAAGAACTGATTTCAAAGAACGATTCACTGACTAATCATCGCCTTACGGCAGAAATGCCGTGTTTTGATCGCTAATATCCTGAATTAGACTGAGTTCTGCTTCATAACTGCCAGGTAAGTACATTAAAGGGATGCACACCAGTTAATATATGTTGATATTGTAAATAGTTAAGCTAACAGCTGTAGTCTACGTGTAAACACACAGGTCAATCACAGCAGGTCAAAACTGAATATAGGCTAAATCGCAGATATCGGGTCAAATGGTCTATCTGTACAGTGTGCTAGCAGCGAAATACATGTGCTTTAAATATGAGATGGTTTTAAGACAAGATGAGTTTTGTGAAGAAAAGTCTGCGTCGACAGGCCTGGCTCTATATTAGATCAGTGTGGGCCAACATTGCTGGTGGTGTTGGTTTTTTTTATTTATTTATTATTGCCCCTATTTAGTAACATTATATTTTATAATCTTAATCTTCTTGAAAGAGCCTGTATATTTACTCTTGTCTTGATATCACTAATGTTTACAACATTCATTGAAAAACTGGTGTTTTTTAATTTTCTGACAATGTAGATTTGTCCAAAAAAAGTTCAGAAAGTAAATAAAAACATTGTTATATAATAACAGAACACTGAAGCAAAAGTGACTTTATATATTCAATCTGAACATGAACCACAAACACAAATAGTGCTGCAAGTAGTGAAAACAATTGTAAAAATTGTCTTGCGTAAACAAAAATACAAACAGTGTAAATAATTTTTGTAATCTTACTCCTAATGTCTTCATATAAACAATTCTATATTCGCACATAGAGCAACACTCACACGCATTTTTCTGGTTCAATCACTTCTTCTTGAACTGTTTTTATTTTATCCGAGAACTCCGTCAATGACAGAACACTGATGCGCCCTAGTGGTCACTCTTCATATAGCACAACATTTAGCTACATATAACATTTCCTCCCCACTAAGATACGGTGTCCATTAAAGGGACATTAAGTAAGAATTACTCCCATCTAGCGGTGAAATTGTATTTTGCATTCAAACGAATTGTGTTCTCCAGCGCCTCGCGTTTTCAAATGCGTGTTGCATCTACGGTAGCCATTATGTACCAAAAAGCTATGACAGGAGGATGTCTTCTAATAGCACTTCGTTGAGTTTTCCTTCGGGTGAATAGGTTTGTTATTTCAAACAAACTTCAAATTGACACAACGGTCAAACGAATGTTACAGTATGAAGTAATGAGTGTCAAAAATATTAACTATTGTAATTAGTAGCTATGCCTTCTTTATTCGTTATATTTTCTGAAGTAGCCTACGTGCATTGTTAGATATCATCATCAACTTTTAACTATACATGTTCATCTGTCTATAAAAATAAAGTACACAACCAAACAATAAAAAAAGCTTGTAATTAAGACTGTAGCCTTGTCGAGAAGAAAGCAGGACTTCAGCGTCTCTTTTGAAATCTTTCTCCTGCATTAGCTCTATCCACCTGGAAAAAGCTATCCCGACATTAACTTGTGTTTTTTGTAATCTCCGGTCACGTTTCCTTTTACGATCTATTTTGGACTTTTCTGGCGACGAGGATTTGCAATGCAGAATTTTTTTTAAACGATGAACTGTTTTTTTTAAACGATGCCCAATTGGCACTAAGGGGCCTAAAGTGTGCCAAGAAAACATCCCCCACACCATTACACCACCACCACCAGCCTGCACAGTGGTAACAAGGCATGATGGGTCCATGTTCTCATTCTGTTTACGCCAAATTCTGACTCTACCATCTGAATGTCTCAACAGAAATCGAGACTCATCAGACCAGGCAACATTTTTCCAGTCTTCAACGGTCCAATTTTGGTGAGCTCTTGCAAATTGTAGCCTCTTTTTCCTATTTGTAGTGGAGATGAGTGGTACCCGGTGGGGTCTTCTGCTGTTGTAGCCCATCCGCCTCAAGGTTGTGCGTGTTGTGGCTTCACAAATGCTTTGCTGCATACCTTGGTTGTAACTAGTGGTTATTTCAGTCAAAGTTACTCTTCTATCAGATTGAATCAGTCGGTCCATTCTCCTCTGACCTCTAGCATCAACAAGGCATTTTCGCCCACAGGACTGCCGCATACTGGATGGTTTTCCCTTTTCACACCATTCTTTGTAAACCCTAAAAATGGTTGTGCGTGAAAATCCCAGTAACTGAGCAGATTGTGAAATACTCAGACCAGCCCGTCTGGCACCAACAACCATGCCACGCTCAAAATTGCTTAAATCACCTTTCTTTCCCATTCTGACATTCAGTTTGGAGTTCAGGAGATTGTCTTGACCAGGACCACACCCCTAAATGCATTGAAGCAACTGCCATGTGATTGGTTGATTAGATAATTGCATTAATGAGAAATTGAACAGGTGTTCCTAATAATCCTTTAGGTGAGTGTGTATATATATATATATATATATATCAAAATAAAACTGAGGAGTTATCTTACTTTCGTTATAACTTGTATGTTGTAAACAATATGTCCCACAACTCAAACTGTTCTACAACCTTCTGTTAACGAATCACTGTTCACTCATCACGGTAACGTGCTGGTGGTCTTGTGATCCTCACAGGATAGCGTTTCACAGTCTCTGTTGCCTGAGTATGTCCCGTAGATGGTGGTTCCGCGGACTGGTGTGTTTTTGATGGTTCGGTGATCTCAGGAACTTGATCATCATTATTTTCTTGTGGAGGTGTATGAAGGTGCAGTGTGGTGCAACCATCACTCTGGGGTAGTAACACCTTTGAGCTTACAGGAAGGTTCACTTCAGTCTGCTGAGGCTCTGAATCCGGGCGTGTCAGCATCTGGTCCACATGGCGTTTCCATACCCCTGGTGATCCCACATTCACCTTGTACGACACCGGTCCTGTCTTTTCCATAACAAAACCTTGCGCCCACTTTTCCTCCCCTTTCCTATAATCACGCACAAGGACTGGCTCCCCAACATCAAACTGTCTGGCCCTAGAGTGATGTTGGCGCCGTTGTTGTTGGGCATCCTGTGACCGGTGTACTGCTCCAGCAACACTGGGTTTCAGACAATCCAGTCGAGAGCGCAGCCTGCGTCCGAGGAACAACATAGCCGACGTTTCTTTCGTTGTTGCATGAGTAGGGCTGTCGTGGTGAAGGAATTTCCCTTCCGGTAATTTTGAGTGGCTCAATAGCGCGATATGCGGTATAACCGCCATTTATTTATTTAGATTTATTTGTTGCTATATAAATAAGTGTTATGGTGTGGTCAGCATACACAAAAACAATGTAACCAATGTAACCGAAACTAAACAGTGTCTCTGCGCATTGAAAGACTGTCACTCAGCGCGCAGTTACATTGTTACGGCAACGGACTGTCTTTGAGTGAGTCATTAAACCGTTCATTCTACGAAAACTTTCAAAAAAGCTGATTCCTTAAATGATAGATGAAACAAGGTGTTAATTATTTTTTAACTTTGAGATCCACTTTCCAAGGCTCAGCTGGCCAGCAATGCTTCACTTTTGGGCAAAGCTAAAGCAATGCTTCATTTAATAGAGACCAATGGCATTGATTCAATGCGTGACTCGCTGCTTTCCCCCACGGCTTCCTCGCGCTGTGTAATGCTGACCAGCGCTGACGCCATTCATGGTAAATACCCTTACACGTTAAAAGGATGATACAACAAATATTTCGCTTTCCTTGGAAACGGCAACCCAACCTTTTCACGAATGACTTGACTTCAAAGACAGACGCAGGTAATCGCACGCGCTCAGTCGATCACATTCACTGTCTGTTTAGGCTTAAGTCCAAATCCACGAAGCCTCTATACAAATCACCATGATAAACAGTCTTGTTATAATTATTAACTTATTTAACATTCAATACACATGGTACGAACTACGAAGGGTGGCCTTATGAAAAAAGAAAACGCGGTTCGCGGTTGCTGCGGTTACTTGCATTCCTCTGTGGTTGGCCTGTCAGTAGTACTGCGATATTGCAGTTATCACGACAGCCCTATGCATGAGGGGTGTTTTGGTATGTCAGAAGAAACGTATCAAGTCTCTGACGCACACGTGCTGTGCCTTTGGATGCTTTTAAGGCATGTTTGAACGTCTGCACAAACTGTTCGGCCAATCCATTGGTGGCAGGAGGGTATGGCGCTGAGCGGATGTGTTTGACTCCATTGGCCTTCAGGAATGCACTGAATTCTTCAGCACAGAACTGAGGTCCGTTGTCACTCACAAGGATGTGTGGAAGGCCATAGCGACTAAAAAGGCCCCTGAGCACTTGAATGGTCATGCTGGCAGTGGTGCTGTCCATGATATGCACCTCAGGCCACTTAGAATGTGCATCCACAGCGACCAAGTACATATGTCCTTCAAATGGACCTGCAAAGTCCACTTGTATCCTCTCCCAAGGACTGGAAGGGCCACATCCAAGGGTGTAGAGGTGCTAGCCCAGGCTCTTTTTGTACTTTATGACAGGAGTGGCAAGATTTGGCCTGGAGCTCAATTTGAGAGTCTATGCCGGGCCACCAAACATAACTGCGTGCCAAGCTCTTCATCCTCACTACACCTGGATGTGCTGAGTGGAGCTCTTCCAGAACCCGGGGGCGCAGTTTAGGTGGCACGACCACTCTCACACCCCACATGAGGCATCCCTGTTGTATTGTGAGATCATGCCGACGCAACAGATAGGGCGACAGCTCTTCATCTATGCCCCTCGCAGCTGGAAAACAACCAGTTGAGACCATTTCTAAAACACGAGACAAGGTGGGGTCAGACGAAGTGTCGCATCTGATCTCAGTGCTACTGACTGGTAGTGTGTCCAACTGAGATGTGTAGAACACCTCTACTGCGCCCAGCTTCTCTTTGTGGGTGTAGGAGAGTGTTAACCATGAAAGCCCATCGGTATTGGCGTGTAAAGCACCTTTCCGGTATTGAATGGTATAATCATGTGCTGACAAGAGAAGCGCCCAACGCTGCATTCGGGCTGCAGCCATTGACGGTGTACTTTTCAATGGACTCAGAATGGACGTCAGTGGACGATGGTCAGTGAGTAGGGTGAACTTGTTACCATAGAAGTACTAGTGGAACTTGCGTACTCCAAAAACTATCGCTAGCGCCTCCACCTCGATCTGAGCATAGTTTTGTTCCGCCTTGCTGAGAGTTCGTGATGCATATGCTATAGGTCTTTCCTTACCATCAGGCATGACGTGCGAGAGCACAGCTCCGACCCCATAAGGCGAAGCATCACATGCGAGGCGGAGGGGCAGCTTAGGATTGTAGTGGGTCAGTACTTCCTGTGATACACGTAGTGCTTTAGATGTCTGGAACGCTGACTCACAGGCTGACGTCCACTGCCATTTCTTCCCTTTATTTAGCAGTTCATTCAGTGGTTTCATGACTGTGGCTAAGTCGGGAATGAAACGTCCGTAATAGTTGAACATCCCTAGGAATGAACGTAGCTGACTGACATCACCTGGTGCAGGCGCTTCCACAATGGCACGTACCTTCTCTGGTGACTTGTGGAGTCCAGCTGCGTCAATGATATGGCCCAAGTATTCCACGGACTCCTGGAAAAACAGGCACTTCTCTGACTTGAGATGCAGGCCCTGTTCTTCTAGCCTGCCCAGGACTGCATCCAGAGTTTTTAGGTGAGTCTGTTCGTCAGGACCACTGATAAGAATGTAATCCAAGTAACAGTGCGTGTAGGGTAGTCCGAGATGCACTTGGTCCATAGCCTTCTGAAATAAGGCGGGCGATGAAGCTACTCCAAACGGTAACCGATTAAAACGAAATTGCCCTTTTTGTGTAGAGATAGTCAGCAGCTCCCTAGACTTCTCTTCTACCTCCATCTGTAGATAGCCATTTGATAAGTCTAACTTACTAAAGCGTTGGCCTCCTGCTAGAGAAGCAAAAAGGTCCTCAATGTGGGGAATTGGATACTTATCCACGCAAAGAGCTGGGTTGAGAGTGACCTTGAAATCTCCACATAGTCTCACAGTGCCATCCTTTTTGCTGACAGGCACCACGGGCATGGCCCAATCACTATGCTCCACTGGTGAGATCACTCCAAGCTCAGTCAATCGTTTTAGTTCGGCCTCAACTCGAGGTCTAAGAGCATATGGCACATTACGTGGTGGACAGAATTTGGGTACACTGTTAGGTCTAATAGTCAACGTGGCCTTAATTCCCTTCATTGTGCCTAGATTTTTTGAGAAAACAGCTGAGTGTCTCTTTAACACCGTCTCCAAGTTCTTTCTCTCTTTGCTCAATTGCATGCAGAGTCTTTAAGTCTTTCCAGTTCAGCTTAATAACTCTCAGCCACTCTCTACCAAACAGTGTGGGTGCATCCACTTCAACTACATACAAGGGCAAATCAGCACATTGCTTGTTTAACTTTACTTGCACCTTAATGACCCCTTCTGGCGCCAAAGACTCACCAGTGTATGTCTTGAGCATGACATCAGTGGGTTGCAGTGGCAGTTGACCCAGCATTCTTTTGTACTGTTTCCAAGGAATCAACGACACAGCAGCCCCTGTATTCAATTTTATCTCCATTTTCTTTCCATTTACTACAGGCATCACTGAGATTCGTGAATATTTCCCTTTTTTCAACATGGAATGCAGTCCCAACTCACAGTCAGTGTCAGATTTAGTTTCCTCACTTTCATTTTCATCTCCTCTTGTCTCCACGTGATTCTCCTCCAAATTCTCTTCTTTCTATCTTTTACACTGCGCTTAATCGCATTACCTTTCTGTTCAGGTTTTTCCACTTTCTGTTTCCATTCTCTGCCTTGGCTGCTTTTGGCTTTGCTCTTACACATATGCTTAGTGTGGCCTTTCCTCCCACACTGGTGGCAATCACAATCTTTTTACCAGCAGTCCTCATCAGTATGGTTAATTTTCCCGCAACGACGGCATTTTTGGGAAAACACCGCGTTCACTTTAAGCGAGCCACTTAACTGCTGCACGTCGTGCACTGCTGTCTCTGCAGATACAGCGTAATCGACTGCTTTCTGAAACGTGAGATCACACTAAACAGCACAGGCACTTTCTTTGTGTCACTAATCTCATTAGCCAAGATATAATGTTCGAAACGTTCAATATAGGTTGCCCACTGTTCACCGGCCTCATCAAAGGGATCCATATGTCCAATTATTCCAGCCATGATGTGTCTGCTTCTGGTGGCTTGCACTGTAACGTTAGACTCTTCGGAAGAAGACCAACTCATCACCTCTTCACAGCTAACACTAGCTCACTAGCTCGGTGTTTTCAGCGTGGTTGTTCTTTTTATTCCAACTTGTCCAACACCGGCTGTTCACTCGCCGATGCAGTGAAAAGTCTTCAGGACTAACTCGTCGCCAATTTATGTAATGTTACTCCTAATGTCTTCATATAAACAATTCTATATTCGCACATAGAGCAACACTCACATGCATTTTTCTGGTTCAATCACTTCTTCTTGAACTGTTTTTATTTTATCCGAGAACTCCATCAATGACAGAACACTGATGCGCCCTAGTGGTCACTCTTCATATAGCACAACATTTAGCTACAATTTTCATTAACTATAAGAAGGATTTACACAAACGAAACCCTTACTAGTCGGCCCCAATTTTGGCAAGTGAAGCATTCATGACATACCCAAAATAAAAAGGTTGCTGCTCTTAAGTCATTCTGAATAGACACATAACCAACATATATTTAGAAAGCCAACCCTTGAGAGTTTACATTTCAAGACTCAAAATTAATCAGACTGTTATTAATATTGAGATATATAAGCTCAAACATAAAAACAAAAACAACAAATATTAAGAACATATTTATTAAATGTATAAAAATATTATGTGAATTTAGGATAGCAACTTGAAACCACAACTAAAGTGTAGCCACAATTGTGGTCATGCTTCATTTAAAATCTGAGGATGATATTTCTAAAATTATGCATTTTATTAAGCCTATTGTGAAACCATGTCAGGAGAGAGTTTAGAGAAGTTTTATAGGATGCTAATATAAGATTCTCATCAAATATTTTATTGCCCTGTAAACACCCATTTACAGTCTCTGACTAATGTCTGGCGAGGAGAACTGGCCCATTCATGTTCTTTTCATTTAATCGACCAACCTTTCACACCTATGCCGGTATGAGACTTAATCTTCATTATTCTTTTATCCTTATTCTTTTGTTTGAATTCAGCCATTATAGCCTATATTGGCCATCTAAACCTCTCTGATTCCACCCTACATGATCAATCCATCTATTATATTAAGTCTTGTTAGAAAACAAACAATTCTTGGAACTTTAAATGCGAATTATTATTTTTTTAAAATGATTGTATGAAATGGAATAGCTTCTGCAAGCAGGTGCATTAGCACAAGTAGCCTCGAGCTACATGACACAATTTAATGTATTAATATTACACTTTTATTCAAAGTTCACTTTAAAACAACATCTAGTATTTGTATCATATGCCGGTCGCGGATTAAAATGGTTTCAAGTCATGAAAAGATTTTGAAATATGTTATATTTAGCATTTCAGATGAAGCTATGGGCTAGCATTTCCTAGCATATGCATTCTGTAAACATTCTGTATTGATATGAAAACCCCAAATCGCACGAAAATCAAACACAAAACACATAATATTTCAATCGTGCATTTATTAGTTCCTTGTTTCGGGTGAAGAGATGTCAGTTTCGCTTTGTTATCACGGATGTCCAGTATGAGGAAGTGTACACATGACGCGTCATGCAGAAGAGGTCACGCTGGACCACGTGAGATGATTGACAGCTGTACAGCGAATGATATAGCTTTGAGGTCAAATGTGACGCGATTCAGGAAGAGAAGACACACATCTCGCTCCGTTCGCTGTCTGAGCTCTTTAGATCGCACATTTCAGTGGTAAATGAATAGAAATGTTATTCTTTATGAAGAAATATTTTACTAGCATGTGATAATTATTAATCATTTCTCCAAATATGCGCACCATTGGACTAATAGCCCTGGCGGATGCTGTATATTGTATGTATTTGAACACAAATAAACCGGAGAACACGAGAATTAATGTTTTATGAGTGATGATTTCTATTCAAAATAACGAACATTACAGATTAATTATTTTGCACTCCTGGCATAAATTAAGAAATTAATATCACTGCAAACCAGTTAAATCATAAACAGTGGTCAAACATCGAAGCTGTAGACTTCAACCTTTCTTATGCTGCTGAGTTCGTCCAGATCAAGTAAGAGTGAGATGTTTTGACAAGTAATGAATTTTGAACAACACTAATCCGGGATCACCAGTGATCCCTGCCTATCAAGGGGTTAACACTTGGCTATGCCAATTATCTCTGCCTGGGTGAGGGGTTGTAAAGTTTAAGTGGAACAATTGTGTGTTTGATCGGTCTAGTCGTTACATATGATACTAAAATTATGTAATGCTTGCTTATAAACAAAACATTAACTTGCTTTGGCACGGTTCAGTAAGTCCTGGGCTGCTGCATGCCTCCAGAAACTCGACTGGACTCGCCGTGTGGTGTGTCAGGGTGTACTCCGGCACAGCGGTCTTGACCCCACTTAATGTTCAGCGCGCTTGCGTCATTCACCATGCAACATTTTGTTTTGAGGAAAACAGGAAGAAAAGCCCTTTTGCTGATAGACTGCCTAACAGATTTAGCATTTATGCCGCGCAGTGATGTTCACTTCATTAAAGCAGGCACTCTAACCCTAAAGGTGGATGGCTTTGCTATGGAGTTTCAAACTAATTAAAAAAATATGGGGGAGCTATTTGATTCAAGCTTTGATCCACATGCCCAGAACACGGTTAAAGTGTCATTTTTTCCCATGCTATCTTTCTCCGTGGTGGAAAAACTGATCAACACGTTTGTTTTTAATCTCGCATTGACTATTGTAATGCTCTGCTCGCTGGGGTCTCTAAATCAACTCTAAACAAATTGCAGTATGTTCAAAACTCAGCTGCCAGAATCCTGACAAGGTCCAGGACAAGTGAGCACATCACTCCAATCTTGGAGTCCTTGCACTGGCTCCCTGTCAGGTTTCGCATAGATTTTAAAATTCCCATGCTTACCTACAAGGCCCTGCATGATTTATCGCCAGAATACCTGTCTGAACTTGTAACCGTCTACACCCCAGGGCGTAATCTCCGCTCTTCTGATTCTGGCTATATAACTATTCCTGCAACTCGTTTACGCTCTATGGGTGACCGGGCTTTTTCTTCCTTGGCTCCAAAACTGTGGAATTCTCTCCCCACTGAATTAGACATACTGAATTACGGAGGCAGCTGACTTTGA
Source organism: Rhinichthys klamathensis goyatoka (assembly GCF_029890125.1). Classification (NCBI taxonomy): domain Eukaryota; kingdom Metazoa; phylum Chordata; class Actinopteri; order Cypriniformes; family Leuciscidae; genus Rhinichthys; species Rhinichthys klamathensis. The sequence continues at coordinate 60,384 of NW_026607223.1, read as the reverse complement.
TGGAGGAATTTGCAGGTTTACTCACAAACTACAATTCCTGTTCATCAATTAGGTGAGACCCAGACCAGTTTTAAACCTAAATCTACTCAAATTAATTCAATTATTTGAAAAGTGTAAAAGTGTAGGATCAAAGTAGTGATAGATGTTTGTTGTCGTAATGATGACAGTAGCGCACAGCTGTTGTGGTTAGAGATTACACTACATGTGTCCCACACCCAAGCCCAGCTGAACCGGCTCTGGTCCAACTCTTCCACACGGGCCAGGGACGGCTCAGCGAACCACACCCGGGTACGGTACGGAGCGATCACACTACATGTGTCCCACACCCAAGCCCAGCTGAACCGGCTCTGGTCCACCTCTTCCACACGGGCCAGGGACGGCTCAGCGAACCACACCCGGGTACGGTACAGAGCGATCACACTACACGTGTACCGCACCCAAGCCCAGCTGAACCGGCTCTGGTCCAACTCTTCCACACGGGCCAGGGACGGCTCAGCGAACCACACCCGGGTACGGTACAGAGCGATCACACTACATGTGTCCCGCACCCAAGCCCAGCTGAACCGGCTCTGGTCCAACTCTTCCACACGGGCCAGGGACGGCTCAGCGAACCACACCCGGGTACGGTACAGAGCGATCACACTACATGTGTCCCGCACCCAAGCCCAGCTGAACCGGCTCTGGTCCAACTCTTCCACACGGGCCAGGGACGGCTCAGCGAACCACACCCGGGTACGGTACGGAGCGATCACACTACACGTGTACCGCACCCAAGCCCAGCTGAACCGGCTCTGGTCCACCTCTTCCACACGGGCCAGGGACGGCTCAGCAAACCACACCCGGGTACGGTACAGAGCGATCACACTACACGTGTACCGCACCCAAGCCCAGCTGAACCGGCTCTGGTCCACCTCTTCCACACGGGCCAGGGACGGCTCAGCAAACCACACCCGGGTACGGTACGGAGCGATCACACTACACGTGTACCGCACCCAAGCCCAGCTGAACCGGCTCTGGTCCACCTCTTCCACACGGGCCAGGGATGGCTCAGCGAACCACACCCGGGTACGGTACAGAGCGATCAAACTACACGTGTACCGCACCCAAGCCCAGCTGAACCGGCTCTGGTCCACCTCTTCCACACGGGCCAGGGACGGCTCAGCAAACCACACCCGGGTACGGTACGGAGCGATCACACTACATCTTGTCCTTTCCACACGAGGCTTGTTGCGAATGCGATTAGTCGGTGTTAGCGGTGTTAAGACGCACAACGTTTACATCACTTGCCCACCGAAGGACCAACCCCACCGTCGTTCAGATATTATTTTTGTAATAAAAGTAATTTAGTTCAGTTAGAGAACAGACACTACAATTAAAACCTGAACGTGTGCTCAATGCAGCGTGAGCCGAACAAGAGTCCCAGCAGGAGTCAGATCTCACCTCACTCTTGACTGATAAGATAACATTGGAAGATTTGGTTTCAAAACTAAATGGAAAAGTGCATATTTAAGCGAGTTTGTCATTGTACTGTTTTGTTGTGTTTTTCATTTAGAATAATAATGAACCCGCCATTCAAGCAACTGCCGGCATTCATAACAGTGTGTGTGCGTTTTGCTTTCGTGTGTAAAGTAAAGAGCACCTCCGCTATTAATGTTGGCATACATCCAAACGCCATCAGTGGAAACCATGGAAAGAATGTCACAAATGACTTCCTCATTCTCTACAACACCTTTGCTGACTTCAAAATGACTTGTCCAGGGGATTTCTTGCAATCTCTTGAGATACGGGCAGATCTCTGACAGATAGGATGATGGCTGAAAAACAGAGTAGGGAGCCTGACAAGTCAAAGACTCTTCTGGCTCAATGTTTACTTTGAATTGCATGTATGATCAAGAGGTGAAGCTGTTGGTTATAGCAGTGGATGTAGGGGATATGCCTGCCCAACCTTTGAGGCAGTAAAGCCTGAACACTCTTCACTGATGCTCCATGACACGGGCTCAGTTTTCTGGCAGCTCTGAATCAAGCGTTGTCATTAATCTGCATCAAGCCAGAGAGATGTTCCTCTGGCACATCATCGCACACTAGGTGGATTACAGCAGACACATGTTCAATGTTGCACCCGTCCCTTGTGCCATCACTTTTTAAACAGAATGCAGCTAAATCAGTAGTGTCATATTTTTTGTTTTTATTTATTTATTTTTCAGAACCATGGATGCCAAAACGTCAATCACTTCATTCTGGATGGTTTTAGAAGTGTACTTTGTATATTGTGGGATATTTGATGTAATGTAAGCAAGTATTTATCTTTTCCAAAAAAAGCCCTGCATTTACGTAATCCTCCTCATTGTCAATGTTTCCCGGTCCCTATGTAATGGAAGCTCATTGGCCGCTATAAATGTCACGTCACCTGCCATGCTTTTCATGTTCTTAGCGATTCGAACTATGATGCTAAAACCGCCAGTAGGCGAGTCATTCATTCACCTGGTTCATAGAAATGCTGGTTTAGGAACTAAACCGCTGTATGTTGCTCAGAGATGCTCAACGGTTCTGTCGAAGTTTTGTCTAACTATTTTCATCTGCAGAACAAGCAGTGAAACAGTATCACACAATATTCACTTTTTTATTGAACTGTTCTATAAAATCAGTATCACATGGTGATATTTGGGAAAAACAATACGCTTGTTTGTGTGATATTGCTTAACTATGTCATATAGAAATGAAAGAAAAGGGCATTTTTGCTCCATGTATTGAGTTTCGGGGTCATTCTAACTGCATGCCACTAGCAGTATTTAGTTAGTTTTTTTGCAAAGTGAGTGACATACTTCCTAATGTCAGCTCACACATCATTAAATCAACAGTTGCGATATTATCGTAGACGATACACATCGCCAACCATTAACATATTTACTGACATATTGGTTGAGACTTATTGATATAAATATTATAATTAAACTTTGTTGGAGTACTTCTTTATTGCACAATGCACATTTCTTAATATTAAACCTAAAATGTGTTTTAACCTCTCTATTATTAAGGATAGTATGATATTTGTATAATATCAGTTTTTAAACGCAAGATATTAAAGTGTACCTAAAGTATACTTGCAATAGTTCAATTTTAGCACAGTCAATTATACTGAAGTTGTTCCGATTTAGCAGACTTTAAGTATACCAATTTAGTAAATGTATTTGTGGAATACTTAGTAATACAGTCTTAGTGATGCTTAGTGAGTCAGCCCTAGAGCTCCCCCTGTCCGATGTTAGGGGAGAACCGGGTCCATCGGAGACGCTTATGCGCTGGAAGAACACCACAGACACAGTGTAATCAGCATGGGGAAATCTCACAGTAACACTGGGAGCTGGGAGAAATATGATACACCGGTGTTTTGCCAAATGAGAAGTTTATCAATGTATCATCTTTTTACTCTTTTAATTCATTTCATAACTGTATCATATATCTCTTTTAATTCCTTTTATAACTGTTTTAATCTTCCTTGCTTTTATTTTGTGATTGTTTTAATTCCTTTTTTGTGTAAAGCACTTTGAATTGCCATAGTGTATGAAATGTGCTATATTAATAAAGTTGCCTTGCCTAACTTAGCATAAAATAAATGTATTTCAAATACATTTTAGCATATTTATTTTTCATTTGGGCATTTCTGTGTGAAATGTTTTACAGAACGAGGGAATTGCCCATGTATTGTGTTCCTCCTCATTCAGGCTGACAAGTCTAGTTTTAAACCCTCTTTGCTAATAGTTCTGGCGATTACATGCGTATATAGTATTCAGTTGGATGTGGTAAGGAGGTTCTGCCATATTAGGAAAAACAGGAACTGACCACCAGGCACGATGTGACGCATTATCAGAACTGTTTCATGACTTCACACATTACATCTTTATTATGTCATGTCTTTAGTTGAACAGACGCTTTTCAAACCCTCCAGTCCCTGACCAGATATACAGGTTTGTCAGCCTTCCTCTCATTTCTCTCCCACTATGTCATTTTGGACATGGCAAATGTGTGCGGTGCTTAGCTAGAACCATCCAAAGAACCTGTAATACTAGTTTAAACCACACCCGTTCAGGTTTAAAAGGAGATGTACCTCAGTCAGCATCTGTACTTTACCTTGTATTGTTCCAGTGTCTCCAGCCTTGGATTGTTCCAGTGTGTACAACCTTGGATAACGTTCCCTCTCCAGTGTCTCCAGCCTTGGATAACGTTCCCTCTCCAGTGTCTCCAGTGTCTCCAGCCTTGGATAAGATTCCCTCTCCAGTGTCTCCAGCCTTGGATTGTTCCAGTGTGTCCTGTGTCTCCAGCCTTGGATTGTTCCAGTGTCTCCAGTGTGTCCTGCCTTGGATAACGTTCCCTCTCCAGTGTATTCTCAGTGCCATGGCTGCGTGGGCTCCGGAGGCGTTTGCATGCCCGATATGCTTGGAAACCCTGAGCGACCCTGCCACGCTTCCCTGTGGACACACGTACTGCTTGGTGTGCATCCAGAAGCACTGGGACCAGCCCTCCAGCAAGGGCTCCTGCGAGTGTCCTCAGTGCCGACAGCGCTTCACCCCGAGGCCCGTGCTGGCCAGAAGCAACGTGCTGATGGAGGCGCTGGAGAAGCTGAGGCTGAGCGAGCGGGACGGCCCCCCGTCTGTGCCCGTGTGTGCGGAGCCGTCCGGCCTGTATCCCGCTCTTCCCACAGGATCACCGGAGCTCTGTCCGCTTCACCAGCAGCCGCTGGAGCTGTACTGCTGCCTCGACCAACAGCGCGTCTGTGACGAGTGTGGCCTTCTGGGACACAAGGGCCATCAGGTGGTGCGTCCGGATGAACAACAACACAAGATTCAGGTGCGCGGCTGCATTTAACGTTCATTACATTTGAGTGTGAATCACACACGTCATAATTTACCCCAAACTTTAAAACAAAGAAGTAAATATGTAAGGGATGATGTGTGTTCTCACTAAAAGGCCAGGACGGGGTCACATAAACACTGTCTTAAGAACTAGTCTGACCAAATAGCAGTTAGCCAAGAGTGACCAGTCTATGTTTCTGTCTAACTAATCACCAAACGAGTGTGAACACCATATACTAAGATCTGTCTACGAACTCTCAACAGATTAGGGCTGAACGATCATATATCAGGATCCTTTTTGTTCCCTCACTAATGTATATATACTTTAGGCCTTTGATGAATACATAAACTCAAAAATATTGATACAGTGTTCTCAATCATTGCGCATTAAAAAGTAATTATTACTTATGAAATGAAAAGTATGAAGTGCGCCTTGGTTTAGCGTTATAAATGACCGTGCCGTGCACCAGAAGAGCTTCTCTCTAATCCCATCTGCTGATTGAAGTCAATATAATACTGCTGTGTGAATGTGAGGACTTTCAAGTTCCCGATCTCACGTGTGACACTGACACAAAAGAAGCAAACGTGTCTTCAGAAGTGTCGAGAAAAGATCAGCAAAACCTGCACTGAAACTGCACTGTGTCCACATACAACCTCTTAATAGGGAAACATCTAAATTCACTGAGGAAACATTACTGATCACTCGCTACGTTTACAGACACTTTTTGTTTCAATCCGAATGAAATGATTGAGTGGAAGTAGAAATTTAGATTGCCTGACTACTGGTATGTGTTTCAAATAAGAGGCTTCATCATGAAGTTGTTGTAAAGTTCATCCTGAATGGATGAATCCTTCCCAGCCTATCCCAAGATTCATCGCGCTCTGGTGATCACTGAATGTTTTTTAAAGAACATTACACTTTTAAATCCAACTAATAAGTTTAAACTTGCTCAAATATCTAACGATACAAAAAGAAAAAGAAAAGAAAGCTATTCAAATGTTGACCTATCTGAATAAGATGAGATTTTGTTTAGTTTCTACAAGAATGGACCACGGTTAACATCTTTAGACTGTTTTGTTTTCAGACAGTTGAATATAACTTTCAAAAGTCCAGTACGAACGCCACTGCCGGCGGTTACCATGGCTAGGCAACAAGAGCAATCCTCCATAGACCATCCCAGTAACCAGCACGCGGCCTGGGGAGGAATGGCCTTTGGATGGGGACACGCCTTATGTTCAACAACAACCGCTCGTTCTTACATCATTACACGCCATCACGCCATTACACCGTGTTTACATCATTGCACATGCGCAGACCTTTCCTCAATCTGATCTGTTTACATGCACTATCAAACGGATTAGAAAGGGCTTAAACCACCCCTTACAATCCCAGTTATATTCCAATCGAATTTGGCCAATTCATTCCTATAGCTGTGGTTACATGGGACTCTCATCCCGACGTAACCACTGAAGCTCTTGAATTGCCAGTTGATGAGTGTGATCTCTATAACTCTTTAGCATACGCGTCACACTTCTCGACTGCCTCTTTTCTGATATACATTCACTGATATGCCGTAGCAATTTTGCTTTCTTTATTAAGAGTTGCACACACAGCCAGGTACTTAAAGCAGACTGTTATAAGCAAATGCTTCAAGTTTACTCTGAAACTTCAATTTCAAAACCATTTACTGCTGCTTGACTCTTACAATAAGATTGGCTGATGGCTATTTATTGTTTTTGTTGTGCGCGTGTGTGTGTCTTGGACTGTGGTACACTGACATTATGCTGTATATCTTTGTGATTATACAGCAAGAGCTGATAGGATTGAACGCCCGGATCGAAGGGAGCATTGCAGACCGCGAGAGGGTTGTTCAGAGCCTCCCCCAAGCCTCGGAAGCACACCAGGTAAACACGTCTCAGGTAAACACGTGTCAGTGAGCGTGGAGAAGCTTGGCAGCGAGTGTTGACAGGCGGTGGGCTGTGTCCTCCAGGTGTCCCTGCAGCAGCTGATGGAGGACAGCCAGGCCGTGTTCGGGGACGTGTTGAGGAGCGTGGAGCTCGGCCGGTCGCAGGTGCTGGAGCTGCTGCACACACACCAGAGCTCGTGCTCCACACACACCCAGGCCCAGACACAGCAGCTCCAGCAGGAGATCGCCCTCCTACGCCAGAAACACCAGCGGATCAGGAGCCTGCAGCGCATCCAGGACCCGCTCACTCTCCTCAACGTAAGAGTGCCTCCTGCAATAACGGCACATATTAATAGAGCAGGCATATAACACACAGATGCTAGTGCATGACAAGATTAAAACTGCTACATCTGAAGCAAAAAATATATTTATATATACGGTACTGTTTAAAAGTTTGCTTGCAGTTTGGTCTCTCTGCACACCAAGAAATGCTATTATTTGATCAACAATACAGTAAAACCAGTGAAATGCTCAATGTAAATCAGCTGTTTTCTATGTGAATATACACTCACCTAAAGGATTATTAGGAACACCTGTTCAATTTCTCATTAATGCAATTATCTAATAAACCAATCACATGGCAGTTGCTTCAATGCATTTAGGGGTGTGGTCCTGGTCAAGACAATCTCCTGAACTCCAAACTGAATGTCAGAATGGGAAAGAAAGGTGATTTAAGCAATTTTGAGCATGGCATGGTTGTTGGTGCCAGACGGGCCTGTCTGAGTATTTCACAATCTGCTCAGTTACTGGGATTTTCACGCACAACTATTTCTAGGGTTTACAAAGAATGGTGTGAAAAGGGAAAAACATCCAGTATGCGGCAGTCCTGTGGGCGAAAATGCCTTGTTGATGCTAGAGGTCAGAGGAGAATGGGCCGACTGATTCAAGCTGATAGAAGAGCAACTTTGACTGAAATAACCACTCGTTACAACCGAGGTATGCAGCAAAGCATTTGTAAAGCCACAACACGCACAACCTTGAGGCGGATGGGCTACAACAGCAGAAGACCCCACCGGGTACCACTCATCTCCACTACAAATAGGAAAAAGAGGCTACAATTTGCAAGAGCTCACCAAAATTGAACAGTTGAAGACTGGAAAAATGTTGCCTGGTCTGATGAGTCTCGATTTCTGTTGAGACATTCAGATGGTAGAGTCAGAATTTGGCGTAAACAGAATGAGAACATGGATCCATCATGCCTTGTTACCACTGTGCAGGCTGGTGGTGGTGGTGTAATGGTGTGGGTGATGTTTTCTTGGCACACTTTAGGTCCCTTAGTGCCAATTGGGCATCGTTTAAATGCCACAGCCTACCTGAGCATTGTTTCTGACCATGTACATCCCTTTATGGCCACCATGTACCCATCCTCTGATGGCTACTTCCAGCAGGATAATGCACCATGTCACAAAGCTCGAATCATTTCAAATTGGTTTCTTGAACATGACAATGAGTTCACTGTACTAAAATGGCCCCCACAGTCACCAGATCTCAACCTAATAGAGCATCTTTGGGATGTGGTGGAACGGGAGCTTCGTGCCCTGGATGTGCATCCCACAAATCTCCATCAACTGCAAGATGCTATCCTATCAATATGGGCCAACATTTCTAAAGAATGCTTTCAGCACCTTGTTGAATCAATGCCACGTAGAATTAAGGCAGTTCTGAAGGCGAAAGGGGGTCAAACACAGTATTAGTATGGTGTTCCTAATAATCCTTTAGGTGAGTGTATAGTAAAGTGTAATTTATTCCTGTGCTCAAAGCTGAATTTTCAGCATCATTACTCCAGTCTTCAGTGTCACATGATCCTTCAGAAATCACTCTAATATGATGATTTGATGCTCAAGAAACATTTATGATTATTATTAGTGTTGAACATAAACTGCGGTTGGACGGTGAAACGGAAACACTGGCCAGTGTTGGCGGTCTCATGCCTATATGCATGTTCACTGACTCTACATTCATCAGTAAGAGTCGAGTGTGAAGGTTCAGTTAGCAGAGCAATAGCTGTACATACATTATTGCAATCCACACAGCATAACAGGAGACATGTCAGAGTCCAGAAGAGGACGAGCGGCTGGTGGATCATCAGACCTGGGGACGTTCTTCGTACGCCGCTAGGCTAGCTCAGTTAGAGCTAGCTCCAAAATCCAGCTCGAGAACAGCTCATTTCATGAAAACAAGATCAGATGGCCTCTTTATAAGCGGAGGTGATACTCTACCAGAGTTCCTTACTTAACCTTGAGGCAAAAACAATTTAAAGTAATAATATCAAATAAATTAAATTGTGACTAGTCGAAACGACAGATAGAGATATCTGTCATTCAGTTTTGAATAGGCAGAATGAATGTTACAGATATCTCAAATTTCAGATATCTCTAATCAAAATTAATTTCAAGATATCTATAACTTGATAATAGATATCTACAATTCAATTATGACTATCCCTAACTCCAGTTTGAGATATCTACAACGCCATTTCGCCTAAACTTAATTTAAGATATCTGAAAAGGAACATATAGATATCTTGAATTGAGGTGAATTAAAGATCTTGAACCGGAGTTATGACTAGTCAGAATCAAATTGTAGATATTTCAAACTGGAGTTACAGATATCTACAATTCAGTTGCAGATCTCCGTAATTCACATAGTGGATATCTCCAACTGAACTGTAGATATCTGTAATGATAAACCCCATACAAAAGTGACGAGATTTGTCCTAGGAAGAATGTAGTTGCGGATATCTGAAATGTTCTTTTTGACTAGGCCGAACTGAATTACAGATATGTGCAACACATATCCAGTCTGGCAGTTAAATGTTAAGATGATAATGACGTATTGTCTGACTACGTTTCTCATACGTGAAGGATGTATTATTCCTCATGAGTGATTGTGTGAATGTTTGAGTGATCATGCATGTAATGACTCCTCAGGCGTTCACGGCGGTGGATTGTGCGGACCCGTGTGTGAGCGCAGCGATGGAGATCGTGAGTCCGCAGACGCTGATGATGTCAGAGGTCAGATCCACTCTGCACGCTTTCAGAGAGGCGCTGGAACACCTCACCACAACCAGCCTGACCCGTGTCTTCAGAGTCGGTGAGCACACACACACACACACACACACACACACAGAGGCGCTGGAACACCTCACCACAACCAGCCTGACCCGTGTCTTCAGAGTCGGTGAGCACACACACACACACACACACACACACACACTCTCACACACACACACACACACACACACACACACACACACACACACACACAGAGAGGCGCTGGAACACCTCACCACAACCAGCCTGACCCGTGTCTTCAGAGTCGGTGAGCACACACACACACACACACACGCACACACACACACTCTCTCACACACACTCACTCTCACACACGCACACACAGCTCTGCTAAAATCACATCGCATGCTCTTTCTGGCTCATTGATTTTAGAGAAATTAGTCAATTGCAATAAGTACATTAATTTGAACTAGAATAAAGGGTTTATGGTTGAAAAGCAACAGACATTTTGTAGATTATAACAGAATATGCTTCACACACATATATTTATATATTTAAATATATATATATTATATTTATTTGTGTTTTACTATATATTTCACTGTTCAAAATGTATATTGGTCAATCTCAGGTAACTTTAGTTCAATTTCTACAAGGTTTTAAAGTGGGACATGGATGCATTTGTCTCAGTCCTGTTACCGAAACTCATGTCTTTAAAAAGTGTCAACACATTTCTTTATTTTCCTCTCACAAAAGTGTTTATTTTAATTAAATACTTGGTTGCATGTTTAAATTATATTTCTCACTATATATGCACACAAGGTGTATTTAAAAAAAAAAACTGCATAGCCATTTTTTTATTTTAAAGGAGCCCCGAACCTCAAGTTTATAATTTTCCTTTATCATGTAGTTAATTAAGCGCAGATGCCACTAAAGTCATGTGACACTGGAGTAATGCTGTATTCTGACACCACCACCAGCATTCAAATTAATGTGCTCATGAATGTGACTTTCATCATGAATGTAAAGCAGATATATTAGTGATCTAGTGATGATATAGGGAGATATCCCATGTTCCCCTGCAGTGAACGATGCGGCCGCTCTGGCACAATCATCCAGTCAGTCATGTGACCCAGGCGTCGTCTCCAGCCAATCACAGCCGCCCTCACTAAACCCAGGTAAACACACACTATCCTCAGTGGACAATGAACTCATCTCGCTAGATTGTTATTTTTGAAACCGGCTTCTTCTCAGCTTTTCAGATTACAGAAGGAAAGTCTGACTCTGTGAAACCGGATGTTAAACCAGTCAAAGCTTCTTCTCCTGCAACACAAGCACATCACACGAACTCTGCCAATCCTGGTAAATAATGAAGAGTATTACATCTAGTTACACAGCACTTTTGTCTAATCACAATAATAAAGTTGAGAAATACAAAAACAAACTCAAAAGTAAAAGTAAAAGATTTGCTTTATGTGGCAGGGGGTTCAATGCAAAAATCTTAATGGTACTAAAAGTAGTAAAGTGTGCTTTTGAAACGCGCTTCGTGAAGCCTTGAAACCTCTGTGAATCATTTGTTTGGACCCAGTGCTTATCAAAGTCATGTGATTTCAGTAAACGAGGCTTCGTTACGTCATAACTCTTTCGAGATGCCTCTCTGTGAATACATCAACCAGTCTCTATGATTTTTAATCATATATTTCATATGATTTCTATATATGATAAATAATGACATATTTGTATAATAAAAGGGAAGAGTTGTAGTTAAAAGTCTCTTATTGGTCTTATTAACCAAGCTCTCCATAAAACAAACAAAACAAGGTCTACAATTTAATAAAATAACACATTATAAAGACACTTCATATTTAATGATTTGTTAATGACATTTAATAGATTACACCTTCAATAAAACAATTGCAATTGGTTTTTAAAAGGTGTTTTTATTCATATTTTTATTCATAATTCATATTTGTTTATAATATTATTCATTATTGAGTTTTTGCTGCATTTACACGCTCTGACCAGCATGTGGTGTTTTGAGTGCTTCGAAACAGTGAATAATTTTGCGAAGCAATTTCTGAAATTTATTCAAAGTTGGGAAAGCTTTGGTTCACCCATTGCTACCTAAAATATGCATATATTATGTACAGTAGACACAATTATTGTAGGCGTGAAATGTGACCTAGACATGTTGTCCTGAGATTTGCCCTATTAAACATCTTCATTGTGTCTCTACAGTGGAGGGATCAGCATCGTGTTGTCTAGCTAAACCAGCACCTAGAACCCGAGAGGAAATGCTTAAATGTGAGATCAGCTGTTAGTGATTTTGTACAAATATGTCCTTTCTCTTTCTATTAGTAATGTTTAATGTTGTATTTCCTTTCAGTTCGCACCGACCTTACTCTAGATCCCAATAGTGTTTTCCGTCAGATCCGTCTGTCTGATGGCTATCGCAAGGCGACGCTGTGCGCGGAGAGCCAGAACTACCCGGCTCACGCGGACCGCTTCGTGTTCTGGAGGCAGGTCATGTGTGCGGAGCCGCTGGCTGGGGGCCCGAGCTACTGGGAGCTGGAGTGGACCGGGCACAGGGTAAATACAGCACACTTTAAATCAAGCGTAGCGTCAGTTCTGGCAGGTCACGTCAGTCGAGCACACATCAGTGACACTCAGCTGATCCTCTACCTATAGGAATATGACGCCTATCACTATATACATATATAAGCTCTTCAGTATTATCAGCTGATCCTCTACCTATAGGAATATGACGCCTATCACTATATACATATATAAGCTCTTCAGTATTATCAGCTGATCCTCTACCTATAGGAATATGACGCCTATCACTGTACACATATATAAGCTCTTCAGTATTATCAGCTGATCCTCTACCTATAGGAATATGACACCTATCACTGTATACATATATAAGCTCTTCAGTATTATCAGCTGATCCTCTACCTATAGGAATATGACGCCTATCACTGTACACATATATAAGCTCTTCAGTATTATCAGCTGATCCTCTACCTATAGGAATATGACGCCTATCACTGTACACATATATAAGCTCTTCAGTATTATCAGCTGATCCTCTACCTATAGGAATATGACGTCTATCACTGTACACATATATAAGCTCTTCAGTATGATCAGCTGATCCTCTACCTATAGGAATACGACGCCTATCACTGTATACATATATAAGCTCTTCAGTATTATCAGCTGATCCTCTACCTATAGGAATACGACGCCTATCACTATATACATATATAAGCTCTTCAGTATTATCAGCTGATCCTCTACCTATAGGAATAAGACGTCTATCACTGTACACATATATAAGCTCTTCAGTATTATCAGCTGATCCTCTACCTATAGGAATATGACGCCTATCACTGTATACATATATAAGCTCTTCAATATTATCAGCTGATCCTCTACCTATAGGAATATGACGCCTCTCACTGTACACATATATAAGCTCTTCAGTATTATCAGCTGATCCTCTACCTATAGGAATACGACGCCTATCACTATATACATATATAAGCTCTTCAGTATTATCAGCTGATCCTCTACCTATAGGAATAAGACGTCTATCACTGTACACATATATAAGCTCTTCAGTATTATCAGCTGATCCTCTACCTATAGGAATACGACGCCTATCACTGTATACATATATAAGCTCTTCAGTATTATCAGCTGATCCTCTACCTATAGGAATACGACGCCTATCACTATATACATATATAAGCTCTTCAGTATTATCAGCTGATCCTCTACCTATAGGAATAAGACGTCTATCACTGTACACATATATAAGCTCTTCAGTATTATCAGCTGATCCTCTACCTATAGGAATATGACGCCTATCACTGTATACATATATAAGCTCTTCAATATTATCAGCTGATCCTCTACCTATAGGAATATGACGCCTCTCACTGTACACATATATAAGCTCTTCAGTATTATCAGCTGATCCTCTACCTATAGGAATACGACGCCTATCACTATATACATATATAAGCTCTTCAGTATTATCAGCTGATCCTCTACCTATAGGAATACGACGCCTATCACTATATACATATATAAGCTCTTCAGTATTATCAGCTGATCCTCTACCTATAGGAATAAGACGTCTATCACTGTACACATATATAAGCTCTTCAGTATTATCAGCTGATCCTCTACCTATAGGAATACGACGCCTATCACTATATACATATATAAGCTCTTCAGTATTATCAGCTGATCCTCTACCTATAGGAATATGACGCCTATCACTGTATACATATATAAGCTCTTCAGTATTATCAGCTGATCCTCTACCTATAGGAATACGACGCCTATCACTATATACATATATAAGCTCTTCAGTATTATCAGCTGATCCTCTACCTATAGGAATATGACGCCTATCACTGTATACATATATAAGCTCTTCAGTATTATCAGCTGATCCTCTACCTATAGGAATATGACGCCTATCACTATATACATATATAAGCTCTTCAGTATTATCAGCTGATCCTCTACCTATAGGAATATGACGCCTATCACTGTACACATATATAAGCTCTTCAGTATTATCAGCTGATCCTCTACCTATAGGAATATGACGTCTATCACTGTATACATATATAAGCTCTTCAGTATTATCAGCTGATCCTCTACCTATAGGAATATGACGCCTATCACTGTATACATATAAGCTCTTCAGTATTATCAGCTGATCCTCTACCTATAGGAATATGACGCCTATCACTGTACACATATATAAGCTCTTCAGTATTATCAGCTGATCCTCTACCTATAGGAATATGACGCCTATCACTGTACACATATATAAGCTCTTCAGTATTATCAGCTGATCCTCTACCTATAGGAATATGACGTCTATCACTGTATACATATATAAGCTCTTCAGTATTATCAGCTGATCCTCTACCTATAGGAATACGACGCCTATCACTGTACACATATATAAGCTCTTCAGTATTATCAGCTGATCCTCTACCTATAGGAATATGACGCCTATCACTGTATACATATATATGCTCTTCAGTATTATCAGCTGATCCTCTACCTATAGGAATATGACGCCTATCACTGTATACATATATAAGCTCTTCAGTATTATCAGCTGATCCTCTACCTATAGGAATATGACGCCTATCACTGTACACATATATAAGCTCTTCAGTATTATCAGCTGATC
This sequence comes from Rhinichthys klamathensis goyatoka, assembly GCF_029890125.1. Classification (NCBI taxonomy): domain Eukaryota; kingdom Metazoa; phylum Chordata; class Actinopteri; order Cypriniformes; family Leuciscidae; genus Rhinichthys; species Rhinichthys klamathensis. The sequence continues at coordinate 45,329 of NW_026607223.1, read as the reverse complement.
CTCTACCTATAGGAATATGACGTCTATCACTGTACACATATATAAGCTCTTCAGTATTATCAGCTGATCCTCTACCTATAGGAATATGACGTCTATCACTGTACACATATATAAGCTCTTCAGTATTATCAGCTGATCCTCTACCTATAGGAATATGACGCCTATCACTGTAAACATATATAAGCTCTTCAGTATTATCAGCAGATCCTCTACCTATAGGAATATGACACCTATCACTGTACACATATATAAGCTCTTCAGTATTATCAGCTGATCCTCTACCTATAGGAATAAGACGTCTATCACTGTATACATATATAAGCTCTTCAGTATTATCAGCTGATCCTCTACCTATAGGAATATGACGCCTATCACTATATACATATATAAGCTCTTCAGTATTATCAGCTGATCCTCTACCTATAGGAATACGACGCCTATCACTATATACATATATAAGCTCTTCAGTATTATCAGCTGATCCTCTACCTATAGGAATATGACGCCTATCACTGTATACATATATAAGCTCTTCAGTATTATCAGCTGATCCTCTACCTATAGGAATATGACGCCTATCACTGTATACATATATAAGCTCTTCAGTATTATCAGCTGATCCTCTACCTATAGGAATATGACGCCTATCACTGTATACATATATAAGCTCTTCAGTATTATCAGCTGATCCTCTACCTATAGGAATAAGACGTCTATCACTGTATACATATATAAGCTCTTCAGTATTATCAGCTGATCCTCTACCTATAGGAATATGACGCCTATCACTGTATACATATATATGCTCTTCAGTATTATCAGCTGATCCTCTACCTATAGGAATATGACGCCTATCACTGTATACATATATAAGCTCTTCAGTATTATCAGCTGATCCTCTACCTATAGGAATAAGACGTCTATCACTGTATACATATATAAGCTCTTCAGTATTATCAGCTGATCCTCTACCTATAGGAATATGACGTCTATCACTGTATACATATATAAGCTCTTCAGTATTATCAGCTGATCCTCTACCTATAGGAATATGACGTCTATCACTGTACACATATATAAGCTCTTCAGTATTATCAGCTGATCCTCTACCTATAGGAATATGATGCCTATCACTGTATACATATATAAGCTCTTCAGTATTATCAGCTGATCCTCTACCTATAGGAATATGACGCCTATCACTGTATACATATATAAGCTCTTCAGTATTATCAGCTGATCCTCTACCTATTAGCCTGGCTCCGCCCTCCTACGCACTTCCGCTCAATTTTATTTTCCTTCAGTACTACGTCTGGGATTGTGCTGTAGACTTTGGTTTCCAGAAATAATTTTTTTACCGGTCCAATCAGCGAACAGAGGGAGTGGCTGAGAACGATGACGTTGATGTAGCGCGTCAGTTTGAGTTGGAGTTCAGTAATGGCAGCGGAGAAAGACGTGAGAAAATCTATTCGGTCCGTTGTTGCAAAACTGCCGAATATCCAGAAGTAAAAGCCGGAGCAAGATCAATGTTTGCTAAGTGTTGTTGGTGGCCATGATGTTGTGGCCCTCCTCCCCACGGGGTTCGGGAAAAGTTTAATTTTCCAGCTCACTCCGCTAGTGGTGAATGAGTTAGCTAAGGCGAACGATAGGATGCAAAGCCGATAGTTGTTGTCGTCTCCTCTTGTTGCACTAATGGAGGACCAAGTGAGGGAGGCAGAAAGGTTAGGAGTTGGTGCTGGGCAGCTCGGCGTGCACGATGATCACTGTACAGCATTTGCGGCAGATCCGAAACGACCGCAGCGGCGTATTGTTAATGATTACACCCAGCTTCGACAGTTGACTGAATACATCACTGTCCTTAGTGTCAAATATACATTTAGAATTGTTCCTTGAACTCTTAAATTCGATGAACAAAACATGCAGCTCTCGTTGACAGACATCTTATTCTAAACATAATCCTCTGATCATTCGGACTTGTTTTTTTTTATTGCTTAAAACAATACACAAGTAATAACAGAAAACATAATACAAAAACAAACAAAAAATAATAATAAAAACAAAACAAAAATAAAACAGTAGGGGGATAATATAAAATAAACATGAACAAGTTAAGAGAATTACATGACACTGAAAAAAGGAAAATAATTACAAACAGATAATGTTTTTAAGGCTTTTTTTTGTTCTCAGACAACTTAATTGAAAATAGGTATTTTTAAAATTATTTCACAAATATAAGAAAGAGAGGTTTAGCATTTAGATATTTAGATTTATGAATATGGAATTCGGACTTGTTGTTTCCAGCCGGTTTCGGCGCATGACATACGTCACGACCACACGTTAGCGATTGGCTATGGCAGATCCTGAGTGACGCTGGGCAGATCCAATAGTTTTGATCTTTAACAGAGAACCCGCCTACAAGGAAGGAAACGTTTCTCAATGGAGCGAGGCCAGACTCTCTGTACAAATGAAATGTACGAGAGTCTGGTAGAACCAGGCTACTACCTATAGGAATAAGACGTCTATCACTGTATACATATATAAGCTCTTCAGTATTATCAGCTGATCCTCTACCTATAGGAATATGACACCTATCACTGTACACATATATAAGCTCTTCAGTATTATCAGCTGATCCTCTACCTATAGGAATATGACGCCTATCACTGTACACATATATAAGCTCTTCAGTATTGTCAGCTGATCCTCTACCTATAGGAATATGACGCCTATCACTGTACACATATATAAGCTCTTCAGTATTATCAGCTGATCCTCTACCTATAGGAATAAGACGTCTATCACTGTACTCATATATAAGCTCTTCAGTATTATCAGCAGCTGTCGCGTTCCTCAGGAGATCATTACCTTCCTCCCTCCCCAGCTCCTCCTGTCTCAGTCAGGATTTGGCATTCTGATTCACCTTGAATCAGAATAAATTCTCGAATTATGTTGTACTTTAAAATCTTGAATGAATGATATGTGCAATACATTCATGTTGGTTATTGCTGCTCTTATCATGCTAGGGTGACTGGATGCGCAGGGAGTTCTCGCCCAGAACAGAACCACACCGCCGATCCAAACTGCCAGTCGTATTGGACGATAGTGGTCCTGACAGAACTGACTATTCACATATTTGTATTTATATTTCTAACATTAAAGTTTAGTTTTTGACACACAACAGCCTTACTGTCCATAGGAACTATTGTTTGTATTGGGAAAATGTACCATTTTTAAGTTTAATCCAAAAGTGTACTTTTATTTCTTTATCATAAGCGTACAGTGCGCATAGTCAAGTAGATCAACAATATAGATTGTTTCAAAGCAGCTTTACAGTGATAATAGGGAATTAAAGTAGCAGAGATTGTTTAGGCTTTACAGCAGCTCTAGAATAAAGTTATTGTCCAGCTAAAGTTAGTTTCTGATTGATTCACTTCCGTTGCAAAGATCATTAGTTATTAACTTAGGGGCCGCTAACACGACACTGTTTTAATTGAAAACAGAAAACCTTTAATGTGTTCTGACCGTTCATTTGCACAACAACAGTGTTTGGTTGCTCGAGAACGCAAACACTGAAACAGGTTACAAATTGCCGTCTCCAAATTACTTGTCTGTCCAGCGTAAAAGGACTGAAAAGTTTCAAAGAGCAACGTGCATGATATATAAAGCTATTGTCTCCTTAAATAAATAATTAAATCTAAACTGTCGAAACAAGTCAATAATGAAGTCAGTGAAGACCACAGGCTGGCATTATGCAAATGTGTTAACCTACGTAACAACGTAACACATTTGCATAATGCCAGCCTGTGGTCTTCATTGGCTGCCGGCAAACAATGCCTACTGAGCCCCACCAGTTGTAGAGAAGACACTGTTTTCAGTGCTGAGAATCCACTTCAAAAGGAAGAGGACACGCGCTGGAATTAATGAGGAAAAACTGATGCCGTTGTTACTGTTCATATCACTGCTGTATTAGGTGCTGAGGAAGAGCTGAAATTCAGATGTTAATGTCCTTTTGGTTTCCGACACTTGCTGTAAGCGGTAGACCAATCACAACAGACTGGGCCATCTGACCAATCAGAGCAGAGTAGACCAATCACAACAGACTGGGCCATCTGACCAATCAGAGCGGAGTGGACCAATCACAACAGACTGGGCCATCTGATCAATTAGAGCAGAGTAGACCAATCACAACAGACTGGGCCATCTGACCAATTAGAGCAGAGTAGACCAATCACAACAGACTGGGCCATCTGACCAATCAGAGCGGAGTGGACCAATCACAACAGACTGGGCCATCTGACCAATCAGAGCGGAGTGGACCAATCACAACAGACTGGGCCATCTGACCAATCAGAGCGGAGTGGACCAATCACAACAGACTGGGCCATCTGACCAATCAGAGCAGAGTAGACCAATCACAACAGACTGGGCCATCTGACCAATCAGAGCAGAGTAGACCAATCACAACAGACTGGGCCATCTGACCAATCAGAGCAGAGTAGACCAATCACCACAGACTGGGCCGTCTGACCAATCAGAGCAGAGTAGACCAATCACAACAGACTGAGCGAGCCATCTGACCAATCAGAGCAGAGTAGACCAATCACAGCAGACTGGGCCACCCGACCAATCAGAGCAGAGTAGACCAATCACAGCAGACTGGGCCATCTGACCAATCAGAGCAGAGTAGACCAATCACAGCAGACTGGGCCACCCGACCAATCAGAGCAGAGTAGACCAATCACAGCAGACTGGGCCATCTGACCAATCAGAGCAGAGTAGACCAATCACAGCAGACTGGGCCACCCGACCAATCAGAGCAGAGCAGACCAATCACAGCAGACTGGGCCTTCTGACCAATCAGAGCAGAGTAGACCAATCACAACAGACTGGGCCATCTGACCAATCAGAGCAGAGTAGACCAATCACCACAGACTGGGCCATCTGACCAATCAGAGCAGAGCAGACCAATCACCACAGACTGGGCCATCTGACCAATCAGAGCAGAGTAGACCAATCACAGCAGACTGGGCCATCTGACCAATCAGAGCAGAGTAGACCAATCACAACAGACTGGGCCATCTGACCAATCAGAGCAGAGTAGACCAATCACAGCAGACTGGGCCATCTGACCAATCAGAGCAGAGCAGACCAATCACAGCAGACTGGGCCATCTGACCAATCAGAGCAGAGTAGACCAATCACAGCAGACTGGGCCACCCGACCAATCAGAGCAGAGCAGACCAATCACAGCAGACTGGGCCATCTGACCAATCAGAGCAGAGTAGACCAATCACAACAGACTGGGCCATCTGACCAATCAGAGCAGAGTAGACCAATCACAACAGACTGGGCCATCTGACCAATCAGAGCAGAGTAGACCAATCACAGCAGACTGGGCCATCTGACCAATCAGAGCAGAGTAGACCAATCACAACAGACTGGGCCATCTGACCAATCAGAGCAGAGTAGACCAATCACAGCAGACTGGGCCACCCGACCAATCAGAGCAGAGCAGACCAATCACAGCAGACTGGGCCATCTGACCAATCAGAGCAGAGTAGACCAATCACAACAGACTGGGCCATCTGACCAATCAGAGCAGAGTAGACCAATCACAACAGACTGGGCCATCTGACCAATCAGAGCAGAGCAGACCAATCACAGCAGACTGGGCCATCTGACCAATCAGAGCAGAGTAGACCAATCACAACGGACAGGGCCATCTGACCAATCAGAGCAGAGTAGACCAATCACAACAGACTGGGCCATCTGACCAATCAGAGCAGAGCAGACCAATCACAACAGACTGGGCCACCTGACCAAACAGAGCAGAGTGGACCATCTGACCAATCAGAGCAGAGCAGACCAATCACAACAGACTGAGCGAGCCATCTGACCAATCAGAGCAGAGTAGACCAATCACAGCAGACTGGGCCACCCGACCAATCAGAGCAGAGTAGACCAATCACAGCAGACTGGGCCATCTGACCAATCAGAGCAGAGTAGACCAATCACAGCAGACTGGGCCACCCGACCAATCAGAGCAGAGCAGACCAATCACAGCAGACTGGGCCATCTGACCAATCAGAGCAGAGCAGACCAATCACCACAGACTGGGCCATCTGACCAATCAGAGCAGAGTAGACCAATCACAGCAGACTGGGCCATCTGACCAATCAGAGCAGAGTAGACCAATCACAACAGACTGGGCCATCTGACCAATCAGAGCAGAGTAGACCAATCACAGCAGACTGGGCCATCTGACCAATCAGAGCAGAGCAGACCAATCACAGCAGACTGGGCCATCTGACCAATCAGAGCAGAGTAGACCAATCACAGCAGACTGGGCCACCGGACCAATCAGAGCAAAGCAGACCAATCACAGCAGACTGGGCCATCTGACCAATCAGAGCAGAGTAGACCAATCACAACAGACTGGGCCATCTGACCAATCAGAGCAGAGTAGACCAATCAAAACAGACTGGGCCATCTGACCAATCAGAGCAGAGTAGACCAATCACAGCAGACTGGGCCATCTGACCAATCAGAGCAGAGTAGACCAATCACAACAGACTGGGCCATCTGACCAATCAGAGCAGAGTAGACCAATCACAGCAGACTGGGCCACCCGACCAATCAGAGCAGAGCAGACCAATCACAGCAGACTGGGCCATCTGACCAATCAGAGCAGAGTAGACCAATCACAACAGACTGGGCCATCTGACCAATCAGAGCAGAGCAGACCAATCACAGCAGACTGGGCCATCTGACCAATCAGAGCAGAGTAGACCAATCACAACAGACAGGGCCATCTGACCAATCAGAGCAGAGTAGACCAATCACAACAGACTGGGCCATCTGACCAATCAGAGCAGAGCAGACCAATCACAACAGACTGGGCCACCTGACCAATCAGACCAGAGTGGACCATCTGACCAATCAGAGCAGAGCAGACCAATCACAGCAGACTGGGCCATCTGACCAATCAGAGCAGAGTAGACCAATCACAACAGACTGGGCCATCTGACCAATCAGAGCAGAGTAGACCAATCACAACAGACTGGGCCATCTGACCAATCAGAGCAGAATAGACCAATCACAACAGACTGAGCCATCTGACCAATCAGAGCAGAGTAGACCAATCACAGCAGACTGGGCCATCTGACCAATCAGAGCAGAGCAGACCAATCACAGCAGACTGGGCCATCTGACCAATCAGAGCAGAGTAGACCAATCACAACAGACTGGGCCATCTGACCAATCAGAGCAGAGTAGACCAATCACAACAGACTGGGCCATCTGACCAATCAGAGCAGAGCAGACCAATCACAACAGACTGGGCCACCTGACCAATCAGAGCAGAGTGGACCATCTGACCAATCAGAGCAGAGCAGACCAATCACAACAGACTGAGCCATCTGACCAATCAGAGCAGAGTAGACCAATCACAACAGACTGAGCCATCTGACCAATCAGAGCAGAGTAGACCAATCACAACAGACTGGGCCATCTGACCAATCAGAGCAGAGTAGACCAATCACAACAGACTGGGCCATCTGACCAATCAGAGCAGAGTAGACCAATCACAGCAGACTGGGCCATCTGACCAATCAGAGCAGAGTAGACCAATCACAACAGACTGGGCCATCTGACCAATCAGAGCAGAGTAGACCAATCACAACAGACTGGGCCATCTGACCAATCAGAGCAGAGTAGACCAATCACAGCAGACTGGGCCATCTGACCAATCAGAGCAGAGCAGACCAATCACAACAGACTGGGCCATCTGACCAATCAGAGCAGAGCAGACCAATCACAACAGACTGGGCCATCTGACCAATCAGAGCAGAGCAGACCAATCACAGCAGACTGGGCCATCTGACCAATCAGAGCAGAGTAGACCAATCACAACAGACTGGGCCATCTGACCAATCAGAGCAGAGTAGACCAATCACAGCAGACTGGGCCATCTGACCAATCAGAGCAGAGTAGACCAATCACAACAGACTGGGCCATCTGACCAATCAGAGCAGAGTAGACCAATCACAGCAGACTGGGCCATCTGACCAATCAGAGCAGAGTAGACCAATCACAACAGACTTGGCCATCTGACCAATCAGAGCAGAGTAGACCAATCACAACAGACTGGGCCATCTGACCAATCAGAGCAGAGTAGACCAATCACAGCAGACTGGGCCATCTGACCAATCAGAGCAGAGTAGACCAATCACAGCAGACTGGGCCATCTGACCAATCAGAGCAGAGTAGACCAATCACAACAGACTGGGCCATCTGACCAATCAGAGCAGAGTAGACCAATCACAGCAGACTGGGCCATCTGACCAATCAGAGCAGAGCAGACCAATCACAGCAGACTGGGCCATCTGACCAATCAGAGCAGAGTAGACCAATCACAGCAGACTGGGCCACCCGACCAATCAGAGCAGAGTAGACCAATCACAACAGACTGGGCCATCTGACCAATCAGAGCAGAGTAGACCAATCACAACAGACTGGGCCATCTGACCAATCAGAGCAGAGTAGACCAATCACAGCAGACTGGGCCATCTGACCAATCAGAGCAGAGCAGACCAATCACAGCAGACTGGGCCATCTGACCAATCAGAGCAGAGTAGACCAATCACAGCAGACTGGGCCACCCGACCAATCAGAGCAGAGTAGACCAATCACAACAGACTGGGCCATCTGACCAATCAGAGCAGAGTAGACCAATCACACATGTTCACATTTATGTGACCAAGTGTAACCAAGTGTAGTCGACCTACAGGTTGTCCGGAAGAAAGTTCCAGAGCTCGGGACCAAAATGACTAAAGGTTGACTCCACAAATTTTTTGCTGTGGTTTTGGCACATCCAACAAATTACTATTTGATGTTCGGAGTGATCTTGCTGGAGTATATCTATTCAACAAATTAGAAAGGTATATTGGGGCAGGTTTAAAAAAAAAAGAAAAGAAAAAAAAGAAGATCTTGAATTTAATTCTGAATGACAGACAGCGTCATGAAGCGAACATAGTGTTGGAGTCATATGATTTCTCATCTTTGCAAGTGTTCAATAGAGCTCTTTGGTAACCCAGCCAAAACACTATTGCAGTAGTCAAGCCTAGATGTGACAAATACACAAACAAGTTTCTCATTGTCAGAGGGGCATTAGAATTTGAGAATTTTTGTTTTCCAATTTTTTATTTATTTTTTATTAGTGTTCGTAAAAGAAGGCACTAAAAATGTTTGTGAACCCTAAATTGGACCTACATTATAATCAGATCTTCATCTAAGTAGATAAAGAGAATCCTATCAAACAGACAATAAACAAATCTTCTCGTCTAGTCGTGAGATTTCTCTTCCTCCTTCCACCTGTATGTGTGTGAGGCAGATTGATGTTGATGACGCGGATCATTGCTGTGTGCAGGTGACGGTCGGCGTGGCATATAAAGACATGGATCGCTCCTCAGCGGATGACAGTGCCAGACTGGGCCACAACACACACTCCTGGAGCCTGTACTGGTCCGGCAAGGCCTTCTCCCTGTGGCACGCTGGGAGAGAGACGGCTCTGGCAGGTCCTAAAGCCAGGCGTGTGGGAGTGTATGTGGACCAGCAGGCCGGAGTGCTGGCTTTCTACCGCGTCTCACACACTCAGGCCCAGGAGATCTGCTGCGTTCACACACACTTCCACGGGCCGCTTTTCGCCAGCTTCCGCTTCTGGTCTGGAGTCGGCTCCTCCATCACCATCTGTGAGCTCAACTAGGAGGAGAAGATGAAGAACCCCTTCAACACTCTCCTCTATCAATCTCTGAACTCAACTGAAGAGAAGATCATCTTTAGAGACAGAGAAGATGAAGAATTTCAGCTGTTAAACATATGCATTTATGCCTTTCTATCTGTTTCTCATCACTACTGGTCTATGAAAATAAAAGCTAATACTAATGCATCATAAGGTTTTGTGATATATGATGTATTTGTCTGTAACTTGGATTCAAATAAGAGCAGATGCATGTGATCATTGAGCTCAGGTATTTGTACTCTACAAGTCAACGATCTGTAACCACTAAGGATGCTTTAAACGAGCTGAATGGTGTTAGTGAACAACATTTGTCCTGTCTGCGAGACCAATGCAGTCCATAAGCTGTCCGTCAGAGTGATCAATCTGCATCTTTACCACACACCCTGGAAAACATGGAGCTCTGAGGCGTTTCCAGTCATAGACACTGGGAAATTAAGCTTAATTTGCTCTCCTTTTAGTGTATTATTATAATAAAAGCGCATGGATACTAGGGCTGTTGGAACGAATTCCGAAATTCGAATATAATTCGAATATTTAAAAAATCATACTATTCGAATGCTGAAGTTACTATTCGAATATTGTATTTTTTATGTATATTTAAAAAAAAATTATATATACAATCTCGCCTTTCTCATGGCATAGGCTTACACGCATGTGAAAATGAAATGCTTTTGTTTCGTCTGATGAACAATAAAGTTTTAGAATCGTAACACAATTGTGCACGTTATCTACGCTCTATCATAACAATAGTCAAAAATGGCGGAGAGCAATGTATCCACAGAAACGGAGATCACCACTCCTGACAATTTGAGAAGCGATGTGTGGAAACTGTTCGGATTTCAAAGCATAAATGGTAAAATTATGAATAAAGAAGTGGTAATCTGCAGAATATGCAAAATCCGAATGAAATATCACTCCTCAACTAGCAACCTGAGGGCACACCTGACAACGTTACACCCTGACAAGCTGGGCGATCTGTCCGAGGAACCGCCGCTAAAACAAGCGAGAATTACTTCTTTTCTGCCTCCTCATCACGGGGCTTACCAGCTGTCCGCCAGAAGGCGATAACAGACAAACTGACACGGTTTATCTGTAAAGATATGAGACCGATCAACATCACACAGGGATCTGGATTTAAAGATTTTATTCGTGAGCTTGAGCCAAGGTACACGGTTCCTAGCCGCGCAACAATCACTGACAGAGTTGTGAAACTCTATGAGACAACATCAGACAACGTCAGACAAATGATCAGTGGAAAAAAGATCGCCCTGACCACAGATGGCTGGACATCACTTGCCACAGAGGCATATGTGACGGTCACCGCACATTTTATAAATGATGATTGGGAATTAAAAGATGTCATTCTCAAAACGGCTGAAGCGCAGAAAAGCCACACCGCCGAGAACGTTGCTGAGTGCATCTCAAACATACTCGGAGAGTACAACGTTAGTCGTGAGTCAGTGCTTTCCATCACCACTGACAACGCGGCTAATTATATCAACGCTGTCGAGAGGCACCTGCAGGTCGTCAATGTCCCGTGCATGGCACACACCATTAACCTGGCTGTAAGGAAAGGGCTGGCAGTGCGAGCTATAGAAACTCCAGTGAGCAGACTGAAGGCCACACCACTGCATTTTAACAAATCAACTACCGACAGCTACCTTTTAGAATGCAAGCAGGAGCTGCTTGGTCTTAAACATGCGAAGCTAATAAACGACTGTGCCACGCGATGGAACAGCACTTACGACATGGTGTGTCGGGCAGCCGAGCAACAAGCTCCGGTAGCAGCGGTCATCATGGAGAAGAAACTTGGTCATCTCGAGTTGACTACCAGCGAGTGGACCCTTATGGAGCAGGTGAGTGACACAAATTATGGACAATAAATATACTATATGTATGCATTACATGTAATAACCAGGTGATATTGATTGACCAATTAATAGGCTAGTTTTTCATTAATAATAGGCTACAGAAGAGGGCATATCTGTGTTACGTTAAGCTGCTAGCCATAAAAATTATGCCAATTATGTTTGTGTGTATTTTCGTAGGTGAGAGCAGTGCTTAAGCCATTCAAAGTGGCCACTGAGGCATTATCCACCGACCGATTTCCAACAGCATCAGCTGTTCTACCCCTGAAAGTATGTACTTTTGTCACATCTTCAGCCATCCACGGGTGATCCGGCAGCTCTCAAAGAAATGAAAACGAAGATAAAGACGGACCTCTACAATCAATACAGTCAAGACAAAGATGCCTTCAAGCTGCTTAATACGGCTAGCTACCTTGATCTGCGTTTCCTTTGGCTAATTCATTTAAAACGAGACCAACGGCAGGAGGTGCGCGAGAAAATAAAAGGAGAGATAAGTCAGCTGCCAGTGTTTGCGGAGCGAGCAGCCATGGCTACGGGGATAACGCGCCAGGAGAAAACCGCTCTCAGTGCTATGGGGGACCTTTTTGGTGATGTTTACCGCCAAGGAGCAGACGCGTCAGATGGTCCCTTAGATATAGGAGCCGTCCTAGAGCAAGAAATGTTGATCTACGAAAGTGAGACCCCACTACCCTCCGATTGCAACCCATTATCATGGTGGATGACGTCACAGTCTAAGTACCCCCACCTTGCCCAGCTGGCACGGCGCTACTTGAGCATCCCGGGCACCTCAGTTAGAGCAGAAAGGGTTTTCTCTACGGCTGGGATTATAGTAAATAAAAAACGCTCTGCACTGGATTCAGAAAACGTGGATCGTCTTGTGTTTTTGGCCAACAACCTTAGGGATTAAATCCTGCCAATGTTTTTTGTAATGTTAAATGTAACGCACTTTGATTTAGGCATCTTCATTTTTTTTTTTCAATTTGTGAAGATCGGTTGTGTTCAATAGAAGCTGTGCGTCTTGTGTTTTTGGCCAACAACCTTAGGGATTAAATCCTGCCAATGTTTTTTGTAATGTTAAATGTAACGCACTTTGATTTAGGCATCTTCATTTTTTTTTTTCAATTTGTGAAGATCGGTTGTGTTCAATAGAAGCTGTGCAGTTATTGATGCAGTCTCAGCAGCCATTGTTTTTTGTTTTTTTTATATAGAAAAAATGTCTATTAAAGTTGACAAATTAAAGTCATTAATTTTGTTCCGCTGTTTTATTGTTAATAAGAAAGCGATCACCTGTTTTGTAAATGTTTATTGTAACGTTAGATGTCCCTCTAGTGGACAGAACGTGTAACAACAACCACATGCTATAGTGGCATTGGTGATCCATAAGCCTGTGTAGTGTCGTAAATATTAATAATAGGATGAATTTGAGCATTTAATATTCGAATATTATTTGAATATTAAATAAAATAAGGAATGGAATTCGAATAGTATTATAGAGGAAGATTGACAGCCCTAATGGATACGTGCTGTATTAATAGAAGTATGACATTATGCTGTTCTGAGCATAGAGTATGGGACTTCCTTATATAATGTGAACTTATATCTATGCATATTGTAAGGGGATTTACAGCCAAAGACCCAGAGCCAGAAATGATTAAGACAAGAGTCAGAATTATAATAAATTAAAGAAAGCTTTTATTGAAGATAGCTTGCGGTTTCATCAGCAGAAGTCAGCTTCAAGACTCACACAGGAGTTCGTAGGCCGCCGTGCAGTTACAAAGATCACCGCAGTTATACCCTTCACCAAGGTCTAAGATACGTCATTGCTTCAGGTTGAAAGATTCTGATTGGCTAAGACATAGATAGACATAGTAATTTTCCACACATATACAGATAGACTGAAGCATATCTCCATTGCTTATGCAGCTGACACTCAGACCCTGAAGTTTGGCACGTCGTGACCTTCCAGGTCGCAGATTTGGGTTGCTGGGCGCCAGCATGTCCAGCACAACAACTCAGTCAATCTCCAATATTGCAGTTGTTGCTTAACCTGTAACCAAAAAGACTAACACACACACCGACACACAGCTTCCCCAAGGTTGGATTTGGCCAGGCTCTAACTATAAACAGGAGAGTCCTCTCAAAACATCTAGATAATGCGTTCTTTCTCTCAAGGAATCGGACACTTCCGTCTAAATGGAAAGTAAGGCTTTAACTGTGAAATGGTCCCTCAAAGGGTTAGTTCACCCAAAAATGAAAATGATGTCATTAATGACTCTCCCTCATGTCGCTCCAAGCCCGTCAGACCTCCGTTCATCTTCAGGACACAGTTTAAGATATTTTAGATTTAGTCCGAGAGCTTTCTGTCCCTCCATTGTAAATGTGTGTACGGTATACTGTCCTTGTCCAGAAAGGAGATAAAGACATCATCAAAGTAGTCCATGTGACATCAGTGGGTTAGTTAGAGTGTGTTGAAGCATCGAAAATACATTTTGGTCCAAAAATAACAAAAACTCTGACTTTATTCAGCATTGTATTGTCTTCGGGTTCTGTTGTGGATCCGCGTTCAGTGCCGCTGCTGACGTAAGACGCTGCTGACGTGTGTCTGGTGTGTGTGTGTGTGTGTGTGTGTGTGTGTGTGTGTGTGTATTGTATTCCGGTTCTGTTGTAGATCCGCGTTCAGTGCCGCTGCTGACGTGTGTCTGGTGTGTGTGTGTGTCTGGTGTGTGTGTGTGTATTCTGGTTCTGTTGTGGATCCGCGTTCAGTGCCGCTGCTGACGTAAGACGCTGCTGACGTGTGTCTGGTGCGCCCGAGCTTCGTTTACAGTCTGAGCAGACTGATCTCATGAAATAGCGTATGTATCACACGCCAATTCGTATTTCCATTTTTGACGTGCTATCAACACGCATAATCGCTTTTTAGCGTGTTTATCAACGCCGTTGACTTAACGTTACATTACTGTATATATAAATATATGACCTACCCCAACCCCGTCCCTAAACCTACCCGTCACTGGGGTTAATACCATTTATGAGTCTTCCCCTACCATCCTAGGTAAAAAAATATCGCTCGCCAGATGTAGATATAGAATTTGCTTCGTTTCGCTCGGACATTTAACGGCGTACACATACACGCGGAATCACTCGGACATTTAACGGCGTGGACATACACGCGGATAGCTCAAAATGCGTATAGACAACACGCCACTTGACTTGAAAGTGGCGTGTATGTTTACGCAAAGTCATGATGTCATGTTGGTCTGAGGGAGACGCACGCTGGAAACTAAACAATCTTCACAAACATGTCTAAGGATTTCCACACAGAGGAAGACTTGCATTTTTTTGCCCAGCCATATTTATTTGAACCCGAATTTATTTATGTTTTATCCTTTATTGAAAAAACCCATTGAGATTAAAAATCTCTTTTGCAAGGGAGACCTGGCCAAGATAGGCAGCAAAGTTACATCACATCATTACATACGTACAAAGACACACAGATGAAAGCCAATTATGCACTTACAATGAAATATCAATGAAAGCATTGACATGTGAGGGACTCCAACTCAAAGCATCTCATTCTCAACTTAAAAACACTCAAAGGAATCAATTAACTAAGTTTTAAGCTGTTCTGCAGCAAATTCCATGTAAAGGGAGCAGAATAAACAAAGGCCTTTTTTCCCAGCACAGTACTGACATGTGGGACAGAAACAAAACAACAGCCTGAGAACAGAGGGAGTAATGACCAACACTTTTTTTCATAAGAAGTGAACATAAATAGGATGGTAGCACACCAAGAATAGCCTTATATATAAATGTATACCAATGACAAAGCCTCCGTGTTGTCAGAGCAGACCACCCTACACGAGAATACAGCTCACAGTGGTGGGTGCGAGCTTTACAATTAGTAATAAATCTCAGCGACGCATGATAGGCTGCATCAATCATGTGAAGGCATTGAGCAGATGAATGCATATATAATACATCACCATAATCCAACACAGATAAAAAAAAGTGGATGCCACTAAACGTTTTTTAACATTAAAAGACAAGCACAGCTTATTTCGAAAGTTTTGAAGCATCGAAAATACATTTGTCCAAAAATAACAAAAACTACGACTTTAATCAGCATTGTATTGTCTTCCGGAATACACGGACGCACCAGAGACACGTCAGCAGCGTCTTACGTCATCACTGCGGACTCGTGAACGCGGATCCACAACAGAACCGGAAGACAATACGATGCTGAATAAAGTCGTAGTTTTTGTTATTTTTGGACCAAAATGTATTTTCGATGCTTCAACACACTCTAACTAACCCACTGATGTCACATGGACTACTTTGATGATGTCTTTATTTCCTTTCTGGACAAGGACAGTATACCGTACATACATACGTGCAGAAACAGAGAGCATTGAAGAATGAAGCCCTTGCATTTGCCTGGGTTCCCATCAAACTTTTCAGGTAGTGCGAGACGAGGGCTCGTGGCGGTCTGCAGCACAGGTGCTGGTGCGGGAGACGGAGAGGCAGACGCTGAAGAGGTTTGTAGGTTTTGCATAGCTTTTACCAATTCCTCCGTTACTGAGGTTAGTCGTGTCAGCTGATGATGATGAGTGGCCAGTTGAGAGGCTTGACCGGTGAAAGCAGCGGATAACGCAGACATAGTTGCTGGATCTTCGTTTGGCGAAGTATTCTGTAATGACTCAGAGGGCTGAGACTGAGCCATATGCAACAGATTTACTAAACAGAAACGTCCGACAAAAGGTAACTCAGGAGAATAATCATCAGAGGCAGGCTGAGACGTGAGTAGAACCGGGCAGGAGGTCGTGGGCTGGCAGCGAGCCTACAGAATCCAGGGACAGGCTTAGGGTCAAGGCAGGCGGCAGAGAATCAGAATCCGGGACGGGCTGGAGGTCCAGAGGCAGGCTGCGGACAATCAGACAAGGTTAGTTCAGCGTGGGTCAGAGATAACAGGTAGACTGAGGAATAGGAGAAACACTTGGACATGCACACAATACTTTGCAAAGAACGCTCTGTGAACGAGGCAGATAAAGCCTAGGCAATAAGATATGATTCAGAACAGGTGAAGGTAATCAGAGCGCCAATGATGCATACTAAAGGGAAAGTATGCAAATCACTAGAATTCAGGAGAGGGCGCTCGTGGCTGAGAAATGATGGAACCAGGGAGACTGGACGCCGTAACAGTATCTAAGAACCTTTGCCTGTCTGGGAAAAAACCTTCTACTTTCACCTCTTTCATTCCTTTAGTGTTCTGTAGAAATGTCTTTATTTTCTCCAGAGTATAAGCAGTTCTTCCAGACCTCCTCACAGCCACAGAAGAGTCTGAAGACTCACTCTCACTTCCAGGAGCAGATTCATCACGACAACTAGTGTCTGAGTCGACCTCAACCTCCTTAACATTTAAACCATTGTGATCCACTATTTTCTTTGCTTTTTTCCCTTTTCCTCTTTTACCTGTCTTTCTTTTGGTTGCGGGAGTTTTAAAGATAGATTCATCCTCTGCCACATCCAAATCATCACCACCCACCTCAGCCACAACTGCAGCAACATTGTTTTCCTGTACTGATTAATCTCTTCCTTCACCATTGAAACAAGATTTACGGCCGCCTTTACCACAGTATTTACATCGTCATTTACCCTAGCATTCACATCCATCATCTCCACAACTTCACTACCGTGGCTCTCCGCAGCGGGTTTGGGATTGCGCGCTCTATCACCGTTAGTGCTCGTCCCTTCATTAGCCACATTATCCTGAGCTGCACTCTGTATTTCTTTATCTGGGCACGCCCTAATAGTGTGACCCTCCTTCCCACAACCAAAACATTTCATCATACTTAGGTTATCCAAGAGGCATATTATATCGCCCTCTCCACACCACGGCCACACCTTTTGAAAAAAAGTGTTAAAAAGGATAAAAAGTTTTCTGTCTCCTGCATAACTTCTTTTACTCCAAGATCCTTTATAATTAAAAACACCATAATGAAATATTGGCACCTAATATCTGATGATTCTTCTCTTCAGGATAAATTTAAGGATCCACCTTTGTTTGTGTCCAGACGGGGCCCGAACCTCCGCAATAGGTTAGTCAAAGCATGTATAAGATCAACTCCCACCCAAACACTCTTAGCACCCCTTAGGGATGGTAACTATCCCTGTGGGAACTGTGCCCAATGTAATAATACACACAAGACCTATAACTTTAAAGTAACAACAGGTAACTTTTCAACCTTCATAATATATTTCCAAGTCTCTTGTGATGGTACATCGACTTACAATAGGTTGAATGACACGTCTGCCATAGCCTGACGGGGTCTGTAGCGTTTTTAATCGTACTTTTAAACTTCGGGTTTCGGGTAGTAACCGGCGAACAAAGAGAACTACAAAATTCGACTGCTTTACGGCATATACGTCACTTCCACCACCACCCCCACTTCATTAAAATCGGACTTGCGAGCCAAATGTTATAGTCATGGCCGAAGCAGCACAGAAAAACAAGAAAGCAAAGGTTTTATCGGAGCAAAGCAAAAAGAGAAAAAGAGAAAGTGATCGCGTTAAAGGCAGAACGAGGATCAACATTGCAGAGCTGCCAACTCTCACGCATTGGCCGTGAGACACCCGCATTTGATTGGTTTCACACGCTCACACGTACGCCACACCCCCGGTTTCTCACGCTAAATTGTCAACCCGGTCGGTCAAATGCCTGAAAGATGAGTTTATCTATAGATCTCTACCTGTTGAGCCACTCGTGATCGACAAGTTATACCGCAAATTAGTTCAAATCTCCCGGAATCTAGAGCGAGCGCGCACGCGAGACAGAGACTGTGCTCCAACGCGCGCGGACGGCAGAGAGAGAAAGCGAGCGAGAGACCTTGCGTGTGCAGGGAGCATCGAACCCCCCATCGAAAAAAGAATGCCTCTCTCTAACCTCTCTAATTCGCTAGAGTAGTAGCGAATTATCAATCTGGTAGCTAACGATATTCTAGTTTTTGATGGTTAGCTATCGCTAGTATTCTCTTTCTGATTTGAACTTTGCAATCGATGAAATGCAAATAGCAAATGTTTGACCTAAAAAGTGTAGTCTACTCAACATGTACAAAGAAAGGAGGAAGATTATTAATAAAATCATATTTTAGGATACCTAACATGTCTGTGATATTTGTTTATTTGTCTTGCCTCAAGCTATAATGCAAATCGATTTGTAAAATTTGCAGATTCATTTATGGTAGCTTGACATTATAATATTGACGATATATGGTTATTATCAACCACTCAAACATTGCATTGAAGTATCATATAGATTCAGTAAAACGGTAACCAATAGACTAGGCTACTATAATGACGCTGGCTTGTAAACGTGAGCATCGCGATCATTTGTCGTTAGAAAAAAAATAAAACCCATGAAATTATATTCATATGACATGCTGAAATATATGCCACTGTACCTGGGATGAAGACATTTCACACGCGACGCAAGCAGAACACCTGCATGTGACCTCCTCCTACAGTGTTCAGGGCTATCATGGTTGTCAACAATTGCACGTGCATGTAGGATGACAGAGTTTACGACAGTAGTAGAGGACAATACTGTTTCCCAACTGTAGGGGGACCCCGAGAGCAAAAGTTATCTGTTGTTACTTTAAACATCCCAGATCCGGTAAGACCTACAATGTGAAGGGCATTATTACATGTAAAACTAAGAATGTTATTTACATTTTAAGATGCCCTTGTGACATGGACATGGTGTATGTGGGAAAGACCACACGCAGTTTAAAACAGAGGATCAGTGAGCATAAAAGCTCTATTAGACGTGCCGACCCTAACTACCCTGTGGCCTGTCACTTCACAGAGTGTGCTCATTCAGATTCTTCTCTCCGCTTTCAGGGAATTGAGCAGATTAAATTACCCAGAGGTGGCAATATTGATAAAGTGCTATGCCAAAGGGAACTTTACTGGATTCATACTTTGGATGCCTTACATCCTAAAGGTTTAAATGTGGACTTCGACATGAGTGTTATGCTATAGTCACAGCTGTACTGTTTTTTATAAGTCTTGAATACTGCAGTTTATGAAGGTTTTACTGATGTTCTTGCAGTCTCCATGCACTTATGCAGCAAGTATGTATGTATGTATGTTTATACTGTATATATGCGCCTGTATTTTTGTATAATTTTTGTATATGTGTACTTATGTTTGTTTCTTGTATTGGGGATTTTCACTATGGGGAGTAAATGTGTAAATTACCTAGATAAACTCAGTATATTTGGTAGGTTTAAGAAAAAACTACAACTCCCACTATTGGACTACAACTCTCCTACCTGGCTGTAAAGGTTTGAAATATTGAGAATTGTAATGGCTTACACTAATAACTATCTAACATTATTCCAAGCAGCTAGTCCCATTTGCCGTGTCCATTGTAAGCTCAGCAACACAGTTCAATAAATCCACTTCAAAAACGTTGTTGAAATAAAAGATGAAAATCTCCGGTTTTTATTCCTTGGTTTCCGATTTACAAAAGAAAATGTGAGCTGATTAATACACTTATTATAATGGATAATGAAATAAGAAATTCTGAATAGAAATAGCTATAAGTTAGCAGTTATCAGGTAAGAAAACCGTTCGCTTCCACAGCTCTCAATATCTGAGACACGTAATGAAAATCAACATAATGTAATCTGAGTTGGCCTGTTCTTAAAGAGGCAGTACACTATTTTTACCAATCCTACAAGCACATGAATTATAGTATGCTTTTAACCTTTTAAGTATAATTTAACATTTTTAACCATTACATGAACTTCTAAATGAAATGATTTACCTGTTTAACATAAATTCTTATTCACATTACTATGAATTATACTTTGGCCTCTACATACCCGGCCCCTAATTGCCTTCTATCCTAGAAGCAATTACAACTTTAAATGTCTTTCTTTTGAGTAAAACTCAATAACAGTCCTTCTTATACTGCTTCCTGAAGTAAGCAGAGTTTAGTTATTGGCCTCTCAAGTTCATTCGTCTTTGTCTTGACTCGAACCTTGCGGACCACTCCATGCTCGTCCTCCATAGCCTTAACGATTCTTCCCATCAGCCATGATCCCCTGGGGGCTGATTCGTCGACAATCAAGACTACATCTCCTGGGATGAAGTTCCGTGATGGATGGTTCCATTTCTGCCTCTCCTGGAGTTGAGGCAGATATTCCTTGGTCCAACGCTTCCAGAATAGATCGCTCATATACTGGATTTGCCTCCATCTTTTACGCGCATAAGTATCATCCTTATCGAAGAGTCCTGGTGGCAAGTTGGGATTAGTCTTGAGCAGGAGTAAGTGCTGTGGGGTAAGAGCTTCCAAATCATTAATATCATTGGAAGGCATGGTAATAGGCCTACTATTCAGAATGGCTTCACATTCACAAAAGAACGTCTGAAGACCTTCCTCATCCAAGTTTTGTTCTCTCAGCGTAGAACCTATGATTTTCCTGATGGAGCGGATAATTCTCTCCCACACCCCTCCGTGGTGGGATCCGGATGGTGGATTGAATAACCATCTGATGTCACGTTGGAGCAAGCTGTTCTCGATTTGTGAAGTATTCCACTCCTTTATTGCCTTTCTGAGCTCATGATCAGCTCCAACAAAGTTGGTCCCATTATCAGATCTCATCTCCTTCACCTGACCTCGTCTTGCAATGAAGCGACGCAGAGCTTGAATAAAGGAGTCTGTTTCCAATGATGTTGCCATTTCTATGTGGACCGCACGACATGCAAGGCAGGTAAATATAACCCCATATCTTTTTACAGACGATCTTCCACGTTTAATGTGGAATGGCCCAAATAGATCCACTCCAGTTCTGGTGAAGGGTGGTTCATCTGGTACAACTCTGTTTCTTGGTAAGTTGGCCATCATTTGTGTGCCTGATGCCCCATGTTGTCTTCGACAGATAGTACACCGTGACAGCATTCTTCTGATTGACGAGGAAGAATCAATAATCCAGTACTTTTGACGTACATGAGACAAGACATGATTACGTCCACTGTGTCCCAGTCGCTCATGTGAATCCTGGAGAATCAGATCAGCCACACGATGGTTCTTAGGCAGGATAATCGGGTGCTTGGCTTCAGCTGGCATGGATGCTCGACTGAGCCTCCCTCCAACACGAAGGATTCCCTCTTCAAATTGTGGATTCAGTCTGAAGATTCGACTACTCTTCTTGATGGAGTCCTTTCTCCGAAGAGCAGATATCTCTTCATGAAACAAACTTTGCTGACAATGGCCGATGATGTCCGTCTCAGCTTGTCGCAGATTGTCCACGGTCAGGTAAGTCTGTTTGAGATTCTTTTTGTAGCTCAACATCTCCCTGTTCACCCGTTGTTGATCACTGTACAATCCATTCATCTCCTTTCTCTTCCTTGACAGATTTACCAGGGTTCCCTTAAGTCGTATGAGCCACGCCACAGCCTTCTTGAGGTGTATCCATGAAGAATAGTATTGAATTAGTTGTTGCATTGCATCAGTGCTTTCTTCTGCTGTTATAGCATTGACAAGTATGCCTTTCTTGACCTCAGGATCTTCAGCCGTGAGCTCTTCTAGGTGATCGTGCTTGTCTGGCCATTCCCTTTCAGGTTTACTGAGGAAGACAGGCCCTTCAATCCAAACTTCGTTCTTCATGAAGACACTCACCTTTTGTCCCCTAGAGGCACAATCAGCAGGATTCAACTGAGTGTTGACGTAGCTCCATTGCTGCACCTTTGATGCTTGCAAGATTATGGCAATCTTGTTCGCCACAAATGTCTTAAATCTGATGTTCTCATTTGCTAAGTACTTAAGTACGGCAGTACTGTCCGTCCAAAACCTGAAATCTGACAGTGGCAACTGTAGTTCTTTCTTCAGCATGACATCCACCTTTACAGCTAAGGCAGCCGCCGTCAGCTCCATCCGCGGGATAGTTAGTGGTTTGAGGGGGGCAACCCTTGCCTTTCCCAAAACAAATGAGCAGAGTATTTGATTGATACTGTTCTTCTGGACTAAGTAAGTAACAGTACCGTATCCTGTTTCGCACGCGTCACAAAAGTGATGCAGCCGAGCTTGCATTGTTTTGCCAAACTCAGGTGGCTTAAAGCACCGATCCACTCCAAAGTCAGTGAGCTGTTGAAGTTCTTCAGTCCACTCTGTCCATTGTTGTGCGAAGTGTTCTGGCACAGTGTCATCCCAGCCTGTTCTTTGTCTACACAATTCTTGTAAGATGTTTCTAGCAGGCAATACGACTGGCGATAACATTCCCAGTGGGTCGTAAACTGAACTCATAATAGACAGGATACCTCTCCTGGTGAGAGGCTTCTGCTCTATGTGTACATGGAACTTGAACTGATCTGACCGGATACACCACTGTACTCCTAAAGCTCTCTTGATGGCGAGTGAATCCTGGTCAAGATCGAAATCTTTGACTTCTGTTGCCCGGTCCTCAAGTGGAATGCTTAATAACACATTTCGATTGTTCGTCGTCCATTTCGTCAGTCTAAAACCTCCTGTTTGACAGATGGCCTTCAAGTCTTGGAATAGTCTGACTGCTTCTTGTTCAGTGGCAACTGATCTCAAACAATTGTCTACATAAAAATTATTTAAGACTGTATCCACTACTGCTGCATCAAACATGTTCTTGTTGTCCTGGGCACACCTTCTCAACGCATAACTCGCTCAACTTGGTGAGGAGGTGGCTCCAAACAAGTGTACCTCCATTCTGTACTCTTGCAGCTCTTTTGAGGTGTCGCCGTCCGGCCACCACAAAAACCTGAGGAGGTCAGCATCTTCTGGTGGGACTTTGACCTGGTGGAACATCGATTCCACATCCGCCATGACTGCGACTCGCTCTTGACGGAATCTAGTCAAGACACCAACCAGACTGCTTGTCAAGTCAGGCCCTTGCAGCAATTGTTCATTGAGTGTGGTTCCTTGATATGAAGCGCCACAGTCGAATACCACTCGCATTTTATGCTTCTTAGGGTGGTAGACACCGTGATGCGGAATAAACCACACCTTTCCGTCAATCCTTTTTAGTTCTTCATCTGGGACCTTTACAGCGTAGCCCTTCTTTATCACCTCATTCATGAAGCTGACATAGTCCTCTTTGAACGTCTGATTTTTCTGAAGCTTCTTTTTCATGTTGAGCGCTCGTTGCTCTATCATTGCTCTGTTGTTTGGCATTTTCACATCCTTGTTCTTCAACGGCAGACCAACAGAGTAGTGGCCGTTGACCAGCTTTGCCGATTTAGAGACTCTGTCCATAAACAGTTGGTCTTCTTTAGACATTTCTAACTGCTCTCCTTGAGCGTTCTCAGGAAAATCATACTTCACATTTTTTCCTTGCAGATGAAGTTCGTTTGCCAGCTTGTTAGTGCAGAAGGAAGCGTTACTTCCTGGATCCATGAATGCATAACAAGTCAGTACCTTGTTGCCTTTCTTTGCCTTTACTCTCACAGGAACAATGGCGAGGACACTACCTGTACCCCCGACCCCTGTCTGAGAGCATTCTTCCCCTGCATCCACAAATCCACTGACAACGGTTTGCTCTTCCTTTGGAAACCCCTCTTTCTGCTCTTCCTGCGAAGCCTCTTCCTTTGATAAGTCTTTAAATTTCTGCTTTATGTGTAAGAGCGTAGGGTGTGTCGCTGAACATATCTGACAGCTCTTCTTTTCTTCACAGGCATTACTCATGTGTCCTCCTATAAAACAACTGAAACAAAGTCCTTTGCTCTTAAGGAATTCAAGCTTTTCTTTGTGCAGCTTTCTTTGGAGTTTCTTGCACTGTTCCATGGTATGATCTCCCTGACAGAAGATACAAGGTTTCTTGAAGGCTTTGTCCATGCTTGTTCCCTTCTCATGAGCTTTCTTGTTTCCAGCACCAGCAAAATCTTTCTCAACTTTCTGTTCTTTTACTTCAGTGGCTAGCGTTGTGATGTTTTTCTTTCCACTTGACCTTTCAGTCTGGCGCTTTGTTTGTCCTGAGATTTCACCAAACACAGGGTGTGCTGCCATTTCAGCCTGTGTGTTGACAAATGACACTACGTCTTTAAACTTTGTTCGCCGATCTTGTTTTTTCTGAATGTCTATGGCGACACTCCTGAATCTCTCTCTCAGCCTGTATGGGAGCTTTGAGATGATCGTGCGCATGTTAGCGGCATTTTCCATCTCTTCTAAGTACTCCAGATCCGACATTGCATTATTGCAGTTTGTCACAAAGAGGGCGTATGCTTCAAGTGCCTTGGTGTCATCTGCTTTAATGACAGGCCAGTTTAAAGCCTTATCAAGGTATGCCATGGATATCTTATATTTATCACCAAAGCGTTCCTTTAGCAGTCTCTTGGCTTCAAGGTATCCCTGATCTGGATCCATATGAAAACAGCTACGCACTAAGTCATTAGGCTGCCCGTTTGTGTGCTGTTCTAGATAGTAAAGCCGATCTTTGCTGTTTTCAGTCTTGCTTTCTAAGCGGTGCTCAAAGGCTCTCATGAAGAGACGATATTCTAATGGATCTCCCTTGAAAACTGGAATGTTCAGTGATGGCAATGTAGATAGCCTTTGCTGCTTTATTAAGCTTTCAGTGATGTCATTTTGCCGTTGCATGACTGTAACCAAATTATCTGAAGTGACAGAAGCTCGCATCGCATCTGCGCCTCTTTCACTAGTGTGGCTATGCAAAGTTCCACAGCTAGCTACGCTTCTCTTACTTTGGCTGACATCACGTTTCCTTGGCGCAGACATCAATATTTCCACCTTACTGCCTTTGGTTCTACTTGACACATCTGAACCTTCATATTTTCTTAACACGGCTAATCGTGCATCAGTTGCAACGAGCTCTGATTGCAGCTCCAACTGTTCTTTTTCAACCTTGAGCTGTAGTTCCTGCTCCTCCAAAGTCTGTCTTTTTCTCAATGTAGCTGACTTGGCTAACAAAGCAGCTCTCTCTAATTCAACCTTTAAGCGTTCAGCACGAGCAGACGATGTTGTAGAAGTAACAGAAACAGACTTAGATTTTCTAGACTTACTGGCTGTGAATGACACACTATCTTCAGGATGTATCTGCTCACTAACCTTGTTAGCCTCTTCTCTGCATAGTATTGCATTCTGTATCCATGCATTCACTTCTTGCACAAATTCTCTGTGCTCGTTATTTCTTGGCTCAAACCAATCACTTTGATCTGTGTTCAAATTCTCTACGCATTCAATTTGGCAGAATAAGTCTTTAACGTCAGCATTTATTTTTCTGAATTCCTTTATCAGTGTTTCATACTTGGCCAACAATTCCTTTGCAATTATTTCCACATTTGCATCATCATCCATTAAAGCATGCAATTCGTTCTTTTTCACAGTAAGTTGTCCTAGTATAGCTCTTCTGGAACTTATTTTTGTTTGCAGACTATATTCCAATGCTTTAAGTGTCGGTTTAATCACTCGTTTTTCTTCAGTTAGGCTTACCGTGGCTTCTGTTCCTGTCTCCGTCATGATTGGTTTGATAGTCGATCCGTTTTTTTTTACAGTTTCCACTTGCAACAGTCACGCAGCAACAACAACGAACTCGTTGAGGCCGTTAGCAATCCACTTAGCACTCACCGGCCACTAGCACAGTGCATGATCACTCGTTGAACCTTCATTCATGTTCCACTTTCCGCAAACCTCTCCAAAGGCTCGTTGTCTAATGTCAAGCAGGTTTTCTTACTAATGTAAAGGTTTGAAATATTGAGAAGTGCAATGGCTTACACTAATAACTATCTAACATTATTCCAAGCAGCTAGTCCCATTTGCCATGTCCATTGTAAGCTCAGCAACACAGTTCAATAAATCCACTTCAAAAACGTTGAAATAAAAGATATTTATTCCTTGGTTTCCGATTTACAAAAGAAAATGTGAGCTGATTAATACACTTATTATAATGGATAATGAAATAAGAAATTCTGAATAGAAATAGCTATAAGTTAGCAGTTATCAGGTAAGAAAACCGTTCGCTTCCACAGCTCTCAATATCTGAGACACGTAATGAAAATCAACATAATGTAATCTGAGTTGGCCTGTCCTTAAAGAGGCAGTACACTATTTTTACCAATCCTACAAGCACATGAATTATAGTATGCTTTTAACCTTTTAAGTATAATTTAACATTTTTAACCATTACATGAACTTCTAAATGAAAGGATTTAGCTGTTTAACATAAATTCTTATTCACATTACTATGAATTATACTTTGGCCTCTACACTGGCTTTCACAGGTGTTTGTAATCACTGTTGATTGTCCTGATGTGTTTGAACACAGTTAAATTGATTGTTACATTTGTTGTCTGTATGCCCTGAGGATGGTCTTTTGACCGAAAGCTTGGTCTATTAAATTTGCTTTAAGGATTTGAGTGTGTGGACAGTTTATTTATTGAGATCATACTTGAGGTCGCAAAAATCACATAATCAAAGTTCTCTACTTTGAATTTCATAACAAGATTCAGTTCTTCATTTTCATTATTTAAAATCATGTACACATGTTGTCTAAAAGTTACCACATGCTGCAAGCTAGAGAGTTACACCGCACTGGGACTTTTTTAATCTTTGACATGATTTGACCATGCCTCGACAGCTCTCTTTACAAAGTTTCATCTTTAATGAACGGCGGCACATTTGAAAGTGTTATTCTCTTTGCCGGTTGCACAAGCGACATCACCGGGGTAAATGTAGCATTGATCACAATGCCATTTGCTACCACTGAATTCACTTTATCAATGCTGTCTAAAAACAACACAACAGCGGTGTTCATTCGAGACGCAAATATTATACTCTCACATCCCACCACATCTGCCACCGCTAAACTACACTGTGTCTCAGCAAGTACTTTAATCCCATGCCATCTACTCAGCTTATCAAAAGCTGACGACGCCGGTACCGCCATGCCGCGTACCATAACTGCTGTTGTGGCAAGATAACCGATGGCGGAGTCAGGGAGGAGGCAGGTCTTCTAAGAAAGTCTTTTGTTTGTTTGTTTTGTTTTCCACATATATTTTTTCCCCAAATATGTGCAAGTATTTATAGTGTCAGGATAGTAAAAATGCAAAACAAAAACTGTTCAAAAAGAAAACAAATAGGCATTCAGTTGCCAGGCTATGTCTCTCAGGACCCTGCACACTTTACCAATCAGCAAATACCATGTCACAGTTCTTTCTCTCTGCATCACCCACTGAAAACTGATCTCATGGGGCATAATACAGCCTTCAACTAGCTGTAGCCCCACCCACTAGATTGGCCCATTGCTAACAAAATAATTAACCCTGTAATCACACAAAAATCACCAAATAATAAATCAAACAAGACACCAACAAATATACAAACACATACCAAATGTTTCTCCCCCCACCAACATCACATTTGTAGAGAGAAAACCCATATTAGTGACAAACCAAAAACACTAATTAATGTAGTGTCGATACATATCCTTATGGATATATGTATGTGTATGTCCTTGTATATGACCTGACAAAAGTTAATGTGTGAATAATTGTATGAATGAGACAGAGGGTCTCCATTCAAAGATATAATACGCATATCTCACCCAATGTGAAATTGTCTGCTTTGTGGCAGCCGCCTCTGTTACGGCCTCCATGACAAACAAATAGTTGCTCTGACTTACGCCACTGGATAGTGCGGTGGACGTAGGGCTGAAGAGCACGGACTGAGTCTCTCCTGATCCGGCGTTTTGAAGGCCTCAAAAGTGACCGGATATACGGCCGAGAAGGGGGCCTTAAGGTAGTCAGGATGAGGATGCAAGATTCTTCTAAAAGAAGTGATAGCCATAAGAAAAACCATCTTAAAAGTCAGAAGTTTATCAGACGCTGACCCTAGAGGTTCAAAGGGGGTCTCAACCAGACCCTCCAGGACTATAGCTAAGTCCCATGAAGGGATCTTGGTTTTAACAGGAGGCCTCAGCCGCCAGGCTCCACGGACGAAGCGGGCGGAGCAGAGGATGTTTCTCAAGTGGTACCCCGTCAACCAATGCGTGGCAAGCCAATAAAGCGGCCACATAAACCCAGAAAGTGGCGGGGCATGTGCCTGCTGATATTTTTTTCTTTGCAGGAAGTCCAGAACTGAAGCAATCTGGCAGTGGATCTGCATTATGTGCAGTGCACCCCCTTTCAAAGACACCCCATTTATTGGCTTAACATCATCTAGTGGAGGGAGCCCTAGCACTGAGAATGGTCTCTATGATATCAGCTGAAAACCCAGTGTCCATCAGTTGGTACCTTTCCAGGGCCAAGCATGAAGGTTCCACAACTCGGGCTGGGGATATTGTCCCCTGCGTTTGAGACTGAAGGTCCCTCCTGTTCGGTATCGCCCAGTGTGAGCTGTCGAGGAGAGATATTATTTCCGAGACACGCTTCGGTAGTCAGGCAGAAGGACATCGTGATCTGGAGAGAGAGCGAGCGATAGGGACGCTTCTCTCGCTCCTCAGCCAGATTGACACGCGAGCACCACAATCGCATTGCTACCCCTTTGAAATGAGCAAAGCGAACGCGAAGCACTTTAACTGTGGACATTCCACTGTGCTCGCAATCACCACGCTCAAACGCAAGGGCAGCATATGCTCTTTCCCCAAACAGACAAAGCAGTAAGTGAGTGTGTCTGATTCAGCCAAAGGACGTGAACACGGAGGCACACACTGCTGATGTGACCACTGATCAGCACAGCATCAATTGTATCTTTTGAAAGGAAACTGAAGAACTGATGAAGGGAAGAACTGATGAAGAGAAGAACTGAAGAAGAGAAGAACTGATGAAGAGAAGAACTGAAGAAGAGAAGAACTGAAGAAGAGAAGAACGGATGAAGAACTAATGAAGAGAAGAACTGATGAAGAGAAGAACTGAATAAGAGAACAACTGATGAAGAGAAGAACTGATGAAGAGAAGAACTGATGAAGAGAAGAACTGAAGAAGAGAAGAACTGAAGAAGAGAAGCACTGATGAAGAGAAGAACTGAAGAAGAGAAGAACTGAAGAAGAGAAGAACTGATGAAGAGAAGAACTGAAGAAGAGAAGAACTGAATAAGAGAACAACTGATGAAGAGAAGAACTGATGAAGAGAAGAACTGAAGAAGAGAAGAACTGATGAAGAGAAGAACTGATGAAGAGAAGAACTGAATAAGAGAACAACTGATGAAGAGAAGAACTGATGAAGATAAGAACTGAAGAACTGAAGAAGAGAAGAACTGATGAAGAGAAGAAGTGATGAAGAGAAGAACTGAAGAAGAGAAGAACTGATGAAGAGAAGAACTGATGAAGAGAAGAACTGAAGAAGAGAAGAACTGATGAAGAGAAGAACTGATGAAGAGAAGAACTGATGAAGAGAAGTGTCACGGGGTGGTTGTGGAAAGGAGAGCGAGGACTCAAATGCAGAGAATGAATGTTTAATGAAAAGTAGAAAATAAATCCAGAACATAATAAAACAAAGCAGGTAACGGAACAGGTCAAGAATCGGAACACGAGTAGACATCATATGTAACGAACAAGCACAGGACTACAACCACAAGGAGACTAAATAGGGGAACAAACAAAGGAGGGTAACGAGCAGGACAGGTGGAACAAATTAACCAACAATCAGATAACAAGATGGGAGGGGCTAGACAATAGACAGGAGAGCACATGGCACAAGGAAACACATGACAAGCCATGTGCTCACAACAAACAAGACTATAACACCAAAACATGACAAACCAGGAATGTCAGAGCTCTGTCACTAAACTAAGAAATAACCAGACTGAAGTGACAGAACCGTGACATTACCCCCCCTCTAAAGGGGCGCCACCTGGCGTCCCCATAGAGAGACATAAAAACGATACAGGAACAAAACGGACACTACCCAAAACACAACAGCGACAAGTCAGACAGAAAAACAGACCAAGAAGGGGGGAAGGGAGGGGAGTCAAAATGGATACAAAATGAAAGTCCATAGAGTCCCAAGCAGCGACCAGGGAGGGACGGGAGGGTTGGGAGGGTTGGGAGGGATGGGAGGGTTGAGCCAGGGAGCATCAGGCTTGCCAGTAATCCTGACTGAGGTCCAGGCTGGTGCAGGCAGTGCAGGTGGCCCGGGTGGATCAGGCAGTGCAGGTGGCCCGGGCGGATCAGGCAGTGCAGGTGGCCCGGGGCGGATCAGGCAGTGCAGGTGGCCCGGGCGGATCAGGCAGTGCAGGTGGCCCGGGCGGATCAGGCAGTGCAGGCGGTCCAGGCTGGTGCAGGCAGTGCAGGTGGCCGGGGCGGATCAGGCAGTGCAGGTGGCCCGGGCGGATCAGGCAGTGCAGGTGGTCCAGGCTGGTGCAGGCAGTGCAGGTGGCCCGGGCGGATCAGGCAGTGCAGGTGGCCGGGGCGGATCAGGCAGTGCAGGTGGCCCGGGCGGATCAGGCAGTGCAGGCGGTCCAGGCTGGTGCAGGCAGTGCAGGTGGCCGGGGCGGATCAGGCAGTGCAGGTGGCCCGGGCGGATCAGGCAGTGCAGGTGGCCCGGGCGGATCAGGCAGTGCAGGTGGTCCAGGCTGGTGCAGGCAGTGCAGGCGGCCGGGGCGGATCAGGCAGTGCAGGTGGCCCGGGCGGATCAGGCAGTGCAGGTGGCCCGGGCAGATCAGGCAGTGCAGGTGGCCCGGGCGGATCAGGCAGTGCAGGTGGCCCGGGCAGATCAGGCAGTGCAGGTGGCCCGGGCGGATCAGGCAGTGCAGGTGGCCCGGGCGGATCAGGCAGTGCAGGTGGTCCAGGCTGGTACAGGCAGTGCAGGCGGCCGGGGCGGATCAGGCAGTGCAGGCGGCCCGGGCGGATCAGGCAGTGCAGGTGGCCCGGGCGGATCAGGCAGTGCAGGTGGTCCAGGCTGGTGCAGGCAGTGCAGGTGGCCGGGGCAGATCAGGCAGTGCAGGTGGCCCGGGCGGATCAGGCAGTGCAGGTGGCCCGGGCGGATCAGGCAGTGCAGGTGGCCCGGGCAGATCAGGCAGTGCAGGTGGCCCGGGCGGATCAGGCAGTGCAGGTGGCCCGGGCGGATCAGGCAGTGCAGGTGGCCCGGGCGGATCAGGCAGTGCAGGTGGCCCGGGCGGATCAGGCAGTGCAGGTGGTCCAGGCTGGTGCAGGCAGTGCAGGCGGCCGGGGCGGATCAGGCAGTGCAGGTGGCCCGGGCGGATCAGGCAGTGCAGGTGGCCCGGGCGGATCAGGCAGTGCAGGTGGTCCAGGCTGGTGCAGGCAGTGCAGGCGGCCGGGGCGGATCAGGCAGTGCAGGCGGCCGGGGCGGATCAGGCTGTGCAGGCGGCCGGGGCGGATCAGGCAGTGCAGGTGGCCCGGGCGGATCAGGCAGTGCAGGTGGCCCGGGCGGATCAGGCAGTGTAGGCGGCCGGGGCAGATCAGGCTGTGGAGGTGGCCCGGGCGGATCAGGCAGTGCAGGTGGTCCAGGCTGGTGCAGGCAGTGCAGGCGGCCGGGGCGGATCAGGCAGTGCAGGTGGCCCGGGCGGATCAGGCAGTGCAGGTGGCCCGGGCGGATCAGCCAGTGCAGGTGGTCCAGGCTGGTGCAGGCAGTGCAGGCGGCCGGGGCGGATCAGGCAGTGCAGGTGGCCCGGGTGGATCAGGCAGTGCAGGTGGCCCGGGCGGATCAGGCAGTGCAGGTGGCCCGGGCGGATCAGGCAGTGCAGGTGGCCCGGGCGAATCAGGCAGTGCAGGTGGTCCAGGCTGGTGCATGCAGTGCAGGCGGCCCGGGCGGATCAGGCAGTGCAGGCGGCCGGGGCGAATCAGGCAGTGCAGGCGGCCGGGGCGGCGCAGGTCCTTCGGCGGCCATGGCGGAGACGACCAGGGCGAAGACGACCACTCTGGCGGCCACAACCACTCTGGCGGCCACGGCGGAGACGACCACTTGGGCGGCCACGGCTCAGGAACAGCAGACACCGGCTCAGGAACAGCAGACACCGGCTCAGGAACAGCAACAGACACCGGCTCAGGAAAAGACACACACCTTAGGTCGGCGGCGGCCATCTTATCCGGAGACACTGGCTCGGCAGACGTGACGTGAACAGTCTCTGGATCGACAGACGTGAGGAGCTTGGGCGGTGCTGGCAAGGCAAGGAGCTTGGGAGGCGCCGGTAGGGCAAGGCGTCTTGGTGGCGCCAACAGGGCGAGATGCTTGGGTGGTGCCGGGAACGCAAGGCGTTTGGGTGGCTCGGTTGCAGGCCTCACTGGATGCTTCGAGGTCTCGGCTGAAGGCTTCGGAACAACCTCCGGGCCTCGTGGTTGACCGGAAGCTCTCCTCCTCCTCCGCTTTCGTGAGCGAACAGGTTTTATAGGCTCCTCGGCCACCACTGGGGGCGCTGCAGGGATAGTGAACCGCTCTGGGACCACCGAAGTCAGATCCCTCCGGACCACTGGACTTGGGGTCAGCGAAGTCGAGTCCTCCTGGACCACTGGCCTTGGGACCCCTGAAGTCAGGTCCCCTTGAACCAACAGGCTTGAGACCACTGAGCTTGGGACCACCGAAGTCGGATCCTTCCGGACCCCCGGACTTGGGACCGGAAGAACTGAAGAAGAGAAGAACTGATGAAGAGAAGAACTGATGAAGAGAAGAACTGAAGAAGAGAAGAACTGAAGAAGAGAAGAACTGATGAAGAGAAGAACTGAAGAAGAGAAGAACTGAAGAAGAGAAGAACTGAGGAAGAGAAGAACTGAAGAAGAGAAGAACTGAAGAAGAGAAGAACTGAAGAAGAGAAGAACTGATGAAGAACTGTAGAAGAGAAGAACTGAAGAAGAGAAGAACTGAAGAAGAGAAGAACTGATGAAGAGAAGAACTGATGAAGAGAAGAACTGAGGAAGAGAAGAACTGAAGAAGAGAAGAACTGAAGAAGAGAAGAACTGAAGAAGAGAAGAACTGATGAAGAACTGAAGAAGAGAAGAACTGAAGAAGAGAAGAACTGAAGAAGAGAAGAACTGATGAAGAACTGTAGAAGAGAACTGAGGAAGAGGCCATCATGTTTGAAAAGAAAAGGCCATCATGTTTTGGAAACAATCCTCTTACCTCTAAGGGACCTCTTTCATAAAGACCACCGACTTCGGTGGTCCCAAGCTCAGTGGTCTCAAGCCTGTTGGTTCAAGGGGACCTGACTTCAGGGGTCCCAAGGCCAGTGGTCCAGGAGGACTCGACTTCGCTGACTCTGAGCGAAAAAACTGAGCGAAAACCTGTTCGCTCAGTTTTTCTTCAGAAGAAAAACTGAAGAAGAGAAGAACTGAAGAAGAGAAGAACTGAAGAAGAGAAGAACTGATGAAGAGAAGAACTGAGGAAGAGAAGAACTGAAGAAGAGAAGAACTGATGAAGAGAAGAACTGATGAAGAGAAGAACTGAAGAAGAGAAGAACTGATGAAGAGAAGAGAAGAACTGATGAAGAGAAGAACTGAAGAAGAGAAGAACTGAAGAAGAGAAGAACTGAAGAAGAAAAGAACTGAGGAAGAGAAGAACTGAAGAAGAGAAGAACTGAGGAAGAGAAGAACTGAAGAAGAGAAGAACTGAAGAAGAGAAGAACTGATGAAGAGAAGAACTGAAGAAGAGAAGAACTGAAGAAGAGAAGAACTGATGAAGAGAAGAACTGAAGAAGAGAAGAACTGAAGAAGAGAAGAACTGAGGAAGAGAAGAACTGATGAAGAGAAGAACTGAAGAAGAGAAGAACTGAAGAAGAGAAGAACTGAGGAAGAGAAGAACTGAAGAAGAGAAGAACTGAAGAAGAGAAGAACTGAAGAAGAGAAGAACTGAGGAACTGAAGAAGAGAAGAACTGAAGAACTGATGAAGAGAAGAACTGATGAAGAGAAGAACTGAAGAAGAGAAGAACTGAAGAAGAGAGAAGAACTGAAGAAGAGAAGAACTGAGGAACTGAAGAAGAGAAGAACTGAAGAAGAGAAGAACTGAAGAAGAGAAGAACTGATGAAGAGAAGAACTGAAGAAGAGAAGAACTGAAGAAGAGAAGAACTGAAGAAGAGAAGAACTGATGAAGAGAAGAACTGATGAAGAGAAGAACTGATGAAGAACTGAAGAAGAGAAGAACTGAAGAAGAGAAGAACTGATGAAGAGAAGAACTGATGAAGAGAAGAACTGAAGAAGAGAAGAACTGATGAAGAGAAGAGAAGAACTGAAGAAGAGAAGAACTGAAGAAGAGAAGAACTGATGAAGAGAAGAACTGATGAAGAGAAGAACTGAAGAAGAGAAGAACTGAAGAAGAGAAGAACTGAAGAAGAGAAGAACTGATGAAGAGAAGAACTGATGAAGAGAAGAACTGAAGAAGAGAAGAACTGATGAAGAGAAGAACTGAAGAAGAGAAGAACTGAAGAAGAGAAGAACTGAAGAAGAGAAGAACTGATGAAGAGAAGAGAAGAACTGAAGAAGAGAAGAACTGAAGAAGAGAAGAACTGATGAAGAGAAGAACTGATGAAGAGAAGAACTGAAGAAGAGAAGAACTGAAGAAGAGAAGAACTGAGGAACTGAAGAAGAGAAGAACTGAAGAACTGATGAAGAGAAGAACTGAAGAACTGATGAAGAGAAGAACTGATGAAGAGAAGAACTGATGAAGAGAAGAACTGAAGAAGAGAAGAACTGATGAAGAGAAGAACTGAAGAACTGATGAAGAGAAGAACTGAAGAACTGATGAAGAGAAGAACTGATGAAGAGAAGAACTGATGAAGAGAAGAACTGATGAAGAGAAGAACTGAAGAAGAGAAGAACTGATGAAGAGAAGAACTGATGAAGAGAAGAACTGATGAAGAGAAGAACTGATGAAGAGAAGAACTGAAGAAGAGAAGAACTGAAGAAGAGAAGAACTGATGAAGAGAAGAACTGATGAAGAGAAGAACTGAAGAACTGATGAAGAGAAGAACTGAAGAACTGATGAAGAGAAGAACTGAAGAAGAGAAGAACTGAAGAAGAGAAGAACTGAAGAAGAGAAGAACTGATGAAGAGAAGAACTGAAGAAAAGAAGAACTGAAGAAGAGAAGAACTGAGGAAGAGAAGAACTGATGAAGAGAAGAACTAAAGAAGAGAAGAACTGATGAAGAGAAGAACTGAAGAAGAGAAGAACTGATGAAGAACTGAAGAAGAGAAGAACTGAAGAAGAGAAGAACTGATGAAGAGAAGAACTGATGAAGAACTGAAGAAGAGAAGAACTGAAGAAGAGAAGAACTGAGGAAGAGAAGAACTGATGAAGAACTGAAGAAGAGAAGAACTGAAGAAGAGAAGAACTGATGAAGAACTGAAGAAGAGAAGAACTGAAGAAGAGAAGAACTGAGGAAGAGAAGAACTGATGAAGAACTGAAGAAGAGAAGAACTGAAGAAGAGAAGAACTGAAGAAGAGAAGAACTGAAGAAGAGAAGAACTGAAGAAGAGAAGAACTGATGAAGAGAAGAACTGATGAAGAGAAGAACTGAAGAAGAGAAGAACTGATGAAGAGAAGAACTGAAGAAGAGAAGAACTGAAGAAGAGAAGAACTGATGAAGAGAAGAACTGAAGAAGAGAAGAACTGAAGAAGAGAAGAACTGAAGAAGAGAAGAACTGATGAAGAGAAGAACTGAAGAAGAGAAGAACTGATGAAGAGAAGAACTGATGAAGAGAAGAACTGAAGAAGAGAAGAACTGATGAAGAGAAGAACTGATGAAGAGAAGAACTGAAGAAGAGAAGAACTGATGAAGAGAAGAACTGAAGAAGAGAAGAACTGAAGAAGAGAAGAACTGATGAAGAGAAGAACTGAAGAACTGAAGAAGAGAAGAACTGAAGAAGAGAAGAACTGAAGAAGAGAAGAACTGATGAAGAGAAGAACTGATGAAGAGAAGAACTGAAGAAGAGAAGAACTGATGAAGAGAAAAACTGAAGAAGAGAAGAACTGAAGAAGAGAAGAACTGATGAAGAGAAGAACTGATGAAGAGAAGAACTGAAGAAGAGAAGAACTGATGAAGAGAAGAACTGATGAAGAGAAGAACTGAAGAAGAGAAGAACTGAAGATGAAGAGAAGAACTGAAGAAGAGAAGAACTGAAGAAGAGAAGAACTGAAGAAGAGAAGAACTGATGAAGAGAAGAACTGATGAAGAGAAGAACTGAAGAACTGAAGAAGAGAAGAACTGAAGAAGAGAAGAACTGAAGAAGAGAAGAACTGAAGAAGAGAAGAACTGATGAAGAGAAGAACTGATGAAGAGAAGAACTGAAGAAGAGAAGAACTGAAGAAGAGAAGAACTGATGAAGAGAAGAACTGAAGAAGAGAAGAACTGAAGAAGAGAAGAACTGAAGAAGAGAAGAACTGATGAAGAGAAGAACTGAAGAAGAGAAGAACTGAAGAAGAGAAGAACTGATGAAGAGAAGAACTGAAGAAGAGAAGAACTGAAGAAGAGAAGAACTGATGAAGAGAAGAACTGATGAAGAGAAGAACTGAAGAAGAACTGAAGAAGAGAAGAACTGAAGAAGAGAAGAACTGATGAAGAGAAGAACTGAAGAAGAGAAGAACTGATGAAGAGAAGAACTGAAGAAGAGAAGAACTGATGAAGAGAAGAACTGAAGAAGAGAAGAACTGAAGAAGTGAAGAACTGATGAAGAGAAGAACTGAAGAAGAGAAGAACTGATGAAGAGAAGAACTGATGAAGAGAAGAACTGAAGAAGAGAAGAACTGATGAAGAGAAGAACTGATGAAGAGAAGAACTGATGAAGAGAAGAACTGAAGAAGAGAAAAACTGATGAAGAGAAGAACTGATGAAGAGAAGAACTGAAGAAGAGAAGAACTGATGAAGAGAAGAACTGATGAAGAGAAGAACTGAAGAAGAGAAGAACTGAAGAAGAGAAGAACTGATGAAGAGAAGAACTGAGGAAGAGAAGAACTGATGAAGAGAAGAACTGATGAAGAGAAGAACTGATGAAGAGAAGAACAGAAGAAGAGAAGAACTGAAGAAGAGAAGAACTGAAGAAGAGAAGAACTGAAGAAGAGAAGAACTGAGGAACTGAAGAAGAGAAGAACTGAAGAAGAGAAGAACTGAAGAAGAGAAGAACTGATGAAGAGAAGAACTGAAGAAGAGAAGAACTGATGAAGAGAAGAACTGATGAAGAGAAGAACTGAAGAAGAGAAAAACTGATGAAGAGAAGAACTGATGAAGAGAAGAACTGAAGAAGAGAAGAACTGAGGAACTGAAGAAGAGAAGAACTGAAGAACTGATGAAGAGAAGAACTGAAGAACTGATGAAGAGAAGAACTGATGAAGAGAAGAACTGATGAAGAGAAAAACTGATGAAGAGAAGAACTGATGAAGAGAAGAACTGAAGAAGAGAAGAACTGATGAAGAGAAGAACTGATGAAGAGAAGAACTGATGAAGAGAAGAACTGAAGAAGAGAAGAACTGAAGAAGAGAAGAACTGAAGAAGAGAAGAACTGATGAAGAGAAGAACTGAAGAAGAGAAGAACTGATGAAGAACTGAAGAAGAGAAGAACTGAAGAAGAGAAGAACTGATGAAGAGAAGAACTGAAGAAGAGAAGAACTGAAGAAGAGAAGAACTGAAGAAGAGAAGAACTGATGAAGAGAAGAACTGAAGAAGAGAAGAACTGAAGAAGAGAAGAACTGAAGAAGAGAAGAACTGATGAAGAGAAGAACTGATGAAGAGAAGAACTGAAGAAGAGAAGAACTGATGAAGAACTGAAGAAGAGAAGAACTGAAGAAGAGAAGAACTGATGAAGAGAAGAACTGAAGAAGAGAAGAACTGAAGAAGAGAAGAACTGATGAAGAACTGAAGAAGAGAAGAACTGAAGAAGAGAAGAACTGATGAAGAGAAGAACTGATGAAGAGAAGAACTGAAGAAGAGAAGAACTGAAGAAGAGAAGAACTGATGAAGAGAAGAACTGATGAAGAGAAGAACTGATGAAGAGAAGAACTGATGAAGAGGAGAACT
Organism: Rhinichthys klamathensis goyatoka; assembly: GCF_029890125.1. Lineage (NCBI taxonomy): Eukaryota > Metazoa > Chordata > Actinopteri > Cypriniformes > Leuciscidae > Rhinichthys > Rhinichthys klamathensis. The sequence continues at coordinate 6,725 of NW_026607223.1, read as the reverse complement.
GAAGAAGAGAAGAACTGAAGAAGAGAAGAACTGATGAAGAGAAGAACTGAAGAAGAGAAGAACTGAAGAAGAGAAGAACTGATGAAGAACTGAAGAAGAGAAGAACTGAAGAAGAGAAGAACTGATGAAGAGAAGAACTGATGAAGAGAAGAACTGATGAAGAGAAGAACTGAAGAAGAGAAGAACTGAAGAAGAGAAGAACTGAAGAAGAGAAGAACTGAAGAAGAGAAGAACTGATGAAGAGAAGAACTGATGAAGAGAAGAACTGATGAAGAGAAGAACTGAAGAAGAGAAGAACTGATGAAGAGAAGAACTGATGAAGAGAAGAACTGAAGAAGAGAAGAACTGAAGAAGAGAAGGACTGATGAAGAGAAGAACTGATGAAGAGAAGAACTGAAGAAGAGAAGAACTGATGAAGAGAAGAACTGATGAAGAGAAGAACTGATGAAGAGAAGAACTGAAGAAGAGAAGAACTGATGAAGAACTGATGAAGAGAAGAACAGAAGAAGAGAAGAACTGAAGAAGAGAAGAACTGAAGAAGAGAAGAACTGATGAAGAGAAGAACTGAAGAAGAGAAGAACTGATGAAGAGAAGAACAGAAGAAGAGAAGAACTGAAGAAGAGAAGAACTGATGAAGAGAAGAACTGAAGAAGAGAAGAACTGAAGAACTGAAGAACTGAAGAAGAGAAGAACTGATGAAGAACTGAAGAAGAGAAGAACTGAAGAAGAGAAGAGAAGAACTGAAGAAGAGAAGAACTGAAGAACTGAAGAACTGAAGAACTGAAGAAGAGAAGAACTGAAGAAGAGAAGAACTGATGAAGAGAAGAACTGATGAAGAGAAGAACTGATGAAGAGAAGAACTGAAGAAGAGAAGAACTGAAGAAGAGAAGAACTGATGAAGAACTGAAGAAGAGAAGAACTGAAGAAGAGAAGAGAAGAACTGAAGAAGAGAAGAACTGAAGAACTGAAGAACTGATGAAGAGAAGAACTGAAGAAGAGAAGAACTGAAGAAGAGAAGAACTGAAGAAGAGAAGAACTGAAGAACTGATGAAGAGAAGAACTGAAGAAGAGAAGAACTGAAGAAGAGAAGAACTGATGAAGAGAAGAACTGAAGAAGAGAAGAACTGAAGAAGAGAAGAACTGAAGAAGAGAAGAACTGATGAAGAGAAGAACTGAAGAAGAGAAGAACTGATGAAGAGAAGAACTGAAGAAGAGATGAACTGAAGAACTGATGAAGAGAAGAACTGAAGAAGAGAAGAACTGAAGAAGAGAAGAACTGATGAAGAGAAGAACTGAAGAAGAGAAGAACTGAAGAAGAGAAGAACTGAAGAAGAGAAGAACTGAAGAAGAGAAGAACTGAAGAAGAGAAGAACTGATGAAGAGAAGAACTGAAGAAGAGAAGAACTGATGAAGAGAAGAACTGATGAAGAGAAGAACTGAAGAAGAGAAGAACTGAAGAAGAGAAGAACTGAAGAAGAGAAGAACTGATGAAGAGAAGAACTGAAGAAGAGAAGAACTGATGAAGAGAAGAACTGATGAAGAGAAGAACTGAAGAAGAGAAGAACTGATGAAGAGAAGAACAGAAGAAGAGAAGAACTGAAGAAGAGAAGAACTGAAGAAGAGAAGAACTGAAGAAGAGAAGAACTGAAGAAGAGAAGAACTGATGAAGAGAAGAACTGATGAAGAGAAGAACTGATGAAGAGAAGAACTGAAGAAGAGAAGAACTGAAGAAGAGAAGAACTGATGAAGAGAAGAACTGAAGAAGAGAAGAACTGATGAAGAGAAGAACTGAAGAACTGAAGAACTGAAGAAGAGAAGAACTGAAGAAGAGAAGAACTGAAGAAGAGAAGAACTGAAGAAGAGAAGAACTGATGAAGAGAAGAACTGATGAAGAGAAGAACTGATGAAGAGAAGAACTGATGAAGAGAAGAACTGAAGAACTGAAGAAGAGAAGAACTGAAGAAGAGAAGAACTGAAGAAGAGAAGAACTGAAGAAGAGAAGAACTGAAGAACTGAAGAAGAGAAGAACTGAAGAACTGAAGAAGAGAAGAACTGAAGAACTGAAGAAGAGAAGAACTGAAGAAGAGAAGAACTGAAGAAGAGAAGAACTGAAGAAGAGAAGAACTGAAGAAGAGAAGAGAAGAACTGAAGAAGAGAAGAACTGAAGAAGAGAAGAACTGATGAAGAGAAGAACTGATGAAGAGAAGAACTGATGAAGAGAAGAACTGAAGAACTGAAGAACTGAAGAAGAGAAGAACTGAAGAACTGAAGAACTGAAGAAGAGAAGAACTGAAGAAGAGAAGAACTGAAGAAGAGAAGAACTGAAGAAGAGAAGAACTGAAGAAGAGAAGAACTGAAGAAGAGAAGAACTGAAGAAGAGAAGAACTGATGAAGAGAAGAACTGATGAAGAGAAGAACTGAAGAAGAGAAGAACTGATGAAGAGAAGAACTGATGAAGAGAAGAACTGATGAAGAGAAGAACTGAAGAAGAGAAGGACTGATGAAGAGAAGAACTGATGAAGAGAAGAACTGAAGAAGAGAAGAACTGATGAAGAGAAGAACTGATGAAGAGAAGAACTGATGAAGAGAAGAACTGAAGAAGAGAAGAACTGATGAAGAACTGATGAAGAGAAGAACTGAAGAAGAGAAGAACTGAAGAAGAGAAGAACTGAAGAAGAGAAGAACTGATGAAGAGAAGAACTGAAGAAGAGAAGAACTGATGAAGAGAAGAACAGAAGAAGAGAAGAACTGAAGAAGAGAAGAACTGATGAAGAGAAGAACTGAAGAAGAGAAGAACTGAAGAAGAAAAGAACTGAAGAAGAGAAGAACTGATGAAGAACTGAAGAAGAGAAGAACTGAAGAAGAGAAGAGAAGAACTGAAGAAGAGAAGAACTGAAGAACTGAAGAACTGAAGAACTGAAGAACTGAAGAAGAGAAGAACTGAAGAAGAGAAGAACTGATGAAGAGAAGAACTGATGAAGAGAAGAACTGATGAAGAGAAGAACTGAAGAAGAGAAGAACTGAAGAAGAGAAGAACTGATGAAGAACTGAAGAAGAGAAGAACTGAAGAAGAGAAGAGAAGAACTGAAGAAGAGAAGAACTGAAGAACTGAAGAACTGATGAAGAGAAGAACTGAAGAAGAGAAGAACTGAAGAAGAGAAGAACTGAAGAAGAGAAGAACTGAAGAACTGATGAAGAGAAGAACTGAAGAAGAGAAGAACTGAAGAAGAGAAGAACTGATGAAGAGAAGAACTGAAGAAGAGAAGAACTGAGAAGAGAAGAACTGAAGAAGAGAAGAACTGATGAAGAGAAGAACTGAAGAAGAGAAGAACTGATGAAGAGAAGAACTGAAGAAGAGATGAACTGAAGAACTGATGAAGAGAAGAACTGAAGAAGAGAAGAACTGATGAAGAGAAGAACTGAAGAAGAGAAGAACTGAAGAAGAGAAGAACTGAAGAAGAGAAGAACTGAAGAAGAGAAGAACTGAAGAAGAGAAGAACTGATGAAGAGAAGAACTGAAGAAGAGAAGAACTGAAGAAGAGAAGAACTGATGAAGAGAAGAACTGATGAAGAGAAGAACTGATGAAGAACTGAAGAAGAGAAGAACTGATGAAGAGAAGAACTGATGAAGAGAAGAACTGAAGAAGAGAAGAACTGAAGAAGAGAAGAACTGAAGAAGAGAAGAACTGAAGAAGAGAAGAACTGATGAAGAGAAGAACTGAAGAAGAGAAGAACTGATGAAGAGAAGAACTGATGAAGAGAAGAACTGAAGAAGAGAAGAACTGATGAAGAGAAGAACAGAAGAAGAGAAGAACTGAAGAAGAGAAGAACTGATGAAGAGAAGAACTGAAGAAGAGAAGAACTGAAGAAGAGAAGAACTGAAGAAGAGAAGAACTGATGAAGAGAAGAACTGATGAAGAGAAGAACTGAAGAAGAGAAGAACTGAAGAAGAGAAGAACTGATGAAGAGAAGAACTGATGAAGAACTGAAGAAGAGAAGAACTGATGAAGAGAAGAACTGATGAAGAGAAGAACTGAAGAAGAGAAGAACTGAAGAAGAGAAGAACTGAAGAAGAGAAGAACTGAAGAAGAGAAGAACTGATGAAGAGAAGAACTGATGAAGAGAAGAACTGATGAAGAGAAGAACTGAAGAAGAGAAGAACTGATGAAGAGAAGAACTGATGAAGAGAAGAACTGAAGAAGAGAAGAACTGATGAAGAGAAGAACTGAAGAAGAGAAGAACTGATGAAGAACTGAAGAAGAGAAGGACTGAAGAAGAGAAGAACTGATGAAGAGAAGAACTGATGAAGAGAAGAACTGAAGAACTGATGAAGAGAAGAACTGATGAAGAGAAGAACTGAAGAAGAGAAGAACTGATGAAGAGAAGAACTGAAGAAGAGATGAACTGAAGAACTGATGAAGAGAAGAACTGAAGAAGAGAAGAACTGATGAAGAGAAGAACTGAAGAAGAGAAGAACTGATGAAGAACTGAAGAACTGAAGAAGAGAAGAACTGAAGAAGAGAAGAACTGATGAAGAGAAGAACTGATGAAGAGAAGAACTGATGAAGAACTGAAGAAGAGAAGAACTGATGAAGAGAAGAACTGAAGAAGAGAAGAACTGATGAAGAGAAGAACTGATGAAGAGAAGAACTGAAGAAGAGAAGAACTGAAGAAGAGAAGAACTGAAGAAGAGAAGAACTGATGAAGAACTGATGAAGAGAAGAACTGAAGAAGAGAAGAACTGATGAAGAGAAGAACTGAAGAAGAGAAGAACTGAAGAAGAACTGAGGAAGAGAAGAACTGAAGAAGAACTGATGAAGAGAAGAACTGAAGAAGAACTGATGAAGAGAAGAACTGAAGAAGAACTGATGAAGAGAAGAACTGAAGAAGAGAAGAACTGATGAAGAGAAGAACTGATGAAGAGAAGAACTGAAGAAGAGAAGAACTGAAGAACTGAAGAAGAGAAGAACTGAAGAAGAGAAGAACTGAAGAAGAGAAGAACTGATGAAGAGAAGAACTGAAGAAGAGAAGAACTGAAGAAGAGAAGAACTGATGAAGAGAAGAACTGAAGAAGAGAAGAACTGATGAAGAGAAGAACTGATGAAGAGAAGAACTGAAGAAGAGAAGAACTGATGAAGAGAAGAACTGATGAAGAGAAGAACTGATGAAGAGAAGAACTGATGAAGAGAAGAACTGATGAAGAGAAGAACTGAAGAAGAGAAGAACTGAAGAAGAGAAGAACTGAAGAAGAGAAGAACTGATGAAGAACTGAAGAAGAGAAGAACTGATGAAGAGAAGAACTGATGAAGAACTGAAGAAGAGAAGAACTGAAGAAGAGAAGAACTGAAGAAGAGAAGAACTGAAGAAGAGAAGAACTGAAGAAGAGAAGAACTGATGAAGAGAAGAACTGAAGAAGAGAAGAACTGAAGAAGAGAAGAACTGAAGAAGAGAAGAACTGATGAAGAGAAGAACTGAAGAAGAGAAGAACTGATGAAGAGAAGAGAAGAACTGAAGAAGAGAAGAACTGAAGAAGAGAAGAACTGATGAAGAACTGAAGAAGAGAAGAACTGAAGAAGAGAAGAACTGAAGAAGAGAAGAACTGAAGAAGAGAAGAACTGATGAAGAGAAGAACTGATGAAGAACTGAAGAAGAGAAGAACTGAAGAAGAGAAGAACTGATGAAGAGAAGAACTGATGAAGAGAAGAACTGAAGAAGAGAAGAACTGATGAAGAGAAGAACTGAAGAAGAGGAGAACTGATGAAGAGAAGAACTGATGAAGAGAAGAACTGAAGAAGAGAAGAACTGATGAAGAGAAGAACTGAAGAAGAGAAGAACTGATGAAGAGAAGAACTGAAGAAGAGAAGAACTGAAGAAGAGAAGAACTGATGAAGAGAAGAACTGAAGAAGAGAAGAACTGATGAAGAGAAGAACTGAAGAAGAGAAGAACTGAAGAAGAGAAGAACTGAAGAAGAGAAGAACTGATGAAGAGAAGAACTGAAGAAGAGAAGAACTGAAGAAGAGAAGAACTGAAGAAGAGAAGAACTGATGAAGAGAAGAACTGATGAAGAACTGAAGAAGAGAAGAACTGAAGAAGAGAAGAACTGATGAAGAGAAGAACTGATGAAGAGAAGAACTGAAGAAGAGAAGAACTGATGAAGAGAAGAACTGAAGAAGAGGAGAACTGATGAAGAGAAGAACTGAAGAAGAGAAGAACTGAAGAAGAGAAGAACTGATGAAGAGAAGAACTGATGAAGAGAAGAACTGAAGAAGAGAAGAACTGATGAAGAGAAGAACTGAAGAAGAGAAGAACTGATGAAGAGAAGAACTGAAGAAGAGAAGAACTGAAGAAGAGAAGAACTGAAGAAGAGAAGAACTGATGAAGAGAAGAACTGAAGAAGAGAAGAACTGATGAAGAGAAGAACTGAAGAAGAGAAGAACTGATGAAGAGAAGAACTGATGAAGAGAAGAACTGAAGAAGAGAAGAACTGAGGAACTGAAGAAGAGAAGAACTGATGAAGAGAAGAACTGAAGAAGAGAAGAACTGAAGAAGAGAAGAACTGATGAAGAGAAGAACTGAAGAAGAGAAGAACTGATGAAGAGAAGAACTGAAGAAGAGAAGAACTGATGAAGAGAAGAACTGAAGAAGAGAAGAACTGATGAAGAGAAGAACTGAAGAACTGATGAAGAGAAGAACTGAAGAAGAGAAGAACTGAAGAAGAGAAGAA